>NW_012145856.1:3214857-3248846 GCF_000956105.1 Propithecus coquereli
CTAATACTCTCAAGAACCTATGCTCAAGTACTTCTCTTTTTTCTTTCTTCTCCTTCCTTCCTTCTTTCTTTTTCTGTATTTTTTGATTTTTCTAATAAATATTTGAGGAATAAATGAATGAATAAATAAATGAATGGGCATCTGGCACATAGGATTTTAAGAAGGAGAATGGTAAGGCTAACTTTTTCATTTAGGGCATTATTTCTAGTGGTAGAAGGGAAGATATATTGGGTAGAGAAGAGACGAACACTGGGAAATTATTTAGTGGACCCTTACTATTTTTGGTAGTCAGATATGACTATTTATTTTGGTAATTGATGTTCTTTCAAGGTATCAAAGTGTCAGCCATTCAGAGCATCAGAAATTCAAGTTAAGTTTCTTGTGGTTTGATTTCTAAGATCACTAACCTAGAAACTGGCAATAAAGCTCCCACTCCCAGAGCTTACTACATTGATTCGTTTATTTGGCAAATACTTGTTTAGCATGTACTCTGTCTTTGGCATAGTGAAACTGGATATGCAGTGGTGGAAAAAACAGTCATAGTTCTGGATACTAGTCTAGCAACAGACAACAGGTAAACCAGCAAATAAATATGAAAGTGAATGTGTGAACGGATTCCAGTTATGTGGACTGGAAGTAAAGGTCTGTAAAAAGGAGCAATGGGAAAATGAAATGAGTGAAATTAGGAAGGGAAGCCAAAGAAAGACAAGCCTTGAATGGCAAACAGAGCCAGGGATGATGACGATGTTCACAATGCTAATGTTAGCAGCAATGCTTTGTGTTCAGGTAATATTGCTACCCTTACAAAGTATTTGCATAACTGTTTAGTTATTGCACCTTTTCAAAGTGAAATATGAGTAGCACAAAAAAGTAAAATGAGTTATCTGATCACAGAGTTGCCAGTGGCAGAGGTGATGTTAGAACCATTTTTTGTGATGAGTATCTCTAAATGTGTCACTGCAGAGCCATTTGTTAATAAAAATCTCATAATGTCACATGTAAACCTATTCCTCTCTCTGATCCTACATGATAACTTCCCTCTATTCCCCTCTGCCCCGCCAGGGCAAGGTTTCTGCTCCAAGGAATATAGTTTGGACATTTACGTATGTTATGCTTGCTATGGGCATGAGATATTGGGAAATTAATTTGTCATGTAAGTCTAATAAATATACTTAGTACTCTGGCCTATATTCGACCTTATATTTTTCACTGAAGCATTGCTAGAAAAATGTAATCTAATAAATTTAATATTGCTTGATCTCCATTGGATCAAATAGGGCCGTTTGGCTAGTCATAAGGGAGAAGAAATTCAAGGAAACCTACTGTTATCTCTCCCTGTGTTTGGTGAGATCTCTTCAACTCGCTCTGGCCAAGTTGTCCTTGACCAGGTGCTGGGATGTGCCAGCTGTCCCACTGTGCTCACTGACACTTCCTTTTTTCTGGTTGCTGCATCAGCCTATGTAGAGTTCAACATTTTCAAGTCAAAGCATTTCTTCCTAAGCCCAGGAAAATTGGTATTTTGGAGCTCCCCTGGGAACAGGCCCCACACAGCAGTCCCTGGCACAGCATTTCTCAATTTCCTATGGACAGATGATTATTTCCATGGATAGATTTAACCTGTTTAGGGAAAAAGCAATTTTTGCTAGCCCTTCTTCAGATTGGCATCCTCATCTGGCTCCCTCTTTGTTTGATCCATAGGAACACTATTCCTTCCTATCTTTTGAAAAGTGACTTCATGACATCTTGTCCATTTGGGTTCCTCTCAAATTGAATGCTCAGACTACCTCCAAATCACTCTCCTAGAGATATTAGATTTTCTCTATCTTTCCGCTCTGAGAACTCAGGCCAGCCAGCAGCTCCTGAACCAGCTGCTATCCTCCTATCCCATTAACTACCTTGGATCTTTTCAGTAGCATTGGAACAAGCATGAAGGTTAGTGTGTAGAGCAGGCTTTGCAGTGGAACACAGTTGCTTGACGCCACATGCTATGGTCAGAAGGCCATGTCTCCCACCCCAGTGTGCCTGCTGGGTGTCTATGAACTTCCAGGACTAAGCTCAAAAAGTCTCTGTGTTGGGTTTGATAGTGCCCCCCTTCCCCAATTCATGTTCAACTGGAACCTCAGAGTGTGACCTAATTTAGAACAGATCTTTGCAGATGTAATTAGTTAAGATAAGGTCATGCTGGATCAGGATTGGCCTTAAATCCAATGACTGGTGTCTCCATAAGGAGACCATGTGAAGACAGAGACATACACAAAGGGGTGACGGCTGGATGACGGAGACAGAGATAGGAGTGATGCCTCTGCAAGCCCAGGAGGCCTAGGATTGCCAGCAACCACCAGAAGTTGGGAAGAGACAAGGAAGGATTTTTTCCCTAACAGCCTTCATAGGGTACATGGCCCTGCCATCACCTTGATTTCAGATTTCTAGTCCCCTAAGCTGTGAAAAAATAAATTTCTGTTGTTTTAAGCTACACAGTTGGTGGTAATTTGTTTACAGAAGCCCTAGGAAACTAATACAGTCTCTTTTCCTCTGAGGCCTTTGTGACCACTCTAGGTAGAGCTGAGAATTTCCTTCCTAGAGTTCTGTGCTGGTTATTTTACATTTTCTTTTCTATGCCCTTTTCCTATTCCCTGAGATGCTGACCTAGGTGGAGTATCACCCACATCCCTTGCTCTCTGGTTGCTGCTGGGCTTGGTCAGTGGGAGCCCTGAAGGAGAGCTGAAGGAGAGAAGAGAAAGAAATGGAGGAATCCATTCATGTGGCTCCTTCCTGCTGCAATGACCTTTTGACTTGGCCGCCTCCCTCTGCAGCTACAGCTTTTTTCAGTTGGCCTTTCTTCCATGGCTCCAGCTCTCAAATGGGCTCCAGTAATACAGTTTCCTCCCCTTGACCCTTTAAATCTAGAGTGGTAACTGGTGCTGGTCCTGGGTCCTCAACAGCCCCTGCAGATGTCCTCAACCCTGCCTATAACTCTGCAAATATTTCCATCATTAAAAAGTCTCTTCATATCCATCCTAGTGGAGTGTGTTGACACAGGAACCTCTCTGCTCTCTGCTGTTGGAGGATTACAGAACACTTACCTGTGCCTAAGTCTGTCCGTCCCAGACTATGAGCTTCCAAGCACAGACATCCTAGAACCTAATAGTCTTGGCATGTCTCATAGTAATTGCTTAGTAAATAAATCAATAAATGAATACATGAGGCGGAAGCTCTTTTACATTCTGAAGGTGCCTGATTCAGAAGTTCATCTCCTTGGGATCCTAGGAACGGCAAACTGGGTTTTGGAGATACATGGCAGAGTATACTGTCCAGATAATAAAAAACAATTATTGCAGCCCACTACATTCACAGAGTGATACTGCATATATCATGTCATTTGACCTTCATCACAACCTTATGAGACAGCAGAAAAAGCCAGATATTATCTCAGGACCCAAAAGAGATAACGGGCCCTCAGAAATTAAATATATTGTAATTAAGCAATGATCTCTTGATCATTACTTAAATAATCTATGTTTGATTAATACACCGTAAGCATTTTCAGTAATAAGAGAGATCCACAAACAAAAGCATTTTATTCTGGAACAAATATAATACTGTAGCTGGCAAAAAGAGACTATCTTTGAAGGGAGATACTATTATTCATGCTCCTTCATCCATTCACTTTCTGTTCGCCTCCTATTCTTTTGGTTGAGAGTTGAAAAATAAATAAGTAGGAGTTACCAAGGGAGGGGACTGGGGATTGAGGTGAAGTGCATTTTATGCAGAAGGACTAGCTGATTCCAAAATTGAAACAGAGATTAGATACTTTGAAGAACCAAAAAAGCCTAGAGCAGCTAAAATTTGGTTTTAGGGTGGGAGTCATAAGCCTGGGGAGTTCTTGCAGGCTCCGCTGTACATGGATGCTCCCAGCCTCCCAGTGTGGAGAGGAATACAATTGATTATTCTCCCTTCTGCCTGGAGTCTGTGCAATGAACTGTTAAGAAGAAATAAGAAATTTAACAGAATTTTAAGTATGGGGAGGGATCTTCCAATTTTTAGTTATAGAACATTAGTTTTTTATTATGTAGTTGACCCTTTGGGCGTTTGGAAATAAGATCAAGAGACTACACTGAAAATGCTGGAAAATTAGTCATGGCTGATTGCATTTTTCATAATTAATTTTAATAAACAGAGGAGAACTAGTATCCTCAATGAAAAGGTTGCTGTATCATGTCAAGAATCAGTTGAATAAAAAAGAGAAGAATTTTAGGATCTGAGACATGTAAGTGACATGGTAGGATCCATATGGCCCAAAGTGAAATGGAGATTAGCAGCTGCAGTAGTCAGGGTCCTGTGGGGGGCATATGGGTCACTCTGAAGGCTTATTGAAGAGTTTAAAGAAAGGATTCTTTATAGAAGAGTGCATAGGGTTAGGAGCCCATAACAGATGGGGAGATGGTGATGTGCTTTTATGGTATGAATGTTTTTTCCCCTCCAAAAATTTAAGTTGAAACTTAATACCCAATGCAACAGTGTTGGGAGGTGGGAAGGTTTTATAAGTGTTTAGGTCATGAGGGCTTGGTCCTCATGAATGGATTAGTGCTATTATAAAAGGGCTTAGCAGAGAGGTGTTTTTTTTTTCCGCCATTCTGCTTTCTGCCACGTGAGGATGTAACATTCCTCCCTGCCACAGGATGCAGTGTTCAAGGCACCATCTTAGAGGCAGAGATTGGACCCTCATCAAACCTACCAGCACCTTGATCTTGGACTTGCCTTGATCTTGAGGAATAAAATTCTGTTCTTTATTAATTACTCAGTCTGTGGTATTCTGTTATTGAAGTACAAGTGGACTAACATAGAAATAGGTACCAGAGAAGTAAAGTGTTGCTAAACCAATATCTAAAAATGTGGAAGCAGCGTTGGAAGCAGGTAATGGGTAGACACGGAAATAGTTTTGAAGTGAATGATGGGTAAAGATTGTATTGCCATGAAAACAGCATTAGGGCAATTTTTCTGAGGGCTCAGAAGAGGAGAGCTATAAGGGCAGCCCCATTCTTCTTAGAGATTACTAAGTGGTTATGAATAGAAAATTGGTAGAAATACAGAAAGTGAAGACTATTCTGATGAGTCTCAGACGGAGTGAGGAACAAGGCATTGGAAACTTGGGGAAGGGCCGTGGTTGTTATAAAGTGGAAAAGGACTTGACTGAATTATGTTCATATCTCAGGACTTTGTGGAAGGCAGAACTTAAGAGTGACGAACTAGGATATTTGGCAGAAGAAATCCGTAAGCAGCCAAGTGTTCAGAGTGCTGCATGGCTTATCTTAATTGCTTATAGTAAAATGTGAGAAGAGAGAAACAATTTAAAGATGGACTTTATAATTAAAAGGGGAACAAAACATAAGATTTATAAAATTCTCAGCCTGGCCATATTAAGAATAAAAATAATGCGTTTGGAAGAGGAAACCAGAGTTGTGGCAGAGTGACCATTTGATAAGGATTATTAGTAGGAAGGAAGCCAGAATCTATTCATCAGGATAATGGGAGAATAACCATACAGACATTTTGGAAATCTTCAAGGTTTCCCCTCGCATCACAGGCCCAGAGTGCTATGGTCTTGAGGGCAGAATGGTGGGGGAAGGGCCCAGGGTGTTTGTGGGACACTGGGGCTTTCTTTCCAGGACTTTTATTCTGATGCCTTATTCCTCACTCCATCTGAGACCTCATCAGAACAGTCTTCGCTGTCCATATTTCTACCAATATTCTGTTTGTAACCACTTAAGTAATCTCTAAGAAGAATGAGGTTGCCCCTATAGCTCTCCTCTTCTGAGCCCTCAGAAAAATTGCGCTAATGCTGTTTTCACGGCAATACAATCTTTATCCAGCATTCACTTCCAAATTGTTTCAGCCACCTTGGATCTCTGCTCCCTGCATTCCACTTCTGCACTCTTTGGCCACGCAAGTTGTGGCTCAGGCAGGCCTAGGTGCAGCTCAGGTCACTCTTCTGCAGGGAGCCAGCCATGAATCCCTGCTCTAGAGAGTGCATAGTTAGCACACAGTGCTAACTTTGAAGGCTCAGAGAATGCAAGAGCTGTGAAGGTGAGATGGAGCAGGGACCCCTCTTAGGAGCCTGCTGGGCTCCCCCTGTTTCCCTAAGCATGTATACAAAGAAAAATTTGAGTTCTTTCAAAGGAAATTCCAGGCACTTAGCTATTCCTATAACCAGCAATTAGGGAAGTAAATGAATAACCAGTTAAGCAAGAAGATAATAATAGTTTGAACAATAGCCACCCAAGTAAGTCAGAGCCATGAGATATTTGGTTCCCTATAGAAACTAAAGATAATATCTTGACATATGTTCTTGAGTTGTTTTTCAGAAATCAGGACCCCACCCAGTGGAAAATGCTGACTGAAAATGTCACATAGACCTTCAGACAGACTGAAAGCAGAAGATGGATAAGTAAGTTCTGGATATGCCCCAGCCTTACTTTGGATTCCCCCTCATCATTTGCCTTTGAAAACCCTTGCTTGTAAGCCTTCAGGGAGTTTGGGTCCTAAACATTAGCTGCCCATTCTCCTTGCTTGGTGCCCTGAAATAAATGCCTCACTTTGTCTCGCTGTAAATCCTGGTGTCAGTGTTTGGCTTTTTCTGCATGCTGGGTGAGCAGGCCCACATTTGGTTCGGTAATAGAGATATGGCTGCCTCCACTTAGATTTCAAAGGATTTCTTGGGCAACCTTGGGGCCCAGGTAGAGAATTGCCACAAGGGTGGGACCACCAGGGAGTCCCCACTAGGGCAATGCTCAATGGGGCTGTGGGGATAGGGCTCCCCCTGAGACCCCAGAACTGTAGAGCTACCAGTGTGCAGTACCAGCCTGGGAAACCTATAGGCATGTGACTTCAATGTGTGTGAGTTGAAACGTGGGCTGTGCTTAGAAAAGTCATGGGGGTGGAGGTGTCCAGGGCCTTGGAGGCCCAACCCCATCCCAGTGTGTCCAGGAGATGGAACATGGAGTCATAGAAGATTTTTCTCCAGCTTTAAGATTTAACGTTGTATGCCCTATTGGGTTTTAGACTTACTTGGGCCTTGCTAATCCTGTCTTCTTCCCTATTTTTCTTTTTTGAAATGGATTATCTGTCCTGTGCCTATGCCACCATTGTATTTTGGAAACATATAACTTATTTGATTTCACAGGCTTCCAGCTGTAGGGAAATTTGCCTCAGGGTAAATTATGTCTTGAGTCTTCCCCACATCTAATTTAGATGAGACTCTGGACTTTAGACCTTTGAGTTAGTGCTGGAACAAATTAAGACTTGGGGCTATCGGAATGGAATAAATGTATTTTGTATATGGGGAGGACATAAATTTTTTTGGAAGGACAGGGATGGAATGTTATGGTTTGAATATTTTTGTCCCCTCCAAAAATTTGTTGAAACTTAATCCCTGATGCAATAGTGTTGGAATGTGGGGTCTTTTGAAAGGCTTGGCCCTCATGAATGGATTAATGCTGTTACAGAAGGGCGCGGGAGAGGGAATTCATCCTTTATTTGTCCTTCTGCCTTCTACCATGCAAAGACACAGAAGTCCCCCACCTTGGAGGATGCAGTGTTCAAGGCACCTTCTTGGAAGCAGAGACTGGACCCTCACCAGACAATGAAGCTGCTGGCACCTCGATCTTGGACTTCCCAGTTTCTAGAACTATAAGAAATACATCTCTGTTTTTTATAAATTACTCGGTTTGTGGTATTCTGTTACTGCAACACAAATGGACTAAGACGTGTGCCTAGGAATTAGTGGGAAATTGGTACCATACGTAGACCCTAAGGGGCACTGGTGTATTGACCATATTTTCTTATTTTCTATATTCTTGATGCTCTGGCATTTGGGGTCTTAATCCAGAAGATAATTTCACCCCCAGGGCTAGCCAATTCCTAGAGATAGCAAAGGATTTCCCTGTGAGTGTGCCCTTGATATACAAAGCAGCCGATCCGGAGCCCAGACCCCCAACCATCTCCTTTATTAGACTCTTACATGTCAAGTCAATATTCTCTCTGCTCTAAATTACCCCAGGCCCAGGTGCTGTACAACTGGGACCATGTATATAGCCCAGAGCTGCCCAAATTTTTCAAACTAGGCCATCCTAAACTTACTCAGCATGCTCCCCTGCCTTGCCCAGCCCGTCCTGCAAAAACCCCAGTAAATGCTCTGGGCCACACTTGCCCCTCTTTCTCTTCTGCCTCCTGACCAACCTCAATGCTTGCCTATGCGGCCTTGCACGGCACGCCATGCCTTCTGTTTCTAGGGAGCTGTGAGTATAAATTTCTTCCTCCATGACAGTCATTTCTGTGTCTGTGTGTCTTATCATACCTGATTAAAACAAATCCTGGGTACAGTTTTAGAACAGTGGGAAAGGAGCTATTCTTGGAACGTAGTGAGAGCCATAGCCACAGAAGAGGATCCACTCCATGAGAGCAACAGATTTAGGGAAGGAAACGCAGCTGCTGCCAAACCATAGCCCATCTAGAGGGAGTCGGGAGGATAAATACCCAACCTCTCTCTTCCCACTCTCTGATCTCCTGGCTGGGCCTTTTATAGACAAAAGTGAACTGAAAGCAAAGGGAAAAGGGATTCCACACAGCACAGAGCAGGACAGAGAAGAGTGGAGAGGTGATACATGGGCCAAAAGTTGCTCAGGGCTCACTCATCTCATGAATTTCAGCCGTGTAGCCTGTTCCTGCTGTAATAGCACTAAAACACTTTTGACTCTAGCATAGATTTGGCACATGGGACTGTATTGAGAAGAATGAAATTCATTGTCAATTTAGATGATCCCTAATGTTTCCTAGACCTCCTCTGAAGAGCTAAGTGCATTCTAGAAAAGTTACAGACAACCTACGATCTAACTAGTATTTCATCCCCAGTCTTTCATGTTTCCAATCCATCTTTAATTTTTCAGCTGGTTACCTTTCCAGGACACAGGCCAGAGGATGCAACTAATTTCTTCAAAAACCTGAAAACATTCTCAATAAACCTGAAAACGTTCGTAATTGCCTTTAGAAGCAAGACCACCGAGGTTCTCCATCTGGTCTGGAGCTGCACTGGAGCCTCACTTCAGCTTTTCCTCCTTGTCCCATTCATTTTCCAGGCCCTTGCGCTTTGAACTCCTCTTTATTCTTTAAGCATATGGAACTTTTTTAAATTTCAGAATTCTGAACCTTTGCTCATGTCGTGCTTACCATTCAACCTACCCTTTCCAAACTTTGCTTGACAAACTCCTTTCGTGACTCAGCCCAAATGTCACCTTCTCCGAAACATTCCTTCCCCCTTCCTTCCATAATCAGCATAGTTATACCCTTGCTCTTCTTTCCTCTACAGTTCTTTGCTCAAACATCTATTGTAGCATGTACAGTCTGGCATTATTTAATTAATCAGTTTTCACTCTATAAATAAGTTGTACTGTATATTATCTTGCAACTTGTCTTTTCGTTAAAAATTTTTCAAAGCAATTTTGTTTTATTTTTAGGTAAATTATATTTTTAATAGACTATTTTTAGAGCAGTTTTTGGCTCACAGCAACATATTTTTCAAACTTTTGCTTTTGAAATTTATCTGTGCTGCTTTTTGTTTTTCTCTCAGGCTCTCTCTCTCTCTCTCTCTATATATATATATATATATATATGTGTGTGTGTGTGTGTGTGTGTGTATAGGTGTGTTTGTGTGTGTGTGTATATATATATATACACATCTATAATTATTATAAATACTATGTATTATTCCATGTTATTTATCCACTCACAAATAGTGAACAATTTCCCCCCATTTCTTCACTGTAACAGACGATAAAGATACGGAATATCACTACTGTGCTTATTGGTAAGTGGAAATGTTAAATCATAGTATATGTGTCTTCAGCTTTACCAGATATTGCCAAATTGTTTTCCAGTTATAACAATCTATGCTTTTTCTATGAGTAGAAGGACATTTCTAGTAGTGGAATTTTAGGTAGTGGGAAAGTGAAGGTGGAAGTCATTGTTGGGCAGATGAATTGATATGACATGAACTTGATCTCATAACCAGCATCTTCTTTCATTGGCTAGAGTGTGCTCTTCATCATCCTACCATGCAATAATTCCGCAAACTTGACAATGCCTGGGCCCAGGACCTTTCTCCTTTCAGCTTTTATTTCCTGTATATATCCTCCCTCTCCCACATATGTTCAACTAACATGAAGTTCCTACTCTACTTCTGTTTTCAGTTGATTACGTGTGTAATGAGCTCCCTGTCAGGTTAAGTTCCACAGCTACACGGTCAATTGTATATGACACATTAGAAATCTGCATGAACTTTAACATGTAACCATGCTGGTCCTTGTATTTTCTGCAGGACTGTCAACCAATGAAGCTACATGTACCTATTACTCCATAGGAAATATTTTTTCACAGTCAGAATAATAAAATGCACTCAGTACTCAGAATCAGGATTGGTCCCCACTCTGTTCCCTTCAGCCCACCCCTACTTTACTTAATGGTCATGCTCCAGACCTCTAGAGAACCTTTTGTCTTTGCTCTACATTAGTGGTTTGTAATTTTGCCTGCACATTGAAATCATCTTGGGAGATTTAAAAAAATATATTTATGGCCAATACCACTGCCAGAGGTTCTAATTTAATTGGTTTGGGGTATGGCCTGGGTATTGGGAGTTTTAAATGCTTCCTAGGTCATTCAAATAGGTAGCCAATGTTGAGAACCACTTTTCCATATCTTGCATTTCTTTTTCTCCTCTGAATTGCTGCTACATTTTTATTGCTCTAACAGTATCATATAAAATATTTTTATTTCTCTTACTTCATTTCTTATAACATATTTCACATTGAACTCTGCTTTCTTCAACAAAATGACAACACACATCTTTGAATTCTCTTTAGTGTAGATTCCAGTTCTGTGCATGTAGTAGGTACTTAATAAGTACCCAGTGGGTCAACGTACTGGAGACCACAGAGTCCCTTCACAGAGGGACACAGAGTCCAGTCTCTTCTTCTTCCTGTTGGACACAGACTTCCATTCCAGAGGGAGCAGCATGCCAGAAGATCAAGAAGACAAATTGGTTTTGAGAATGTCAACATGAAAAATGAGAAAACTACTTTTAACAGTTGGAAACCTATTTAAACTCCTAATCCTCTTATTAAACCTGTTTGAAGACAGCTTGGAGAAACTGATGCTAGAGATGCCTCCATTTACCATCCAGATGTACAAAATAAATAACGGAATTTCAATCAGCTGGAAAAGCTGCAAAGCCCTAACACCTGATGAGATTTTTTTTCCATTCATTTTTCCCCTGGGAAAAATAATTACAGCAAACTATTTCATCAAACTGTCCTGCAGAGTGGTTGTACTTGGTAGTGCTGCTCTTTTAGAGAGGGACTTTACTTAATAAAAGGATATGACCTTAATTCTACTACACTGAGGTAACAGAAACCAGTTGTTTGTGTGTGGTTGTCATAAGGGCTGTTGTTATAAATGAGTTTTCAGGAGAAGGAAAACATTATTGTTTGGAGAAGATTGATTCAATCTTCAAAAGCATTGTGTTTATAATTGTTAATAATACAGCTTTTGATTTATTATCTTGTATGTGCAATATTTGGCACTAGGTTGGCAGGCTGTGTGTGTGTCTGTGTGTGTATACATAAATTTGACAGTAACCCCAAAAATCAGGAAACAGTACTTTTTGCTGGTAAAGAAATTGAGACTCAGAGAAATTATGTGCTCAAGGTACACAGGTGTTCAGTGTTTGAACCAACATGAGAATTGAGGCCTAATTTATTTCTTTTTTCAAGCTGCTTCCTATTATGGTGAAAAAAAAATAGTCTGGGACTTTCAAATTTCTTTGTTCAAGTGACTTGAAGGTAGAGATTGGCTTAAGATAACTACTACCAGGCATCTATGCAAAAGAAAAAAAGACATTCTATAATAAAGACATCTGCACTCAAATGTTTATAGCAGCACAATTCACAATTGCAAAAATGTGGAAACAACCCAAGTGCCCATCAATACATGATTGGATTAGTAAAATGTGGTATATGTATACCATAGAATACTACTCAACCACAAAAAACAATAGTGAACTAGCACCTCTTGTGTTATCCTGGATAGAGATTGAGCCCAGCCTTCAAAGTGAGGTATCATAAGAATGGAAAAACAAGCACTACAAGTACTCTCCATCAAATTGGCACTAACCGATCAACACTAAGGTGCTCACATGGTAGTAATACTCACTGGGTACCAGTCAGGTGTGGGGGGGTGTCGGTGGGGGAGGTAAACCCACAACTAATGGAAGCGGAACACACTGTATGGGGGAAGGGCACACTTGTAGCCCTGGCTTGGGCAAGGCAAACGCATTACATGTCACCAAAATATTTGTACCCCCATAATATCCTGAATTAAAAAAAATACAAAAAGAAAAGTCCCTGGCTAAGACAGTGAATCAAGTGAGCACTGCCCTGCGGTGTGGCTGAGAGAAGAACTTTGTGTTCAGTGGGTTTTTCCCCTTTGGGGACAAGCTGGACTGAGACACTTGGATGGAAGGAGACCATCTATCTACTGGACACCAACCCAGATCCTGCACTTGATGCTACTCTTGGTGTTTAAAGTAACATAATACCACCCTGTGCTGGTGATGGCTACTTCAAAGTGCCTGCCACATTTTGTCACCATCGTCAGGCTTTTGATTTATGGCTGTCACTTTCACACCTGGATTACAGCATTAGCCTTCATGTCAGACTCCCTGGATTTCATTTCCTCTCTCTTGCTCTCTCTCCTTATGTCAGGCACCTCCACCTTTAATGCCGCTATCTTTCCGGATCACTCACTGCTTCCAAATCATCACTGGATCCTACCACAGAACTCCTCTGACTCCCTGGCAAGCTTCCCCTCTTCTCTTCGCACAGGGTCTGATCGTTCTCCATTACTCCCCAGCAGTGCCGTCTGTTCTGGTCTCTCGGAACTCTCTGCTTCTCTGCTCCCATTCATTGCGCCCTGCTCTCCTCTTCCCTCCTGAATATGCCCCCTCATCTCTTTCTCCTCTGCACATGGAAGTCCTACACATTTCCATTCCTCTGTTACACGAAGGTTTCCTTGCTAGTCCATCCCTCATTGATGGGAAGCTATGCCTTCTCTTGAATTTGTTCCTAACAATTCTGTCTTCTGCTGTTCTTCATTGTTTTCATTTATGTTCTTGGCATATTTCCCACAGTGCTGAACAGTCAGTAGACAGTCGATAAACTTCCAATACTAATTAGGAAAAGGGAAGAGAATAAGGTAAAATGTGCTGTAAGACCTTGAGATTTCCATGTTTATTTTTTTCTTTTCTTCAACTCAAAAGGAAAAAAAAAGAACAATTACATGTGGAATAATTTTATTCTGCAAGTCAGTGTTTCAGAAAATGCTCCACTTGAAGGATAGCTAATCAGTCCAAAGAGAGGTGACAGCTGTTATTCATTTGGTCAGTCATCCATGCTCCTTTGTCTTCCAGAGTGTAAAGCTAATTGTCCAGTACCACTTCTTAAATAATTCATCATTTCTACACTGATATGAAATAACTCCTCTATTCTATACTAACATCTTATTTAGCCTAGATTATTGTCTTTCTGGGTTAGCTCTTCAGTAGCGTTCAGACTTGGTTTAATATTTGTTAGAGAAAAATTTCTTTAGTTTTTATTTTTTAAAATAATCTTGGCTGTATTCACTCATTATTTTTCCAGATGAAATGTAAATTTATTATGATAAAAGATTCTATGAGGATTTGGATTAGAATTGCATTAAACCTGTGCATTAATTTGAGGGAGAATTGACATTATCACTACTTACAATGATCTCATTCAAAAACCCAGTTTGCTTCAGTGTTTATTCAAGATTTATTTTATACTTTCTGACACAAAAATATTAGTTTCCTCCTGTATGCAATGGGGATAATAGGATCTATGTTGCAGTGTCATTGGAAGATTGAATGAGACCATACTGGTAGGACCCTTAATGTGCCCTGTACACAGTAAGCGGATCAGTGAGGATCACGTATGATCTCTGATGTTGATGATGGAAATTGAGATGTAGCTTGTATTAGCTTGGGCTCCTATAACAAAGTACCATAGGCTAGGCAGCTTATAAACACCAGAAATTTCTTTTCGTAGTTCTGGAGGCTGGAAGACTCAGATCAGGGTGCAGCAAGCATGGCTGGGTTTTCATGAAGGGCCTCATGTGAAGTTGTATCCTCACAATGGTCCTCTTATAAGGACACTAATCTCATCACAGGGGCTCCAACTCATGACCTAATAACCTCCCAAAGGCCCTTCTTCCCAATACCATACTATTGGGGTTAGGGTTTTAATATATGAATTTTGGGGGTACACAAACATGCTGTCCATAACACATCCCATCCTTCCACCTCCATCTTCATCCCGAGAGATAAACAGTGGGAGAATAAATACTATGTTGGCTTCTTCTTAAACTCCCACAAGTATTATGTAAGGTATCTCTACAAGTCTAAATGAGGCTTCATTGCCTAAAATCAATGATAGGAATTCTTAATGTGAACAACTTGGAAAGAAATAAAACAGAATTCTGCATGATTCAAAGGTTATCCTCTATGAACTGTCTGCTGTCAAGTAATGGGTTCTACCAGTGTGAGAGATCTATCATTTCTTACCGTAATTTTGAGTATTTTTCTTTTCTCTTTATTGCATTTGATTTGATGTTATGGAATTTTGTCTGTTTTTTTGGGACTTTGTTTTCAAAGAACCAGTCACTTCATTTATTTACCCAGTCTACTTTTTTCCTCTGGGCTTTATATTTTTATTTTTACTTATATTCTTATTAGTTCCCCTCTCTTGCTTCCTTTAGAATTTTTGTCCTTGTCTTTTTTTCTAATTTGAGTTTAAGAAATAATTTATTTTCCTTGTTTGTGGGGAAATCGTTTATGTTTATGATATTGTCTCTGCACAGGGCTTTTAAGGTATGTCTCATTAAAATTGAAATATAGAATTCTCCATGTCTAATAATCTATCATTTCAGTGTTGAAGGGCTTTATTTTATTATGACTTTTTTCTTTTCATACTATATACTAAAAATGTGTTCAGTGTTACATTTCATGTAGTCATTTATTTTTCCTTTTATTTGATTGAATTGGGTAGGGGAAAATTCATTTGTATAGGCAATAGGTTTCTTAGGTCAAACTAAGATGGCTGCCAGAGTGTTTTTTCCAGCTGGCCCTCCGGCAAGTTGGCCTTTTGGGGAGGCATGCGTTAGCACACTTATGTAATCAAGGTGTTATTTCCTGTGTGAACCCATGTGATCATGCTTTCCCATGGCATGTTGCCAATATTGTTCTCAGCCATATATAAGCGCTTGCCTTGTTCTCGCTGCCCCACTGCATTTGCCCCCCGCCCCCCACACAATAAAGAGTATGTCTCATCTGCCCACTGCCAGCCTCTTTCCAAAGCCATCTCCAGTGCACTCACTAGCCACAGAGCCCGCTCCCCACAAACTGTAATCAGAGACCATGTTTTGTACATTTCCAGTTGGGATAGATTATTAAGCTTCCCTTAGTGACTAAATATATGTTACATTTTTATAAATGCGCCACAGACTCTTCAATAAAGTATTTCTCTTGAAGATATTTGTAATTGTTCCTTCCCAACACCACTCAAATACCATTCATTACCAAACTCTGCCAAATCTATCAAAAATACATTTCACATGGGCCTTTTTGTCTCCACCTCTACTGCTTCCGCCTCCTCCAAGCAGCCCCATCTGTCTCCTAGTCTATCAGAATTGCACCCTCACTCCTAGTTCAACTCTCCCTCCTTTTCAAGCAATGCTCCACCCACCTACCAGGTGATTTAAATAAACTGGACTGTGTGCATCCTTCCCCCAAGTGCTGCGTGCTCTCCATTTGCTTCTTCCCTCAGAACAGAATCAAGACCTGAATACACTATGAAGTTGTATTCAGGCCTCTTTTGTTCTCCCTCCCTTGATCACAGGCCCCTTTTCCCCTTGCTTACTATGCTGTGGCCACAGAGGCCACAGCCTTCTTTTCCATTCTTGAATATACTAAGCACTTTCCCATCTCAGACCCGCGGCATATGGTACCCCCCAGTCCCAACACCCCCGAGTCTGGAACAGCACCTGCTGCGTGTGCCTGGCTGTCTTCCTTGCCTGCCGCAGGCCTCTTTCTCCTGAAAGCCCTTCTCAGACCATCAGGTATAAAGGAAATCCACTCTTCCCACTCCCTTTTCACTTTTGTTGCATCCCCATATTGATTTCTTTTTTAATAGAGCTTAATGTAATTTATAATTGAATATTTATTTGCTAAAAGTTTAAAGACTATCTCTTCTATTAGGCTGGAAGCTCTGTGAATGCAGCGTCTTTATTTTTGACCTATGGAAAACCAATTCTTAGCACATTTCCCATGTAATAGTTTCTCAAAAATATGTTGAATGGAAGAGTTACTTGTGTAGAGGACAGAGTATGTGTCCTCAAATTTAACCTGATTATTTTTAGTATTCAGAACATATATCCTTATTTGTTTGTTCTTCTTCACTAATCAAGTGTGGAGCAACAAGAATGGAAGTTCCCACTACAATTATGTTTCTGTCAATTTCTTCTCGTATTTCTGGCATGTTCCACTTTAGGAATGCTGAGGCAATGTTGTTCAGAGCATAAGTGTTTCTTGACTGTTGTAATCATGCATGATTTAGGTTTCTTGGTTGTAACTAACAGAATTCAGCATAAGCTTGCAGCAGTGGACTTGAAGAGGCTAATAATGTGACAGGGGCACCTCAAGGGCAGCAATGCAGGCAGGCCTTAGGATGTCCCAATGTGCGTGTGTATGTGAATCTATCTCTTTCTGTTTACCTTTGATTGATTTTAAATCTATGTAGGTCTAGGACTTGCTCATAAACAATACATGTAAATTTCCCTTAGTTTTTCTCATTGGTCACCAAATGGCTTGGACTCTTCCAATACCATAAACAGAAGCCCTGTGAATGTGGCCACCCCAAAAGGGATTTGGTCTCTACACTGTGTCTGTCCTGTGTCTGGTGAGGCAACCTCTCTGTGGGTTGACCCTCTATGCCTGGCCTTCTGTCTGGCCAGATTTCCAGATGTCACTGAGCCAAGGAGAAGTGGAACCTGGTATAATGTCCTACTTCCTGCTGCTCCTGGCTGCCATGATTGGGAAAACTCCTGGCTAGCTTTCTGTAAGATATCATCTTTCTTTTCCAATGCTGTTGAACTATAGCAGCAAGACATAAACAAAAAGCCTTGGTCCTCATCTGTTCCAACCCACTCTCACCTCTGCTCACCAACCCCAGTGTGAGTGTGGGATAACGGGCATGGGTTTCTGCCCATCCTCCAGTCTAGACTGTGCTTCTGACACCTATTGCCTTTCTGCTCAATCTAGTACCTCCTCAACCCAGACTCTCCCAGGGTTGTATCTCATTCAAATGACACTTCATGAAAAATGGTTTTGTGGGTTATATATATATGCTATTTTCTCACTTTATCAAATGAGAAACAAATCCAGTCTTGGTAAGGAGAAATTTTATTCAGAAGCATTATGGCAATAGGGAACAGGGATTATTGCAATAGAGAGAACCATGGTCATAGCATCTCAAGGGTTAGATAAAAAGAGTTTTTCTTTTATAGAGAGCAGTAAACAAGGTTAGCAAGAACTGGGTGTGGGGAAGTGGGATGAAAGAGTGGCATGATCAAATGACCAGCTATTTTCCTGGAGAGACTCTTAGGGAGGAGCTGTATGTTGGCTCAGGCTGAGGTTGGACCAAAGTCCAGAGAGCTGGGGGAAGGAGAGAATCTTAACCAAAGTGTGGTCAACAAATATTTTGTTCTAATTGATCAGTGGGGACAAGCAGTTCAGCTAATCATTTATAAGATAAAGAATGGAAATTTAGAGGATCTGTGTCTGGCTTTGTCATAGATAAACAAGGAAGACATCCATGAGTATTTCGTTTTTTCTAAACAATTTATTGAGGACAATTTCAAACATAGAGAACATGTAAGAATAGCCATATAGCCATCACCCAGCTTCAGGTAGCAACCTTTGCCAATCTTGTTTCATATACAGTAGTCCCCTTATCTGAGTATTCGCTTTCTATTCGCTTTCTATGGTTTCAGTTACCGAGGTCAACCTCAGTCTGAAAATATTAAATGGAAAGTTCCAGAAGTAAACAATTCATAAGTTTTCAATTCCGTGTCTTTCTGAGTGGCATGATAAAATCTCGTACCATCCTCCTGTGGGACGTGAATCATCCTCTTGTCTAGTGTATTCACACTGCATATGCTACCCACCCCTTAGCCACCGAGTAGCCATCTGGCTATCAGATCACAAAAACATAATATATATAGGAATCTGTACTGTCTGCAGTTTCAAGCATCCATTGGGGCTCTTGGAATGTATTACCCACTGGATAGGGGAGGATTACTGTGTCCTATTCCTGGAGTAGGGTTGCTGGGATTTGCTTTAAAAAAATTTTAGACTACTATAGAATTTCACCTGTTATACTGTAGTATATATTTATAAAGGATAACTTGTTCCACATACCACACAATGCCCATCATCACTCAGAACTAAATCAATAATAATTTCTTAATATCTTTTAATATGTTCAAATTTTCCTAATTTGAACTTTTTTTCACAGATTTATTCAAAGTAGTATCCAATCAAGATTTACCCACTATATAGAAGATAATAGGGTTTTTAAAAAGTTTCAAATTAATTCTTAAAGTTTTTAAAAATTAACAGATAAAGTTGTTACATTTATCATGTATAAAACGTCTTTTTGAAGTATGTATACATTGTGTAATGGTTAATCTAGCTGATTAACAAATGTATTAATTACTTCACACAGTTATCAATGTTCGTGTTTTGAACCCTTAACATCCACTTTCTCCCTTTTTCAAGAATATAGTAGAATACGTTGACATTAACTATGGTCACAATACTATATAGCAGTTTTCTTGAATTTATTCCTCCTGTCTAACTGTAACTGTATATCCTTTGAAAAACATTCCCCTACCCATCCATCCCTTCTAACCACACCAGCCTCTGATAGCCATCATTCTATTTTCTACTTCTATGAGATCAACATTTTTAGATTCCACATATGAGTGAAATCATGGGGTATTCTTTCTGTGTTTGGTTTATTTCACTTAATATAATGTCCTCCAGTTTCACCCATGTTGTCATAAATGACAGGATTTCATTTTTTATGGCTAAATAGTATTCCATCTTGTATATATACCACATTTTCTTTATCTATTCATCCATTGATAGAAATTTAGGTTGATTACGTACCTTGGCTATTGTGTATAGTGCTTCTATAAACATGGAAGTGCAGATACCCCTTGGACATACATATCCATTGGATATCTACTCAGTAGTGGGATTGCTAGATCATATGGTAGTTCTATTTTTAATATTTTGAGGAACTTTCATACTATTTTCCATAATGGCGGTGCTAGTTTATATTCCCATCAGTAATGCATAAAAGTTCCCTTTCTTCCACATTCTCTACAACACTTGTTATCTTTTGTCTTTTTGATAATAGTCATTCCAACAGGAGTGAGGTGATATCTCATTGTGGTTTTGATTTGCATTTCCTTGATTGTTAGTGATATTGAACATTTTTGTCATATACTTGTTGACCATTTGTATCTCTTATTTTGAGAAATGTTTATTCAGGTCTTTTGCCCATTTCTAAATCAATTTATTTATTTTCTTGCTATAGAGCTGTTTGAGTTATATATTTTAAATATTAACCTTTTATCAGATGAATACTTTGCAAATATTTTCTCCCATTCTGTAGGTTGTCTCTTCATTCTGTTGATTGTTTCCTTTGCTGTGCAGAAGCTTTAAGAAGACATGAAGGAACATCTCCATGACATTGATCTGGGCAACAATTTTTTGAATATTGCCTCAGAAGTACAGACAACAAAGGCAAAAGTAGACAGATGCAATTCTATCAAACAGTGAGTCTTATCTTAGTCCTATGGAAAAGAGTAGTTCTTTTTTTATTTCAGGGTACTATGAGGGTATAAACATTATGGTTACACTTTATGTCTTTGCCTCACCCAAGCCAGGGTTAGAGGCATGCCCTTCCCCCCTACAGTGCTCCCTGGTTCTTTGCAGTAAGCCATTTTCTGGAAGAGAAAATATGTGTGAATTTCTTAATCTTTTTGCTGTTTACCAGAATCACAGGGCTCAGGCAACATTCAGTGTTGGCACCTCCCATTCACTCTTCAATCCACTCTGATCTGGCTTCTGCATTGAAGTGCCTTTTTGTTTAAGCCACCACTGACTTCTTCCTTGCCAAATTCAATGGACTCTTCTCATTCCTAATATCCCCTAGCTCCCAGTAGCATTTGGGACAGGTGATCACTTTCTCCTTTCTGTGAATGGTAACTGCTCTTGGCCTCCACGAAGATTTCCTGTGTTTCCTCCTTCCCCTCTAGCAGTGATTATTATATCTCTTTTGTGTGTTCTTCTCTATCCCAATGCCTAACAATATATTTTATAAAGCTAGTTTTGGAGCCTCTCCTTATGCGTTATACTTTGTTGAGGTGATGTTATTCATTTCTATACCTTGACTTATTATATCTTTGTCTATGATCCTCAAATTCTTATCCCTATCCCCCACCTCTTTCCTGAACTCCAGGTACATATAACTGATACTTGAAATCTTTATCCTATCTATCTAAAAGGAACTTCAAACTTAAAATACCCTAAATAAATTAATTTTTATTACCCATGAATGTTTCCAAACTTCTCCCATCCATTCCATTCCATTCATTTGGTTGTGTAATCTATAAATCCATACACTCTCTCATCATTCCTTTCTTCAAAGAAATGGCCAGCTCCTGTTTATGGACTTCAGGACATCTCCTGAGGCTGTCCACTTTTCTCTGTCTCTACTCTCACAGTCACAGTTCAAACCACCATTATTTATCACTTAAACCACTGTCATTGCTTCTAATTTTCTTCTACAATCCTGTCATCTCCCCCACTCAGTCAGTTTCCCACATGGTGGCCAGTGTAATCTTTTAACATCTCTTATTCAAGCATATTAGTGGTGTCCTTAGGTCAGAAGCCATAATTTTCAACCTCAGCACTGGTGACATTTTGTTCTGGATAATTCTTTATAGTTTTTTTTTTTTTTTTTAGATATGCAAAACTTTATTTTTAAAATTCACCTTTCACTACAAATTTAAGAAGTCTGGGGAAGCTTTTCCTTCCCCCACCCGAAGTGTTTATAAACATGTACAGCACAGCAAACTAAGAACTATTCTTTATAGTCTTGTGCATAGTAAGAAGTTTAGCAGCATCCCTGGCCTCTATGCACGAGATGCTAGTAGCATCCCTAGTTCCTTTTTTGTAGAATGCCCTGTTATTGCATTTCACAACTTGTTCATCTATCAAAATTCCACTCAACATCCACCAGACAAGCCAACTTCTTCATGTATCTTTTCTGAGATTTTTCAACCTACCCCAAACTATCTCCAAGCAAAATAGTTGTTTTCTTCTCTATCCTGCTTTAGCCTTCCATCTATACTCCAACTACAGCACTTATAAGGTTGTATTCATCATAATTCCTCTGTTAGATATATATTTTTATTCCTTTTTTGAATGTAATACTCAGAATAATATTTGAAAAATGGGAGAAAATATTCACAAGCTATACATCTGATAAAAGACTAATAATCAAAATGTACAAAGAACTTGAGCAAATCAGCAAGAAAAAAAATCAAACAACCACACTAAAAAGTGGGCAAAAGACATGAATAGAAGCTTCTCGAAAGAAGATAGACAAATGGACAATAAACATATGAAAAAATGCTCAATATCACTAATCATCAGGGAAATGCAAATCAAAACCACAATGATATATCACCTTACCCCAGTCAGAATGGCTTTTATTAAAAATTCCCAAAACAATAGATGCTGGCATGGATGCAGAGAGAAAAGAATGCTTATACACTATGTAAGGGGGACTGCAAATTAGTACAACCTCTATGGAAAGCAGTATGGAGACTTCTGAAATAATTTTAATGAATTTAATTTTTTATCACGTTCCTACAAAAAGTTGCATCTGCAACATTAATGGTGTCATTCTCTCTCTGTGCATATAGTGATGCACTTATGGTGTGTTCCCGTAGCAGCTACCTTTTCTCCCTGATGGACCTTTCCTTTATACCCTCTTTTAATCTGTTATCTCCCCACAAAGATATTTCAACTACCAGTTTTTCTCCCTCCAACACCAATCCTCACAGTCACTTTTCTAGCTGTTTTGCAAAGTGGAAAATACACCAGAGAGCTAAAAGGCTCAAGGTCACTTGGCTTGTCTGAGGCAAAACTACTCAAGCACAATCTGCAAACCCACATTCCTACACTGTCTTTCTAACAGATGGTCTATTGGAAAGGACAACTGAGACCAAAAATAGACCTGTAATGGCTTATTAAGATGCATTTAGGGAGAGAGAAGACACATTTCATAATGTCCAGTAATGATATAAATGCAGTACCTTGCAGTTGGATAAAACTTTTTGGAAGCACTTTATCTATATGGCTGTCACATCAAATGTTTCCTGTGGCCAAGCTCCTATTCTGATGTAGTGGAAATGTACCTGCTGCCGTGATATTGTTTCTGGGCTTTTGGAAGCATCTCTCTGTTTTCTAAAATTCCTTTTCCTCCTGATACGAAGATACCAGACATAACACTCAATGCTTTTATGTGTACCATAGCCAAACAGGAGCATTTTTCCTAATTTAAATGTAAGAAAAACCCCAGAATCTTGTAGGAGGCCTTAATACATATTGGCTCAAAGAGAGTGCACATAATTCAAAGCAATTAATGGATATATTTGAATTTCCTTTTAAATGAAGTTCATGATTTTTATCAAGACATGGCTTTGGAATGGGGTTTAAAAACTGAATGAGAGTTTCTCAAGACAGAATTTAGCAGAGGGAAAATGGTAAGCGAGGAGAGTGTGAAGACCCAAATACCTCATTAACACAGTTGAGGGAAACTTATCCCGCTAGGAAGAGCATGTACATCTTTGGGACCCGAGGAGAGTGAGCAAGGAAATAGAAAACCACCATTCACAGTTCTGGCTCAAGTTTGGACCTACATATATTTGATCCTATGAAATGTGGAAATGCAAGTTCAGCAAGACACCTGTTCCAGCCCCTGAATGAATTGTTGCTGTGGCATTTGCAAACAAGTATCTTTTATGAACATCTTGGAGCCTGGAGCCAGAATTTTGTGTTTGTTAAATCACCACCCATAAATAAGAAATGGGTATTAGAAAGTACTCCATTATTTTGATACACTATCGGTACACATTTAGCTTCCTTTTTATTTACCATAATTTGAAAAGAAATATTATTACTTGCCAGTGGATAGAGTTCACCATATATTTATCGCCAGTGTTGTTATTCTTTACATCTGCACATGTAATTAAAGAGAGGGAAAAAGATAGTACAATTGCAGTTCTTCATGGAATGAGAGGAATTATTTCTGGAATTGATGAGATGATGTTGGCTAATGGTTTGGAAAATAAAAGAGGATTAGAAATGAAAATAAGCTGCAAACTTTATTCTAGTCTTGGCCTATTAAATTATTGTGAGGAAGTGTTTACCAAACTAGGAATTTCATTACTTTCTGAATTCATAGAAACTTTAAAGGTAACTCATGAGCAGGTAAAAAGTTTAATTACATTTACACACCTACATACACACACACACACACACACACACACACACTTTCAATAAATACCATAGACTGATATAGTTCAGGATTTATAGATCATTGCAAAAGGATATATAGAGAAATAAAAGGACTTTTCCAAGGTAGCACAGCATCTCCATTAATCTTTAATTTTTTAATTCCTCCTATCACTAGGGTTCTGCTAACCCTCTTAGACTTGCAATGGCTGGAGAAAAACTAGGTAAAGGAGAGAGAGAAAGGAAAAGATAGCCTGAGAGGTCCTGGGGTAAAGAGTAAAGCTTCTACATACTGCCAAGGCCCCAAGTCAATTCCACTGGGATCCTCCAGTTACATGACCTCTGGTGGGGGTTGAGGCCCAGCAGTCTCTCTGAGTAGGGTCTGGGGTTAGAGGTAGATGAGGTTAATTCAGAACCAAGGGTTCAAACCTGTGCTAGACATGGAAGGGCCGTAAGTCATTTCTGCCCTATCTAAGGAAGATACCGAGGATCAACAAGGACACCATTTTGGATAGCTACTTTTTTCTGGAAGGATGAGGCTCCTGCTCAAAGTGAGTCATTTATGGTACTCCTTCTCTCCCAAGTACCCAGAGAGTGTCCAAGGACCCAGTCTTAGCATTTTTTTCATAAACCTCACTTTCATTTGAGTACGTGGACTGCTTGATCTCCTTTCATCACCCACAGCAGTGGGTAACATAAAAGAAGTTTCAACAAATAACCCTTTTCTGTGACAATATTTTCCTGTCTATTCTACCATCCTTTGTACTTTGACTGTCTCACCTTTTCTTCATATTTATCTATTTCGTAGTTTCCACAAAACCCTCTTTAAAGGAATTTGATGTTAGCTGGAGAAGATGTTGGGCTAATAGAGAAAGCAGAAATTATAATTTTGCAAGATAATACTTTCCAGGGATTCCTTAAGGATAGACAATCCATTCATTTCTCCAAGGCTGTGGCTGTCAGCTGGAGAGGTGCATCTGGCTTCCCCAGAGAACTTTTAAAAACAGCCAATTCCTGGTACTCACCCAGATCTATTAAATTGGACTTGGTGGAGTAGAAGCCCGGTGGATATTTCCCAGTGGGAAAATATCTAGTTTAGATCATCTGAATTTTACTCCAAGACCAAACCAATTTGAAATTTGTGTACTTGTACTGGATTCGTTAGTCCCCAGTAGAATTGTATTTATGAAATTGTTTTTTACATCTTTGTGCTTAGGTTGAATTGAGTGGCTTTATGAAAATTGCTAATTTACAGTAAATTTTGTATCAAGGATATTGTCTACAGTTTCACATATTGTTTTGCATCAGGCTCCTGGGTAAAAATTTCTCTTAGATTCGAGTGCTGCAGTTGAGATGGGGGTTGGTAGAGGAGGCAGAAATGACTATTTTTCCTGAGCAACTTTCATGTTTTGGGTTTTAAACTTTGTAACTAATCAGGTTTCCTCTTTTTCTCTGTAGTCTACTACAAAGCTCTTAATTCAAGTTCAAGCTGAAAGTAATCCACTTTTAACAATTATGTATATATTTCTAGAGTACAATTCTGTGCATATCCTTGGCTTCGTTTATTTGTCACATTATATTTTCCTTTGGGCTTCATTTCTTAATCTGCTTCCATTATTTTGAGTTTAGTACTGGAAATTGCATCAAATTCTTTCTGAGAATGAATGATAAAATACAAACATACACCTAACAACAGTCACATTTTTTTCCTTTTATAAAGTTCGCTATTAGACTTTGGAACAAATATTACAGACTCTAGAGTTTGTTGAAGTCTAATACATGACAGATGAAGAAATTGAAATTACAAATGATGGCTTTACACAATCTTTCATTAATGAATATGATCAATTGTTAACACTCTCTTTTGAATATAACTATTACATTTCTATAATATGGTGACTTTTTTCTGATCATTTTTTCAGTCATATTATCTGGTTTGCTTTTCACAACTATTCTTTATTATAACTAGCACTATAATATTATTCTCTGTTTGGGAAAAACTCAAACTGTGTTTTTCCTCTGCTCTCATACTACAATAATCAACACAGAAGACTTCTGTGACCCCTAAATATGTGGGGATTTCTCCTCACCAGCAAGCAAGTAATCAGTTCTGCAGTAGACACCAACTGGGTGTCCTCTAATTCAATTCCAACACTACCTGGAGATAGTGTCATCCCACAGGTTGAGAGCTCAGTCCCCAAGTCTGCCCCTCACATCCTTCAGACACCAGTCATAAGTCCAGGCCTCTGGAACTTCTGACTTATGGGGTTCTGACTGATATATTCCAGGTGAGGCTGTCAGGTGCAGTTGGGGTTCTCACAGCCCCTTCTTTGGGTTCAAACAATTTGCTGTAACAGCTCACAGAGCTCACAGAAACACTTACTTACGTTTACTTATTTATTATTACAAAGGATACAGATGAAGAGATGAACAGGATAAGGTATGGGGGAAGAGGTGCACAGCTTCCATACCCTCCCGTGGGCTCCATCCTCCAGAAACCTCCATATATTCAGCTAGCAGGAAGCTCTCTGAACCCTGTCCTCTTGGGTTTTTATGGAGACATCATTACATCAGCATTCCTTCCTTTTAGTATGGGGAGGGATCCTCTCTGGAATGAGGGTCTTATGACCCACAATCAGAAAGGTTAGGAAAGATTAGATTCCTACCTTGGGGCAGGTGAAAGGAGGGCAGGAGAAGGTCAGAGAGGTTCTGTTTCCTGAGGCTGCTCCTGAGGCCTAAAGCACCAAACGCTATAACAAAAGACTATAACAAGGGCTATGGGAGTTATGAGCCAAGAACCGTAGGTGAAAACCAATATATACATATATATCTCAATATCATAACATCACATCCTCATTTTAAAGTTGAAAAAACAAAGGATCTTTGTCAAAAGATGTTATGATGTCCACAGGAATATAATTTCAAGATTTGGGGGACTTTCTGAAATCCCTTCTCTGATTTTACAGCTGATCATTTCAGATCAACCATATCTATAAAATTTATTTAATAATATTTATTAAATTCATATAGTATGAATGACAGTGTGCTAGAGACTAAGGTAAAAATATAGAAAGAATAAGGTAACCTCTGACCTCAAGACATTTATAACTCCATTAGAGAGAAAAACCTATAAAAATATCATTTTAAGGAAAGATTAAACAGAATAACATAAATAGCATAATAAAGTATGAGTCCAAAACTAGCAATTATAGAGAAATTAAAATAATGTTATTCTATCCTTGCCTATTACATCGGTAAAGGTACATCATATTCAAAGCTGTCAAGGGGATGGTGACCTGAATATATCTTAATATACTTTTGGATAATATTTTCCTACAGATATTCTGGAAGACAATTTGTCAATACATATTGGAAATCTAAGATAGATTCATATCCTTGGACACATAATTCCACTTCTATGACTTTAACCTGAGGAAATATAAGACATAATCAAAAATATATTTATGAGAATGTTTAAGGCTAAAGTATTTATAACACTTTACGCATACAACCATAGCAAAAAGGCAAGAGAGAAATAAATCAAATTGTTAGTGATGTTTATCTCTGAATTTAAATTTTTTTTTTTTACTTTTTACTTAAAATATTCCAAATTTTTATAGAACCTCAATAACCATGGGGAAAAAATCAATAAATGTGATTTAAAAAATTCTTACTGGACAAACTACTTATCTTAAGCTATGTAAAACCAAGTGTGGAAATATCTAGTTAGTAGTATCCAATTTTAACTCCGGTTTATTGTAGAAGAAAGAGTGAGAAGAGAGGATGGAGTCTGTATCCACAAACAGCTATGGAGAGGCAGCTATGGAAATGAGCTATCTCAAGGAGAAAGCTTTGTAAGGGCAGCTGATGAGGGCCAGCTTCTGTGAGACAGAGTGGACTTTGATCTGCCCCTTTCCCGGAGTCACAGGCGCTGACACAGCCTACGTGGGAAGAAGGACATTATATTCCAAGTGAGGCTGTCAGGCGCAGCTGCTCCTGCCATCTGCTCTGCCTTTGATTCATATTGTTTGTCATTTCCCTTGTGCCTTTTTTGTAGGCTGCTGTCCAGTGCTCATTTTTAAGTGACTTCTCTGAGACCAGGGGATTGATCGTCCTAACAGCATGATTTCAATTCTATTTTACCTGGAGGGCTTCGGTTTCAGAAAAAGAAATCCAAGCAATACATCAGCAACCCATGTGGGACATTGAAAGTTCAATTCAAGAAGTTAATCAAGTTTTTGTGATCCTTTTGCTTTGATGACCTATTTAAGTTACTTGAGGATGCTGGGGGGATATATTTGGATTGAATGCAGACTGAAGGATAGAGACATGATTTAGATGGCACATATACCTCAAGTGACAGCTAGGAATTGACTATTTTCTGTCAAATCAGTCAACTATATCTTTTGTGCCTCAATTGCTGTCAGCCTAATGATTTATTTGATTGAAAGTTTTTTCTCTTTTTCAGAACAAAATGAAATTTTAAATAAAATAATCAACCGTATTCATTCATTCATTTGTTCAAGTACCTGGGCACTTACTTTGAGCCTGGCTCAGCATCCAACTGGAGACACAGAGATGAGGAGGGGCATTCCTTCCTTGAAGGTGTGAACAGAGCCCAATACAAATTTGTTCCTTTGCTGGGTGGGCTATACAAACACTATGAAAAGGTTCAGCAACTCTCATTGAGGCAGTGGCTGCAAAAATTGAACAGAAGAAAAGCACTGAGCAATTTGTTACAGCAAGAGGGAGAGTAAATGAAAAGGGAAAGGTGAACTTAGAAGAGAACCATGGAATCTTAGAATAGGAAACTATAATGGATTAGGACTGTATTGGCAACTGAAAGGGAAATCATCTGGCTCCCTTCTTGATTGTAGGTCATCCAAAGGTGGTTTATTTTTCACTTCCTGGAGATGCTCTGTGGAAGGTATCTTGAGACATTTCCATAACAATCCATTTAGATGTCTTGTTCTCTCCCTCTGACAAACATTCTCTTCCATGTCCAACCCAACTTTTGCTATGCAAGATTATTATGGTGTTTGCTATGCAAGACCACGTCCTCCTGTTTGGTAGTAGCAACATCTGCAAACAACGTTTGCAAACAATCAGTGTGCTTTGTGTGTAAAGTGCTTTTCATTTTTTTTACTTTATTTAATTCTTACAACAAGTCTGAATGGCTAAAGTTTTATTATACTAATTTAATAGATGAGGCCATTCAGATTCAGAGAATTAAGAAAATTGTGAAAAACTACTCAACAAAGCCATAAAGGGCATTTTTGGTCCAGGCTGGCCTGACTCAAGAATGTGGTTCTAAAGAATAGATTATTTTGTGGATATGAAGAGTAACTCTGGTTATCCTTGAAACCATTTGCAGAATATTCCTAGTTCTTTCCCTTCTCAATACACTGTTAGGATTACTTTTCCTGGCTTCCTGGTGGTGTAATGGGGCTACACAACTTGCTTAGCCCATGAGTTGGGAGTGGGAGATAATTGTTTGTATGAGATTCTCCAGAATTACTCCCTCTTGGGTAAAACCTGGCCTTGTTTAAGATGGTGGTTACTCAGTCTGAGCCTCTGAGTGACTGTGAAGAACAGAGTCCCTGATGACCCGTAATGGTCATGTAGCATGAACAAGAAACAAACGCTTCTGGTTTGAATCTGTTGAAAATTAGGAGTTGTTGCCACAGCATAAAGTAGCATATCCTGGCCAGCACAAACTCTAATGTCTTTCTTTTCCAGACAAAATGCTCCCTGCAAGTGGGTTTCTTACTCATCTGTTCTCTCCAGGCCTGGGGATCAAGACTGAAATTAGTGAATGAGTTCACTCAGGGTTTGCTCTTCTGAGATTTTATTAAGACCATAAATAGTTGATTTGAAAATGGCTATGTTCACATGATGAAATGAACTTTATACATGTATCAAAGAGTTAAGGTGTGTATTTATTGCAAGTACCCACAGGGAAACCCAGTGGTTATTATAAAAATGTCTCTTTGATTGGATTGGGGCAGAGTTGAGACAACTCTATTTCTCTGTTACCTTTGAAACTGAAAATATCACCATTGGGATCTGGGTTTGCCCTTGGACTGTTTCCTAGGAAGACTATTCTTAAATGTCAAGACTTGATTCCCAAATCTGCATATACTCAGAATTTTCTGGGGAGCTTTTATAGATCCAGATACCTGGCTTCCACTCTTACATACTCTGAGTCAGAATGTTTGAGGGGAGCCCAGGTAATTTGTATTTTGCAAGGATGAAAGTCCCAAACTCAACTCCAGAAAACTTTTGTGGATACCCCTGACCACAGTCAAGTTTGGCTGTTTTACAATATTCTTCTGCTTCTTAACCCTCACCCTAAACACACATACCTTGAGGTCCTTGGATGAGGTCTGGTTGGCTGGGACAGCATTTTGTCTCACGGTTTTCACAACAGGAGAGTCTTGGGGTTCCAGGGTAGCAAGGCAGAGGGAGCATGATGGGAAATAACAGAAAGTACTGCTGCTCCACTTACCTGCTGCCGTGCAGAGGAGCACCCTGAATAAAGATTGGTTTCTTTGCAGAGCCTTTTATCTTCACACTGTCACAAACATGCAAACACAGTCTATGCATACTAAGTAGGAGTTTGAATCAAACAGCCAGTAATTTACTGTTTTGAAGGGAAGAGGAATCTATTTCATTTATTCACATTTTTTTTTTTTACACTAAAAAAAGCCAGACCTGGAGTTAGTAAGATCATCCAGAAAGCAAAACTTCACTAGCAAGACTCATGCATGGGTCTGAGTGACATGCCACTGTGCCACTGTCCACTTGATAAGCACCCCAGTGACATGTGGTGGCCCCCTAGGCAGTTCCCATATTCTACTCACAGGTTACATTATACACAGATACAGATACCTTCCCTTTTTTTCACTGCCTAAACATCTTTGCCATCACTTGGTTCTTTGATTCCTAGGTGAAGGACAAGATTCCACACCCTGGCCTTAACTGAACCCCTAAGCATGGAGTTGTTTGACCATTGTCTTTGAAAATTTTCTCTTTTCTTTGTTAGATTCTAAATCCCTGTTATTTATTCACTCATATAAAGTGACTTGGTTAGAATTAAATGGTGGTCAATGACAAATGTAGTTTGTATTTATAGATCCTTCTGTTTTTCCTTTTTTTCTTGTAAAGGGAATCTCAACTTAATAAAACGTAGTGCTTACTATTACTGGGTCGAATGGTAAGTCTACTTTTAGTTCACTTAGCAATCTCCATACTGTTTTCCATAGAGGTTATACTAATTTACAGTCCCACCAACAGTGTATAAGCATTCCTTTTTCACCACATCCACACCAACATCTATTATTTTTTGATTTTTTAATAATGGCCATTCTGATAGGGGTAAGGTGATATCTCATTGTGGTTTTAATTTGCATTTCCCTGATGATTAGTGATGTTGAGCACTTTTTCATATGTCTATTGGCCAATTGTATCTTCTCTTTTGAAAAAACTCTGTTCGTGTCTTTTGCCCACTTTTTAATGGGGTTATTTATTTATTTATTTTTGTTGATTTCTTTGAATTCTTTGTAGATTCTGGATATCAGACCTTCATCAGATATATAGTTTGCAAATATTTTCTCCTGGTCTGTTGGTTGTTTATTTACTCTGTTGATTATTTCCTTTGCTATGCAGAAACTTTTTAATTTAATTAAACTCTATTTATTTATTTTTGTTGTGGCTATATTTGCCTTTGGGTTCTTAGTCATAAATTCTTTGCCTATGCCAATGTCTAGAAGCGTTTTTCCTAATATTTCTTCCAGAATTTTTATGGTTTTAGGTTTTAAATTTAGGTCTTTAATCCATCTTGAGTAAACTTTTGTATATGGAGAAAGATAGGGATCCAGTTTCACCTTCTGCATGTGGCTATCCAATTTTCCCAGCACCATTTATTGAATCAAGCATCCTTTCCCCAGTATATGTTTTTGTCTGCTTTGTCAAAAATAAGTTAGTCGTAGCTATATGGTTTTATTTCTGGGTTCACTATTTTGTTCCATTGGTCTTTGTCTCTACCTTTTTACCAGTATCATGTTGTTTTAGTTGCTATAGTCTTGTATAACTTAAAGTCAGGTAATGTGATGCTTCCAGGTTTGTTCTTTTTGCTTAAGATTGTTTTGATTATTTGGGCTCTTTTTTGGTTCCATATGAAGTGTAGGATTATTTTTTCTAGATCCGTGAAAAATGGCATTGGTATTTTGATGGAAATTGCATTCAATCTGTGAATCACTTTAGGCAGTATGGACATTTTAATAATGTTGATTCTTCCAATGAGCATGGGCTGTTTTTCCACTTGTTTGTGTCATCTGTGATTACTTTCACCAGTGTTTTGTAGTTCTCCTTGTAGAGATCTTTTACCTCCTTGGTTAAGTATATTCCTAGGTATTTTATTTTCTTTGCAGCTATTGTAAATTTTATTGTGTTCTTGATTTGACTCTCAGCTTGACTTTTATTAGTGTATAGAAATGAAACTGATTTGTGTACATTGATATTGTAACCTGAGACTGATGAATTTATTTATTAATTCTAGGAGCCTTTTGGTGAAGTCTTTAGGGTTTTCCAGATAGTAGATCATATCGTCAACAAACAGGGATAATTTGACCTCCTCTTTCCTGATTTGGATGCCCTTTATCTCTTTCTTTTGCCTGATCGCTCTGGCTAGGTCTTCCATTAATATGTTGAATAGAAGTGGTGATGATGGGTACCCTTGTCTTATTCTGGTTCTTAGGGGGAATACTTTCAACTTTTCCCCATTCAGTATGGTGTTAGCTCTCAGTTTGTCATATGCAGCTTTTATTATTTTTAGGTATGTTCCTTCTATGCCTAATTTGTTGAGGATTTTTATCACAAAGAGGTGCTGGATTTTATCAAATGATTTTTCTGCATTTATTGAGGTGATCATATGATCTTTGTTTTTACTTCTGTTTAGGTGGTGATTTGCTTATGCTGAACCATTCTTGCATCCCTGGGATGAAACCCACTTGATCATGGTGGATTATCTTTTTGATGTGCTATTGAATTTGGTTTGCTAGTATTTCATTGAGGATTTTTGCTTCTATGTTCATAAGGGATATTGGTTTGTAGTTTTCCTTTTTTGTGTGTGTCTTTTCCTGGCTTTGGTATTAAAATCATACTGGCTTTATAGAATGAGTTAGGGAAGGTTCCCTCCTTTTCAATGTTATGGAACGGTTTCAGTAGAATGGGTGCCAGTTCCTTTTTTTTAGGTCTGGTAGAATTCAGCTGTGAATATGTCTGTTCTGGGATTTTGTTGTTTTGGGAGATTTTAAGACACCTGCACTTGAATGTTTATCACAGCATAATTCACAATTGCAAAGATGTCCATCAGTTGATGTGTAGATAAAGAAAATGTGGTGTATGAGATATGTGTATGAGATATGAGATATATATCATGGAGTACCACTTAGCCATAAAAAAGGAATGAAATAATATCATTTGCAGCAACTTGGATGGAACTGGAGAGCATTATCCTAAATGAAGTATCTCAGGAATGGAAAAACAAACACTACATGTTCTCACTAAGAAGTGGGAGCTAAATCACGGGTACACACAATCACAAAGTCATGTAAAGGACATTGGAAACTTAGAAGGGGGAAGGGTGAGAGGGAGGTGAGGGATAAAACCTTACCTATTGGGTACAATGTACATTATTCTGGTGATAGGCACACTTAAAGCCCCAACTTCAGCACTATGTAACAAGAACACTTGTACTCCCTAATATTTTGAAATAAAAATCATAAAAAAAGAAAATGTAGGGCAAGGGCAACATACGTAACCTAAACAGCTGTACCCCCATAATATGCTGAAATAAAAAAAAAAGAAAATATAAAGAAAAGAATAGTACTTAATATTAAAGCCTGCTACTAATCTGAGTATATTAGTGAGCTTATAATAATCATACAGGTACAGACTGGAGGGGAGATGGAGATTAGTTCTCATGGTCATTTCTAGTTGATGAACCAGATTAGCTCAGTTTAGGGCTATCTCACTATCCACTCCCATCATTCCTATTCTGTTTCACATTCTTTTTAGTTTTTTTTTTTAATTTCAGCATATTATGGGGGTACAGATGTTTAGGTTATGTATGTTGCCCTTGATCCCCCTCCCCAAGTCCGAGTTTCAAATATGTCCATCCTTCGGGTGGTCCGCATTGCACTCTTTGTGTATG
>NW_012145856.1:3254867-3256234 GCF_000956105.1 Propithecus coquereli
CTGACACATAGTGGGTTCTCAATATATATTAAAACAAAAACAAACAACTTGAATAAGTTCGAGTAATAAAGTAGCATGATTTATATGTATGCCAGATAATAAGCTGATTTTTCTAACAAATCTTTTTTAATTTTTATTTTTGTGTTAAACTTAAGGGTCAGTTCAATGAAAAGTGATTATAAACTAGCTGGTTTGTATAGTTAATTTTAGTGTAAGCTAAGTTAATAACTCAACGAGCTAACCAGCAGTGGCTAGATAATGCAGAAAGAAGGTTGAAATTTCAAATTTGTCCCAGTTACATCAATAAGTGAGAAAATGGATGTGAAAATGTTTCATAAAATGTGAAGTTCAATAGAAATACTTCGATAGAAATAGCATTAACTATCTTTTGTTTTGAGAGAAAAGCAAAAGAGCTTGGAATTAGGCAGACTTAAGTTTGTCTCTCATTCTTGCTATTTAATAACTATAATATCAGATGTTTTTTAATCTTTATCTCAGTTTCCTTTTTAAGAGTATTGGAAAATTAATTCCAACTTTGCAGGGCTATTAGCGTAATGTGAAAAAACTTCACATAGTTGCTCTCTGGTAGTTTGAATTATTGGTCCCAATTCCTTGCTTCTCCTTATATTTGTTACATGAATTTGCATTTCATCCCTCTATAGGTGGGTGTCCTTCCCTTGACTTGAGCTTGGGCATGCATGCTGCTTTGCAGAAGACATAATACAAGTGAAGCCAGGAAATGTGTTTGCACAGTTGGGTTTGCTGTCTGTGCTTCTGCCATCACCACTAGAAGAGCTTCCCTTGAGTAGCAACTTTAGCCTGGGACCCAGAAAGAAGTATCCCACATGTGGGATACTGAGCCCAACCCACAGTAAAAAAAATCAAACTTAGACCCACATTTTGCAGTGGAGATACCCACTTAAGCTGGGTTTAAATTGGTTGATCCACATCGACTTGCAAGAGCAATGCTTACCGAGTTCCAGGGAGGTTTGTTACACAGTGCTATTGTGATGATAGATGACTGATACTCTGACCATATCTTGTGCTCAATATAAATGAATATGATGATTGATATGATTATTAATGACATTATGACAATTTTTGACAAAGAAGTTGATACTGAACTGGGAACACAATAGCAAAACAAAAGCATAAACAGATGGATAGACAAAGTGACAGAGACTGTGGTCAGATTTTTATGAGCAGATTGACTTTTGTTGCATTTTTAAAGATCACAAAGGGCCCTCTTGTTATGACGGGGGGACCATTCGTCATCTGTGGCGAACGTATCTTGCTCTTGCTCTGTAAACCTATATCTTGTTCTTGCTCTGTAAACCTATCTTGTCCTTTCTCAATAAACTTTGTTT
>NW_012145856.1:3256284-3257787 GCF_000956105.1 Propithecus coquereli
TATGTTTTTTCAACATGAATCTCAGGAAGAGAAGCTGGTTACTGTTCAGGCTGAGAAGATGTCCCTAAAATGCAGAAATGAGAATAAAGTGTTAAAGAGAGAAGAAACAAAGCAAAGCATAACAACACAAAGATATTAACTTTAATCTCTTAATAAATGCTATGTCAGCAATGCTAAGGAATCAATATAAACCTTAAGATACATATAATTTCTTATCTAACACCTGACTGTTCTATAGCAGTTTTTTCTCATCCTAATCTTATATAAAAACCCAGATTTGAAAGCTGGACTTGATGGATTTATTTGACACTGTGCTTTTTTGGTTAGAGCACTCCTTTTCAGCTCATACCATAAGTTGCTAGGCTTGGCTGCAAAGCATACTTGCAATGGGAGGAAGTAGAAACTTGGACCTCAAAAGATCTGACCCAGTAATAGAATTAATCAGAAAGTGTCAGAACTTGCCTGAGCTTGGCAGATGTGAATATCCAGGGAGTTCAAAGTGGTGGCTGGGGCTTGGCTGCAGTAGTATTAAATGAATGACAGAACTGAGGCTCAGGCAGATGGCAGTGTAGATCTATTCAAAAAAGGAGAAAATTGAAATGGTACGTGGGATCCTACTTTCCCCTGTCCCTCTGAGAGAGGAGCCTGGGAGGAGTTAAACAATGTGTGAGCACCTTTGCCACATCTTATCTTTAGCAAGAGGTCTCCATAGCATACATTGGAGAAGTAAAGGTAGGAAATGGAGAGAGAAAGCCCAGCAGAGCAGGTGCTAAGTGAAGGCTGTGATTCAACAGCTCCAGATGCCCTGAGTCTTGTCCCTGTGCACATTACACATGGCACATTACCTCCCCAGTCTACATGTTGGGACTGAGAGGCCAAAAGCATCCTGCTCAGGAAGTGAGCTAACTGAGCTGTCTTAGGAGTAAGGTACAATAGGGCTTACAGGTGCCTGGAGACTGCAGGTGTACACAAATAGGGAAGGCAAGAGGTGTTAGCACCCTGAACTTACAAAAGACAATTATTCATTGTCCTCTCCATTTTTTTTCACTAAACAAGAGTTCTGTGTTTATCTTTTTCTTGGCAAGAAGATTGCATTCAACTTATAAACTCATGTTTTGTCTCCAGAAGCTCAACCCACCCGTATTCTATTAGCTTGTTCTGAAGGTTCTGTAACAGGTTCTTAATCTATAGACCCTCTGTCAAATCCCAATAGTGTGATTCATGCTTTTCCATCTGCCTGGAAAGATTTCCCGCTTCTTCTTTTTGTTTTTTTCTTTTTATAACTCCTAACTATTTTCCGAAGCTCAGCCCAAGTGTTTCCCCTTGTGGGAAGCCTGCTCCGAGTCCCTTGGATTGGGGAACTGCTCCTCTTGTATGTGTGAGCACCCTGTGTGTTAATATGATTTTCTCTTAGCATATAACAGATTATATTAAAATTGTGCTCATTGAATTCTGGTCTCCTCCAGTACAGGAGTTTGTTCATTTAGAGCCCTCGGTCCCTAG
>NW_012145856.1:3265102-3266255 GCF_000956105.1 Propithecus coquereli
GCTTATACTGTATTTGGATTGGGCAGTGCTGGCTTTGACAGACTGAAGTGAAAAATACAAGGAAGGATGTCAGGGTGGTAAACAGGGGCCAGCTCCTGTGGGGTCTTGAATGTCTGCTGTGGAGTTTAAATGTTAATCATCTTATTGTTGGGGAGTCACTGAAGGCATGATGTGCATTTCAGCAAGTTCACTGGCTACTTTTGGAGAATGGATTGAATGGGGGTAAAACAACTGGCAAGGAGCCTAGAAGACAGTTGCAGTGATTCAGGCAAGAAACGATGAGGCCTGGAAAAGTAGCAGTGAGGATGATGAATGAACAGATTCAAGAACAGTAAGGTGATAGAATCAGCACAATTTCGTGATAGATTACACGCTTGGGAAAGGCGGAGGGAGAATCTAGGGGGACTTGTAGGTTTCTGGCTTGGACACCTGGGCATCTGTGTTTATGGATATAGGAAATACACAAGACAGAGGTAGTTTCAGGTAAAAATCAAGACAAACTGCCATGTGGTGGAGGAGGGGGACAAAGCAAAACACGACTGGGGGTAGGGATTGGAGATGGTTGTCTTTGTTTGGAGTATAGTCAAATGGGTTGCAGGATCAGTAGCATTGTTCTCGATGTTTAGTTTTTCATTCATTTATTCATTTGTTTTGGTGTGTTAGTTGTTCTAAGTTATTGTCTTTCCTGGACTTAAACATGTTTTCATTACCCCAGTTTCCCTAGTAAGTTCGCTTGCGCTTTGACTTTTATTAATGAATAAGGAATCCAAGTGTTTAAGAGTTTCCCAGTGTGTTTCATTATATTAATGGGCAGGTAATTTTAGTTTTACTCACAGGAACTAAATTATCTCTGTGCCTTTCAGCATCGTCAATGCAGTTTTAGCTCATTGCAGCAAAACGTCTGGCCTATTGCAATTTTCTTTTCAGTTGCTAGGCTTAAATGGAAGAGGATTTGGAATTCTAATAGTTATGTGTATTTATCTTGCCATATGTCTTACACTATGTGGTACTCTATTATAGAGCTACCTATGTTTGCATATGTATGCACATATAAATATGATTTTATTTTCCTGGGGAAATACTGAAAGACAGAGAGGTTTTCATGTCCCCCTTGGTGTTTGGACTTGCTGGTGGAATTGCTGTGACAGCAGCA
>NW_012145856.1:3266305-3268315 GCF_000956105.1 Propithecus coquereli
AATAACCATTATTATAGCTAATGCTTCAGAATATATTACTTGGTTTCTTTAGGATTTGTTTTGTTACTTCAATCTTAATTTGATACTATGTTTTTGCTTTCTTATAAATGTTCTTCATTCATTCATACATTTTAAAAGTAAAATTTTTTTATTATAATGCAGTAGTGACTAATGGATATAGATTGAAAACAAAGAAAAATATAAAGACAAAAAGAAAATCAACTATAATTCTACAAAATATGTATCTCTATATAAAATGAGGCTTAAGGAGGACTTCATGGAACTCCAAGCATTGACTTAGCTCACAGCTGCTTTTTAGGAGAAGTTGTAATAAATGTTCATTAAATGCATACCTTGTGCCAGGCATGTGCTGAAAGATGAGTATTTTAGGAGTAAATAATTTCAGATACAGGTACTATAAACTTCGTGGAGTGGTAGAGTGTATAGCTCCAAATTTTATTTTATTTTATTTTTTGCTTCGCTTTGTCAGAAGTCGCTATAGACATCCCATTAGGTGAAATGATATCGTGTGTTAACCCAATTCCCTCATTCAACCAGCACTTATTGAGTACTATTTCAGTCAGCATAAGTAACATTAGTTGCTTTAAGAAAAAACCCTAAAAATCTTAGAGGTTTTATATAATAGGACCCCTTTCTGGTTCATATTTCAATCTGATGGAGGTTGGGCTCCTGTCCAAGCAGTGCCTTGGGGATTCTGGCATCTTCTACCTTGTTATGCTACCATTTTCAGCACAGACCTTCATGGAAGAGTGTGAACAACCACATGAGATTGTTACAAGGACCCAGCTTCACGTGGCTTACATCACATACGCTCACATTCCCTTGGCCAGACTTTGCCCCCAACCTCACTACAAATGTGGGGCCCAGGGACGGGAGAGTGATAAGGGGTTCTGTGGATATGTATCTTCATCTCTGCCTTAGTTTACTAAATGTCCACCTCAGTGTTTTCCCACACAGAGAACACTCCCTGATTCCATCTTCTCCCTAAGGAAGACAGCCTCAAATCCCATCCAGTCAAGGCCCAGCATCATTGGGTAATGTGCAGTTCTTCCTGTCACATTTAGGCTTGATGGTATAGAGACCAAAGAGACAAAGTATCTACCTCTCTGGTACCTGTATATTAATATCATTATGAAACAGGGACTATTTCATAGCAACAAACCCTCACAGAAAGAAAGGCAAAGAATGGGGACACACTGCAGTCTCTGGTCTGCAACAATCTAAAATCTCACTGAACAGATACTAAGAAGCTTCCCACCTTGGGGATGATAGAAGGAAAAACACCATAATTAGTACAGCAGGAACTTATCTTTGAAAATGATTTTCAGCAAAAAATAGAGGGAAAATGTAAAAGACACTAAAAATTTCAAGTTCATACGGGTTGTGGTAAGGGGATATTGTCTGTAGAATATCTAGAAGCATGTCTGTCACATAGTAAGCATTCATTTAACACAAGTTAACAAGATAGGTTATGTACATTTGGCTACAGGTAATAAAAAAACTAATTCAAACCAGCTTTAAAAATTAGGAAATTTATTATCTCATAAACTCTGAAATCCAGATGCAGTGCAGACTTTAAAGCTGGGTTACTTAATGGCTCCATATTGTCTCTTTTTGCTCTGTTAGAGGGCTCCTTACAGGGAGGCTGCCAGTGGCGATAGGTGCAGCACACTTTCTTGGTCACATACTATGGGGAAAAAAGCAAGAGTCTTTGTCTTAACTCTGGAATAAGCTCTTTCCCTTCAGCCTGTCTGGACAGACTTTGGTCACATGCCCATCTGGGACCAATAACAACCCCAGGATAATACCATGCTGGTTGGTTTACCTTTAGATTCCACCCAGGAGCTGAATATGGGCTCCACATCCTCTGGGTCCCATGGACCATATGAGGGAAGGTAGATACTGAGTCAGGCAGGAGTTACGGCTGGACGGGCAGCCATGAGTGTCCATTTAACTCTTATGTGTCAAGTTATTGTACTAATTGTTGAA
>NW_012145856.1:3272375-3273344 GCF_000956105.1 Propithecus coquereli
TCTACATATTTGTCTTATATCTAGCCACCCTGCTAAATAATTTTATTACTTCAATCAACTTAGATTTGTTTATTCTTTTAAAGTTTTCAGTTCAGTCTTGATTTTAGGTTTATACTGGCTCCTTTGTAAAAGGAGTTGGAAGGAATTTCACAATTTTTTTTTTAATCTTCTAAAAGAATTTGTTTAAGATTTGGATAAAATTTACCTTGCAAGTTTGATGGGATCTACCTAAAATTAACTCATCTTTGCCTGATGTTTCCTTTATAGAAATACATTTGCTTTAATTTCTGTAATAGCTATAGAACTTCTGATGCTTTCTATTTTTGTTCAAATGAATTTGGTACTTTAATTAATTAATATGGGAAACATTAAATATATGGATAACTTCCTTGAAAAGTCTCTTTTATCTATAGCTTTGCTTACTTTTTTATTGATAATTTAAAAAAAAAATAGAGTGCTTTTTAGAACACTTTTAGATTTACAGAAAATCCATACAGAATATACAGAGTGTTCTTACATGCCCTCGCCATACCCCTTACGCAGTTTCTCCTATTATGAACATCTTATGTAAGTGTGATACATTTTTTTACAATTGAGGAAACAATATTGATGTATGATTATTAATTAAAATCTACAATATACATTGGAGTATGCTCTTTGCATTGTATAATATTATGGGTTTGGACAAATGCATAATGTCATGTATCCACCATTACAGTGGATTATATTACAGTTACAGTATATACAGAATAGTTTCACCTCCCATCCCCCAAATGCCCTGAGCTCCTTCTGTTCACCTGTTTCCCCACTTTACGCTGAATTCCTGGCAATCACTGATCATTTTCGTTGTCTTTATAATTTTGCCTCTTCTGGAATGTCATAAATATAGAAACACAGAGTACGTAGCTTTTCCAGACTGGTCATTCAAAATGTTTTTATTTGTTCTTTTACTTTTGATTAATTTGAAAG
>NW_012145856.1:3273394-3274627 GCF_000956105.1 Propithecus coquereli
CTCACTTTATTATTCAGGTACAAATGGTTAGATTGAGTAAAATCTCTAGTTCCTGACACACTCTTATCATTGGTAAATGAAACTCTCTTTTGCTTTATTTGCTTATTTATTCTTAATAATATCATAAAATACTCATGAACCTACCATTCAACAATGAAACTAGGACATTGTTAGTGACTTATACCTCTTACGTGATATTCTGCCTTCCTCTTCTCTGCTCCTCCCTTCTGAGGGAATCTCTATTCTGAATCTAAAAGTAAAAATAAATCTATATCTGTTTTACAAATTACGGATAATTGGGCACCAGACACGAACACAAACACACACACACACACACACACACACACACACACACACACACATATAAACATAGACCCTTACCTCACATCATACACAAAAATTAACTCAAAAGGGATCATAGAGCTAACTATAAAAGCTAAAAGTATAATCTTCCAGAGGAAAACATAAGATGAAATTTTTGTGAACTTGGATTAGGGAAAGGGTTCTTCTTAGCTATGACACTAAAAGTACAGCTGTAAATTGAACTTTACTAAAATTAGAAAAAAATGCTTTACTTCAAAAGAAGCCATTTAAAAAGGAAAAGATGTAGAGAAAATATTTGCAAATCATAAATATAATAAAGGACTTGTATCCAAACTATATAAAGAACTCTCAAAACTTAATACTAGGAAAGAAAACAAATAACTCAATTAAAAACTGGCCAAAAGACTTGAAAAGATATTTCAGGAAAGAAGATACACCAGTAACTAATAAGTACATGAAAAGATGCTCAACATCATTAGACTTTAGGGAAATGCAAATTACAACCATAATTAGATACCACTTCACATCCACTGGAATTGCTATACTCAAAAAGTCAGAAAATACCAAATGTTGGTGAGGATGTGAGAAAACAGTAGCCCTATACATCTATGGTGGGAATATAAAATAATGCAGTCACTTTGGAAAAATAGCATGGCAGTTACTTACAAAGTTAAACATAAACTTATCATACAACCCAATCATTCCATTAGTAGGAATCTTCTGAAAAGAAATGAGAACACAGGTCTTCATAAAGACTTGTACCCAAATGTTCATAGCATTATTCATGGTAGCCAAGACTACCCAAATAGACATTCAATGGTAAATGGATAAAGAAAATGTGGTGTATCAATGCAATGAAATATTATTTAGCAATAAAAAGAAACTAAATATTGAGATGTTACAAAATGG
>NW_012145856.1:3282912-3283343 GCF_000956105.1 Propithecus coquereli
TCAAAAAAAAAAAAAAAAAAGTTATATGATGAAAAAAAAATGCTAAATCTACATTTCTGTAGCTTCACAGCAACCAAGTTTTTTTTCTTACACTTCCATTGTGACCTGAAGGAAAAGCAGTTGGCAAGGGCTATGTCATGTCTTCAGAGTGGCATCCTCTCCAAAACTCTGCAAATGAGTGATGACAATAAAAAACAGAAGCACAGTCCCCTCAGTATTTTTCCACAGACCAAATTCACTGTTGGTTTGTCTGACCTCGAAATCTTTGTGTTGCAGTTTTGTGCAATTAGAAGAGTCTAAATGTATATTCAGGTCACATCTGTGCTGGATTGTTTTATTTATTTTGATTGATTGTGGATTATTACATAGCATCGCTACTTATCCAGAGTGAGTGTAGTGAGGAGTTTTAAGGACAAACAGTGAACCAGCTG
>NW_012145856.1:3285438-3296028 GCF_000956105.1 Propithecus coquereli
TAAAAACAACAACAAAAATCATACTCTTTGGCTTCCTCTTCAGGCCCTCTGAAGTTTGGTGTGGCTCACTGCTTCAGTGGACAGTGGGACCCACGTCATGTGGGCTCGTGCCTATGGCCGTCAGTAGACAGGCGAAGGGAAGAGCAGCAATGCCTTCCAGGAAATAACTTTCTCCAGTAGTATTCTAGTAGCAGACATTGTTGGTTTCCTTGCTAATATTTATTCCCCAATCTTCTTCTGTTTTTTTTTTCCAACAGAACCACAACTGAAACTTAGGTATTTATCACTTCCCCCGTGATTCTGGGTAAATTCTGATTAAAACATGGTGATCTCCATCTCTTATCCAGTGATTTGTTTAGGATGGGCTTGTGACCTAATTCTGGCCCCAAATCAAAAGGACAGGTCTTTTAAAGGACTTTTCCTCTTAAGCAGGAGATTCCAGCAAGCATTATCCTTTTTATGCCTTAAGCTCTTCTTTTGCATGAGTGTAATGTTTTGAATTCCAGAAGCCATTTCATTCTGAGGGGAGCCAGCCCAGGAGCTAAGTGAGCTACTGCAGGTGGTAGAAAGAAGAAATGGAAAGAAACTGGTCTTTGATAAAGCCATTGGGCTGCAAAATCGAAAAATTCTGGAGTCCTACCTCTGTTTTGTTTTGTTTTTGTTTTTGTATTTTTGATATGCTTTATTTTTTGGAGCAATTTTAGCTTCACGCCAAAATTGTGCAGAAAGTATGGAGAGTTCCCACATAGTCCCTGCCACCTTCATCCTCTCCCTCTATCAATATCCCATCCCTCACCAGAGTGGTATATTTGTTACAATCAATGAATCTACAGTGACACGTCGTTGTCATCCAAAGTCATTGTTTACAATGGAGTTCACTCTTGGTGTTATGCACTGCATGGGTTTGGACAAATGCGTAATGATGCATATCCATCTTCACAGTATCACATGGAGCAGTTTGCTGCCCTAAAAATCTTCTGTGCTCTGCCTGTTTGTCCCTTTGCCCCCTAATCCTTAGCAACTACTGGCCTTTTTACTGTCTCTGTAACTTTGCCTTTTCTAGAATGTTGTATATTTGGAAGCATATAGTAAATAGCCTTTTCAGATTAGTTCCTTTCACTTAGTAATACCCATTTAAGGTTCCTCTATGTCTTTTCATGGCTGACCGCTCATTTCTCTCTGGACTTTTTTTTATGTGAGATATACGAATTCATATAACACACATACACATATATGAGATACAATGTTATGGAATAACTTAGAAGTCTAAGACTAATCAATATGGTTTCTAAGCTTCTGTGTAATGAGGAGTCATGGGGTGAGGGGACCCAGGCTTCAGCCTAAGATTAGGCATTCATTACCCATGTGACTTTCTTTCTGGAACAAACAACGCATAGTCACCATAGCGAGCAGTAAGACTAGTTTTCCCAAATCCATTTTGCTCCAGATAATTGGTGTAACCAGTTAGTGCATAGCATCCCCCTAGCAGGTGTTAGAGACCTAGTGGTGAGCATATCCCAATTTGATCTAATCAGACTGAGGAGAGAGATTATTTCTGTTTAATAAGGAGATCTCTCTAGCTGCATGGGGACAAAGCAGTATGTGTTCTCATTTGTTGCTGATGGCTGTCTTTCAGCTCTGAGAATCACCCACATGATGAAGTCCATGCTGAGGATAGAAGATGAAAGAGAGAAAGGACTAGGATCATTGTGCACTGATTAGGCCATGTGTGGAGCTTATTCCACCTTAGGAACATTCATAAAGAAACATAATAAATTTATTGTTAAGTCTCTTGGAGTCTGATTTTGTCCTTCTCAGCTTACATTATCCTAATGGATACCAGGTATTTGTCTGCAGATCAAATGAGAGACTGTAAGTAAAGATGTTTTACAATATTAACACAATACACATTTAAGGATGTGTGTATATGTGTGTGTATGTTGAGGAAAGTTGGGTGATGGTGAATTAGAGGATCTAGTTGGCAGATAAGAAATACTAAATTAGCCACAATTAGGTGTCTGTAAATACACATTTCTTTCCACATTGAATGCCATGTGATAGAAGGGATATAGTTTTCTCCTGGTGAGATATTTTAAAATAGGATTTTGAAAACATTAATAATCAGGAACTGATCTTTCTAATAAAAAGCACAACCAAATGTTTATTGAAGCTTGTCACTGTCAAGTGTATTGTGTTCTGGTTTATAGGGAATAAGAAATAACCATTATGAGAGAATTAACACAGCAAAATATAAATCTTGCAAGTAATTAGGCAGCTGTATATTTATCAGTACAGAATGTATTTTAATTTTTAATCAGGGCTTTTGTTCCAACTGACAAAATAATGGCTTGTTTGCAATCTTCTACTGAAACAGACTTCCCAAAATGGGATTTGGTGCATCGGTGGGCCCCTCTGTGTCTCATTTGCCATCAAATGTGATGCATCATGCAATCCCCTCAGTGAGAGACCCTGAGGAAATACTGTGCTGCTTTCAAATTGGCTGTATTTTTCCCATACATGACTCATAAGGTAAATAAAAATGGTCTATTTGAACAATGCATTTATGGGGAAATGAAAGAGAACTGTTATTACAAGTGTATTGGAAATATTATATGAGCAGCCAAAATAGTTTTTATGGGCCTCTAATGCAGATTAATTCTCCAGAGAAACCGCAAAATTGAAGAACTGCAATTCGGATTGTTGTTCTATAGCTCATGGCAGAAATCTTCCTGCTTATCTCTATGCTGATCATAAACTATATGTGTATAATTTAGATGCAAAGGATAATGGGATTTTAGAAACATACCTCTGTATCCCTAGCAAGAATTTCCTAAAGCAAGATTATTTGCTAAAATGAGTAGATATGAAGGCCTCTGTGGGACACCTGATAAAACACCAGAGGAATTTCCAGAATTTAATCAGAAAAACTCATATCTGAATCCCGATTCTCCAGTTTACTAGCTATGTGGCTTGGAAGGTGGTTTTAGCCCTCTGCTTTAGTTTTCTTATTGATAAAATGGGGATCATTCTACCTGACCAATGATTTTGTTTGACTGCCTTGGGGATTTGCTGACATTTCACAGGAGAGAGAAAGAGCATTGTGTAGAGCAAACACTACTTGAATTCTGATGTTGCCACTTACTTATTATAACATCTGGCAAGTTATTTAAACTTTAAAGGGGCTCAATTTACTTATGTGCACATGGAAATCATGATGCTCATTTTACAGGGTTCTCATGAGGATTTGTCATAATCCAGGTAAAATTCCTTGGACATTTTAGAAGTGCAATCATGTTTGTTGAGTGAATGAATATGGTAAGACCTTTCCACTCTTAAGAACTCACATAAACTCTGCTAATGAAAGTACAACAGACTCCATTTCAGGTTGATTTGGGAAACTGGAAGGAAGTTTGTTCATAAAGAATTCAAAATAGTATCTGGCCCATGAATAGGTGTTAAGCCCTTAGAAAATGATGGTTAGTAAAAGCCCCAAGAAAGAAAGGAGCAGGCTTCTCCAGAGAACTCATGAAAACCTGTGATGTGTTTTCTTTCCTTTATTGGGAGTCAGGCCCAGGTGGAAGAAGGGCAGTACAATTTTGGGGCACTTAGATGAAGTGTCTTCATTTCTCTTCACCCATATTTCCCCCTTTGTTAGACATAAATAATAACCATTGTTGAGAAAGCAGTTTGTAGAATATAAAGCCCTGTGCCATTGTAATTATCTTTAGTGGAATATGACGATCTAATGTAGCTAAGATGTCGATAAGAAGGGACAAGATCTCTGTGCTCCTGGAGATGCAGAGGAGTGTTAAGAGGAAAACTGCTGACTACCAGCCATTGGGCTAACTCCCTAGGTGTTGCACCAAAGTGCATGCTCCTGTCACTATGTCATAAGCTATAGGATGATGGAAATTGTCACTTAATCTGGCACCTGCCACTAACAGTTATATGACACCACGTCAGTCGTCTTGTCTTTTGGGGCTTCAATTTTCCACATCTATAAAAAGGAATAGGCTAGACTAGATGATCAATAGGCTCCTGGCATGTTTTCCTATTGCATCTTACCTATGGGGTGTATGTGATTGCGTGCACTGGAATCTTAATATCTTTGCAGAGCTGTTGATGGGCATACAGTTTTTCAGACACTCAAAGGATTATCCTTCTTTTGAAGAGACCCCAGACAGGCTAATTTTGAGCTTAATTTCACTGTGCAGTGAAATAATATCAGGAAAATTTTCCTTTTACAAGATTCATAACAAAGATTCTACTGAACCCACGGTTCCTCTTCTTCCTCATCACCCCAATGTGACCAGTGCACACTCAGACCTGGGTTTTTAGAACCTAAACAACCCTTTTCTACTTGTCTTAATCAGATCTTGAAAAGTGGAGCTGAGGAAGACAGTGCATTGGTCACTGCCACAAACTGTGATGTCAGGGAAACATGGGTCTTAGTCCTTGGTTTGCCATTTTAGTATCTATGTGGCCCTACTGTGCCTTGGTTTCTCATTTGTAAAATAAGCATGATGCCTACATCCTGGGGAAATTGTGATGATTATGTGTGACAATGGCAATAAAATTCTAAGCTTATTAGTTGGAACATAGTAAGTCTTCAAAAAGAATTTGTTTTATCCTCTGGTTCTCCACAGAAAATTAAGTCATTCCCTAACTTTAAGAAGACAGATTTGGAAGATAGTTCTCATTTACTTCTATTTCAGCTCTCGTAATTGTCTGCTTTGCTTCTGGACTATCCTCTGTAGGAATGCTCCATCTCACTGAGCATAGTGGAAAACTCCAATTATGACAAACATGAGCAAATACACCACCCTATCATGTGATAGTACTTTACGCATCTTCATTAGCTGCTAATGTGTTAATTAAGTTAAGAGAAGCCATGAGCCATGAGGAGTGATCAATTTTTCCCTCAGCAAAACAAATGCTAATTGAATAAGACTTATGGATCTATTTTTAATGAATTGTGCTGTGTAGCAGGGTATTAGTGGTTGTGGATACAAGATAGGGTATCAAGACCAAGCTATATCAAAAAATTTTGAGGGGAATTAGTTCTATCGAGGCCAGAGCAGGTAGGTGAGGTGGGGGACTTATGAAGTGAGAGGTTCACGGAAAACTGTAGGTCTAGAGCAGGGGTTGGCAAGTTTTGTCTGTAATGGGTTGGATGATAAATATTTTAGGTTGCTGGACATTATGTGTCTCTGTCACACTGACTCAACTCTGCCATTGCAGCACAAAAGCAGACATATAAAATGTGCAAATGAATGGGCATGGCCATATTCCAATAAAACTTTATTTATGATCATCGTGACCTTTGGTCTAGAGCTGCATCCACAGAGTTTCCAATTACAGAGACTGAGCAAGACAGTTTGTTAAAACTGCAGAAAAACAGTTGTTGGACAGGCCCAAGTTCCTTAGGTATCAGATTGGCATGCTCTGCCTCACCCTGAAAATGAGGCCATGCTTTACTTGAAGGCACTGGCTAACCCTTAAGTGTGGCCTGAGGCCATCAGGATTTGTAGTGGAACTTGAAGGAGAATAAAGATCGTTGATAGACAGGTTCCGGCTCTGGCAGGTCCTGACCTACTTTTTTCCTATTATTTGTAAAATATTTTCTCTCAAAGCTACCAGTCTCCTTTCTTCTGCTGGTTTTGACCCATAGACTTTTTAAACACCTTCCTCTATCTTCCCAGTGCGCTCCTGAGTGAATGTACTGAGCTTTTGGTAAAGCCCAATTTGCTCTACAAGGAGATTTTGTGCAAGGCGGTGCACCTTGAGATTTCATACAAAGAAGTGTACTTACCAAAGAGCAATGCTGAGCCCCCGACAAGATGGTCTTGCCCAAAGCGAATGTTACAGGGCAGACTCTCTGGTACGCATGCTCACTGCCTATTCTTAAATATCCTCTGTTAATTAATTTCACTGTGGAAATGTGTGTTTCTCTTCCTTATTTGCATAAAATGCCTGAAAACAAGCACTGAAGACAATGTCAAGTCTGGGTAAATATAAGCTCCACCACATGCTGGCTAAATGACCTTGGACACATTTTCTGAAGTTTGCCTGATATGCATTTTTCAAATGTAGTGTGATGATATCTCCCTATCTAATGATGCAAGCATTTACCAGTTTTTAGAATGTATGAGCATAATTGTATTAGGCAGGTTTAATTTGTATATTTGAGTAGGTATGTTTTCAACCATTTGGAAATACAGTTTAAATATTTCACAGTATCTTTTAAATACATTTTCATTACATACCTACACACTGAAATTGAGGTTATAGAAAGTTAAAACATTGATATGTGTGACTTCTAATTTCAAGAGCTTTGGGCAGGGACAGTGGGTACTGCAGAAAGAGTAACCATGAGAAAAGATAAAAGATATGCATTACAGGCCTGGATGCATCCAAATTAGCTACAAGGATGGAACATTGCCTAACATCTCTGAATCGCTATTTTTTCACTTTTAAAAATGGGGATATTAATCCCTATTTTTATCACAGAATTATTTTAAGAATCAACCGAAATAATGAAAAGCATTTTATGAAAAGGAAAGTGCTATGCAAATGTAAGTCTTGTCTCACTTGCATCATTTTTTCCCCCCTGTGGCATCCTGAAAACCTGCTCAATAATTCTGGGGATCTGTGGTTTGGAAACCACTAGCAAAAAGTATCAGCTTAAATCGCTATTTTTTCACTTTTAAAAATGGGGATATTAATCCCTATTTTTATCACAGAATTATTTTAAGAATCAACCGAAATAATGAAAAGCATTTTATGAAAAGGAAAGTACTATGCAAATGTAAGTCTTGACTCACTTGCATCATTTTTTCCCCCTTGTGGCATCCTGAAAACCTGCTCAATAATTCTGGGGATCTGCGGTTTGGAAACCACTAGCAAAAAGTATCAGCTTAAATAGTGAACTTTCAGAAACTTTCATTGACAGGTGAAATGTATTTACTAAATTTTCCTATATATGACTAGAAGCTCCACTTGAAAGTGTACTTTATTACAATTCAAGAAGTACCCTCAAAGTTTAACAATTGGATTTTCACTAAATCCTGAAATGACAGATTCTTCCCACACAGCACACAAACATATATCCACTAGTTTTCCTTGAAATCTGTTAATGCAACAAAATGTTGGGTCACTTAAACACCAGGAGTCTGTTGCTCCCCCTTTACCTTGAGACTGCAGGAACAATATCTCTGCCAGACTCACAGGGGGAAGAAAATTCCTTCTCAGCTTCTATAGAAGGTCAGACAACTGGCCAATTTTACCAGAGCAGTCAAGCAGTTAGTTGAACTAATTGCTTCTCTGAAATGACTTTCCATGACTGAATACACTAGATGTTTAAGTTTGCAGGGCTGACCTCACATTACTTGCTTGACCAGGTAACATCCAAAGCCACAGGCAATATAGTTTAAAACATAATGAAACAAAACAAAAACAATTAGAAAGTGGCTGCAGGAGATCTTTTATGTATTGACTTCCTCTCTTGTTCCAGTATTATTTTCCCTCATAGGTCAAAAAGACTTTGTGGTTTGGCATATAGATCCTCAAAGAAGACTATATCAAGCCATTAAAGGAAGAAGAAATATCTCTTTCTTTGTCAAATAAATACAGGACTCCTATTATAGCCTCTGCTTACTCATTATGAGAAAATATAAGTGAAATGAAGAAAACAAAAATGCCAAACAATACGAGAAAAAGTGGGCCATTTTTTTTCTATTGGTGTTATTTGGTGAGTAAATCTGTATACACAAGCATTCTTTCAAGTATACCCATTTGGCAAGATTTGATTGAAGTTGACAGTAGATACAGGTGAAAGATACTTTTGGGGAATAGAAGTTACGCAGATAATATTTAAGAGAAGACATGCAGGCGAAATAGCTGGAGAAGTGCAGGAAAGCATCATCAGGACATGGGCAAGTTTATCTTTACACCCATATCTTCAATTCTTGATTATATTTGCTACATTCTATGTCCAGCCCAATTCTGTTCTCTGCATTCCAAACCCATAAACGCAATTGCCCATTTTATATCTCCACATGGAAGTTTCAAAGGCATATCCAAGTCCACATTTTCAAAACTCATAATCTTCCCCCTAAGACTTGTCTTTTTTCAGAGTTCCCTCTCAGTAATTGACATTACCATCTGTCAAGGAATAAATCAGAAACTGAGGGATGATTTTTGAAACTTTGCTTTTCTCCACACATCACAGCTAATCCATTTCCTTTATTTTTCATCCATCAAGTGTTCACTGAGCACTTACTATGTACCACCATTTTCCAAGTGCTGGGAATGCAGAGATGTAAAAAACCACTTCCTTTGTCACCATGGAGCATATGTAGTGAAAGGAAGGAGACAATAACTGTCAATCAGATAATGTGAAAAATTCTGCAAAGGAAACTGCTCATGCCTTAGGAAGTAACTGGATGTGGAATAGGTAAGGCTAATTTAGGTGCTGTGGTAAAGGGAAGGCTTTGTTAGGAAGGTGACTTGAGAGCAGAGAAGGTGCCAGCAAGAAGTAAAGAGCATTCCAGGCAAAGGAAACAGCAAGCATGATGGTTTAAAGGGAGGAAAAGCCTCAGCATTTTCAAGGAACACCAAAGCAGACCAATGTGGCTGGAACCTCATGACCAAGGGGAAAAGAGAAAGTAGCGCAGGAAGCAAGAGCCAGACCATGTAGTGCATCATGGGTCAGTTAAGGAGTTTGGATTATGTTCTAAATGTGAAGTAAAGCTAATGAAGGGGATGAACATGTAGAAAAACACTGTAAGGTTTATATTTTTCAACTATCACTCTTGACTCTACCTGGAAAATGGATTGGAAGGTGCAGTGGCAAGAACTTCATTTAAGCATTGATTGATGTGCCTTGGGCGAGAGATGATGGGGGCTTGAACTGGGGAAATTGTAGTTGAGTTGAGAAAATAAACAGATTAAAGAAGCGTTCTGGAGATAGAGAAAACTATAACTAGAAATTTGTTGAATGTGGGAAATGAGGAAAAAAGAAATCAAAGTTGACCCCTAGGTTTTTGGCTTGAGACTGATAGAAGAGTGGAGTCATTCACTGATGTGGAAAAGGTATAGGTGGTGGTGATGACAAAGGCAGGGGGTGGTGGTGGTGCTGCATAGATCGGGCTTGCCTGTGAGACACTGAAACAGAATGAGTATAATATGGAGTTTGAGGAAGAGGTCAGGGCTGGAGACTATATTTGGAATAGGACGAGATCCTCTAGGAAAGGAGTAGGGCTAGAGAAGCCAGTCTGGAATGAAAGCCCTGGTTCAGTCCAACATGTAGAAGTCAGGTTTGGTATCATCAAGTCCCATCAGTTTTAGCTCCTAAATATTTCTCAGTTGCTCTTCATTTCTACTGATACTACAGTGTAGCATCCTGGTGCAAGCTATCATCCCCTCTTTCATGGACCACTATGTTTGCTTTCTTTTTATTTTTTTACTTAAAACAACAAAATTTATTATCTTTTGGTTCTGGAAGTCTGAAAGTCTGAAATGGGTCTTATGGGGTGAAAGTCAAGGTGTGGACAGAACTGAGTTCTGGGGGACCCAGGGGAAATCTGTTTTCTTCTAGAGGCTATTTGAGTTCTTTGCCTTTTGGCATGACGTCATTCTGACCTCGCTCTGTCATGACATCTGTTCTCTGACTCTGACCCTTCCGCCTCACTCTCTTACTTTTTTTTTTTTTGCAATAGGTTTTTAACTGGCTATCCTGTACTTCTAATTTACTCTGCACACTACAGACAGTGTGATCTCAAATGTTTAGCTTATCATGTCATACTCTTACTTTGATCACTGTAATGTCATCTAACTGCTCTTAGAGCAATGACTGAAGCCCTTGCCTATGACTCTACAGCTCTGCATGATCCTCTCCATCCTCACATTACTACTCTCCATCTCTTGTTTTTTGGACTCTGGTTATCCTGGCATTTTATCAGTTTCTTTTTCTCCTATATAGCATATTCTCCCCAGCCATCGTTCCTGGGTGCATGCGCTTTCTTCTGCTTGGAAAATTACTTCCCTTCTTTTGTACCAAATAGTTAATTCCAACCTAGCCTTTGGATTTCAATTAAAATATCACTTCCACTAGAAAACCTTCCTAAACCTCCACATTGCAATAATGTATCATTTGCAAGTAACAGAAAACCCAACATAAAATGGCTTAACAAAAGGGGAATTGTTGGCTAATGTAATCTGAAATCCAGAGATAGTTGGATTTAAGGAGGGGCTTGGTCAAAGACTGCATTTACTTCCTCTGAATCAAGTTTCTCTCTGTCCTTTGATTGTGTTATCCTTAATGTTGGCTCTTCTTAAAACAGTTCTTTCTTCCACATCACACAATGGCAGTGATGATTTTAGTCATCACATCTGTCACCCCGTGAGAAAGAGTGAGTGTCTCCTAGGAGTCTCAGATCATTTTGGGTTAAATATTGTGCCCCTAGAGCCGGAGGGTGGAGCCTATCCAGCATGGACTGCGAATGGAGAAAAGGAGAGTGGTGAAGGCTGAAGGAGTTCTGGGCCATCTGGACTCAAGCAAAGTTCTTTTCTCCCATCACATGCTCTTCC
>NW_012145856.1:3297812-3298608 GCF_000956105.1 Propithecus coquereli
TTTTGTATTAATATGCATGACTACTTGACTAATATCTATTAATTTCTATTTTCCCAGTAGACTGGCAGGTTCATATGATCAAGGATCATGTCTGTTTCTGATCACCATTGTAGTACCATAAGTGTTCAGTGAAAATTTGCTAAGTCAGTGTTGAATAAAATGAGCCCTGAGCAAATATGAGACAGTGAGTACTAACACAGGATGAATAGTGAGACAAGATTTCTTGGAAGATGTGGGTTTTGAACTATGTCATAAAAACTGTGAACCAAATGTTCAGGCTTTGATGTTTTCTGAGTATAAAACAAAATCCATTTTCTTTAATATATGGTTGACATGATTTCAATCCTACATCCTGTTTGCTAGTAATAATTCCAAAATTTTTAGGGAGATACTTACACAGATGTTCCCAAGATATTTCATTTTATTTATTTGTGAATATGTCTTCCCGTTTACTGCTGCTGTCTATTCACCTGGCCATTAGGTTGAGTGCTACCATCTGGCTGCTACTCAAGGAGAGCTAGTGGCACCAACAGCCATTCAGCAGCCTTGGCAGTAATGCAGGGACAGTGTATGACTTAGCACTTGATCTGGACACCTCCACTTTCCTATCTGCTGCCATTCATAATGCTCTTTGCCAAAATTCCCAAATAAAATTGTTCCATAAAATACATAAAGGATGTTCCTCAGTTTTATGCTCAGGAAGGATGTCTGGTAGAGCTCCGAGTGTTACAATTATTTGATGATATTTCTCTTCATATTCACAACTAACAGACATTTTACCCAAGTGTGCTCAGGC
>NW_012145856.1:3300588-3304867 GCF_000956105.1 Propithecus coquereli
TAGATGAATCAAACCTCAAACTTTCTTTTTTAGGAGGCACTTGTAAAACATTTTGGATAATGGGCATATGCACGCATATTCCCAATGTGCATTGTGGTCATGTTCAGTTTTTGGTACACTAGTTCCAGTTTTGTTTCTTCTCTTTCCTTTCAAGAAAACACACTATTAACCAAATAGATGAGAATGACATTGCTGTATGGCTACCCTTATATTTGCTTCAATTTTTACAAAAAGGAAATAATAAGTTAAGTGCTTTATATATGTTTAATTATAAATTATTGATAGCCCATTTCAGTTTGAGTTTGAAAACTAATCTGCTACTGCATGAACTACAGATTGTATAGCACAAGTTTTTGGTCTATTCAAAGCAGGACATTTACCTATTACTACAAAATAAGGATCTATAGGAAGATCACCGATTTGAGTTGTGAATTTATTTTTCATTTTACTTTCATATATTTTTCTATTGATTTTGTGAATTAAACCTTTAATATTCAAGAAATAGTCTTGTTTGCAGAGAAAATATTGTAACTTTTAGTTAATTGAACAAAATGATGGAGGTTTACGATCATCATCTGTGGGGTCATGGTTAATTCAAGGTAAAGATGAAAAACTTTATTAACTACATGCTGTGCACCATTGTCATCATTTTTATTCTAGGTTGTGAGCAGATGATTCGGGATTTCTGAGCAATATGTAAATGTATGAACAGAGTTTACTGTTGTGATAAAATAAAACAACACAGTTTATCTGACTTTTTATGGAACACATAATCCTTATTGTGTTGCACAATAAACAGGCATAAATTATGAACTGTGCAATTTAATGTTCATGGTTAAAGTTACTTTTACACAGACAAATAATATTTTTAGTTTTCTTGTATCTTGAATCAACATCAATAACATTTGGCAATCAGGAAAGGGATTCAGAATGGGGTATTTACCACTACTTAAAAGGAGAATATATTATTCTCTAAATTCACCATATCTTTAGAAGGAGGAAGAGGAGAAGGGTTTTTAATATTCTAGAGGTGGAAGCTAGTTGCCTAGAATTTTGGTTAGTAGAAAATTCATAGGGGAGTGAATGTGAAGATTGAGTGTGTCTATTAGAATGTGAAATTAAAAAATAAAACAATAATAATTGCATTCTTTACTGTGCCTGCTAAATGTCTAAGCCAGGACGATTTGATAAACCAGTTTGCTCTCTGCTTATAAGGTCTGAACAAGACTGGAAAGGAGAAACCCAGCATAGTGGATGAGGCTTTTCATAGTAAAATATTTGCTGCCTACTCCCTGTGACAGGGATTCAGCTATGTCACTTGCTTAGTCCAAACAAGTGTGGGTGAAGTGATGTTTGCCACATCAGAACAGCATAAGCTTGAAGAGCAATTGTGAGATTTCGCCATGTTCTCTCTTCCTTTTGTCTGAGGAGCAGCATGTCCCAGATATGCTTCCTAGATGGGTCCCAGCATGAGGAAAACATAAAGAGGAGCCACAGATAACCTGCACCTGGCTGGTGGCATGTGCAAGAAGAAAGCCTTTGTTAGAGAAGCCACTGAGACTCTGGGCATGTTGGCTCCTACAGAATAACTGAACCTAACCTGATAGGCACACTAGCTCATATGAGAAAATTTTTTGTGTGTTCCATATTGATATGGGTCTACAAATGCAGAAGCAAGTAAATTGTCTAAACATGGAGGATTTAGGTTAATAATATTAAAGCTAAGAGTCCATGATTAAGCACTGCAAATACAAGTGCATAAATAGAGAAAACATCACAATACAAGTAGCAACACTAAAATACCAGGCAGATTATAAAACAACATAATTTATATATAAAATATGATTGACTTTTACAGAGGCATCCTTTCATTTGATGAACATTTAGAAGACACCTCCAATTGTGGCACTATAGACAATCTTTTGACCAGTATTATCTCATCTGTACTCAGGGAAATTGATCCCTATGGAATAAAGACCCCTTGGGAGGGTATGGGAAGGAAGCTATGATCCTAAAAGTTTGGGTAAAGTTGCACACCGTATCCACCTATTAGCAATTCATAAGACATTTTAGGAAAGTAAAGGTTTGAAAAGTTCTATATGAGATACCTGTTTTACTTATTTTGTCCCCTCAGTGTTTATGAACTTTATTTGAACATAGTGTGGGAAATACTGTCTTAAGGTATTCCAAGATTAGTAAGATGTGGTCCATTCCACCCCCCTCCCACCATATCCAATGGGGGATAAAAAATGTTTACAAATTCTGCAAGGGGATACATGAGTAGGGGTAGGCAGAAGAGAGGAGGAGATGCTCCGTGTGCAAATAGCCAGTCTCAAACTCCAACTCAGAGCATTAGTGCTATGTAGCGGGAAGTGGACACTTGGAAATCCTGATCCAGTAGCAAGGACATTCCTTTAATACATCACATCTGAGGTACAACTGCCTCCTAACTGTTTTGTCATTTTCATTTGTTTAATCTCTTCCATTTTATTCTGCCTGTGCCTATGCACTATTTAATCTTTCAAAGACCATTGCTTGATTTTCTTCTCAAAATCTTCAATGGTTTTGCATTCCCTTCAGGATGATAACCATGTAATTGATTGATTTCTGAGAAGTTTGTATTATCATAGTACAGATCAGTCACTTGGGTGACTTTTATTACACTGTCATTGAATTCTTTTAACTATTTACTCTCTAGAGAAATGGTGACCAAATCTGAAAAGTGCAAATAAGAGTTTGTGTATCTCAGCATCTGGCAGATTTGACAAGATCAGTGCAGATGAACAAATTCACTGGATGCTTACATCAAAGTAGATAGTCAAATGATGGTAACTGGCTCCGAATCTAAATCTAAGTAAGACAGAATATACAAAGTGGTGGATTCAGTTGTTGGAACTTAAGGAATTTAAAGGCAATCTAAGAAGGAACAATACAAATGGAAGAAACAAAAACAGAGAAAAATTCAAACTGTTTTTTTTTTTTTATTTCAGCATGTTATGGGGGTACAGATGATTAGGTTACGTATGATGCCCTTACCCTCCCTCCCCGCCAAGTCCGAGTTTCAAGTGTGTCCATGACCCCGGAGGTACACATATCACTCATTGTTTGTGCATATGCCTGTTCCCTCCTCCCCCCTTCCCCTGCCCAACATCTAATACATGTTATTCTTATATGTGCACTTAAATGTTGATCAGCTAATAGCAGTTTTATGGTGAGTACATGTGTTTAAAGCATGAATGTGTGCTTCTGGGTGTTCTAGTTTGTCACATGAGTGCTAGAGTTTGCCTTTTGTAATCAGACATCATGGATTCAAATCTTGACTTCATTTCTTGCTAACTCTATGACTTTGGTAAAATTTTTATAAACTCCGAGCTGATTCTTTTTTGTAAAATGATTCAGATAAAACCTGATAGAGTTGGTGTAAAGATTAATCTGACAGTTTTTATGGGAGAAATAAATCTTTGATGTGAATCTTTAAAGAAGTATGGATATGAGATATTTGAGAAGAACAGACAGCATTCCAAATGGATAAAGAGGTGGAGAGGAGCAAGAAATGTGTGAGGACTGCAGGGAACGTACTATGAGCAGGAAGCCTGGGACTCTGTTGGGAAGTGGTGAGAGCTGCGTCTCCATGCCTAATGCTGGGGAAGATGGTCATTGTGGAAAGAGAGCGAGAATACCATACTGAAGAGTTATGCTTGTCATGTCAAGCCAGGATGAGAAAGGCAAATTCCTATGGGCCAAGTGGGTCCTGTAAATGAGGGATGTGGGGTGGGGTAGGCAAGCAAAGCAGGTGGAGTGGACCATTGAAACAAACTGGGAGACACATGCCCCATCTCAAAGTGCATCTTCTTTGCTTGCTGCCTCTGTGTAGCCAGGTCTAACTTTTTAGGAGCAGCCAGAAATGTGAAATTTTATCTGTACTTTGGAGCTTTTCATGCTCGTTTGCTCATTCATGTCTTCAGGATTGCTGTTACTTCTGCTACAATAACCTACTCCTCTTTTCTCCTTGGCTAATATATTCCCCAAGACCCCTCCTCAGATAATATCTCCTCCCTGGAACAACTTCCACCCCCTGAGCAATTTCGTCCTACTTCTATGCCAGCACTTACCACATCAGAATAGAAGCTAGGTGCTACACCTGGGATAGGGCCACACAGGCTTGTGCAGTGCATGGCACTGGGCTGCCAAGCATGGAAACTCATAAGGAAAATGTGCCCCTGGGAATTGTGTTCTGAGGCAGCCCTGAGGGCAGAAGCTGCCTTATTACCTTTGTTAC
>NW_012145856.1:3309267-3311237 GCF_000956105.1 Propithecus coquereli
TGAGCTTAATCATTTCTAATTTTTGATTTAAAGTGAGAGAATGCGATTCTTCCTTTCACTTGAACACTCAAAGGCCATTGTAGAGTTATTAATTGGCCTACTTTCAATATTCTTGTGCCTCAGGGAATAAGGAGGCCTGAGGAGGGGGAGAGAGACAGGGAAATGGCTGGTCAGTGGAGCAATCAGAACACACACAATATTAAGCTCACTGCTTTATATGGCACACTTTATGATACCCCTAAACAATTACAATAGTAATAGCAAAGATCACTGATCACAGATCACCTTAACAGATGTAATAATATTAAAAAAGTTTGAAATACTGTAAGAATTACCAAAATGGGGCACAGAGACACAAAGTGAGCACATGCTCTTGGACAAATGACACTAATAGACTTGCCCTTCTCAGGGCTGCCATAAACTTTCAATGTGTAAAACATGTAATACCTGTAAAGTGCACTAAAGCAAGTTTCAATAAAATGAGGTATGCTGTATTTACCCTTTCAACTACCATAAATGGTTTATTAATTGTTCATATTGCTGCTGTAATAGAAACATTTCACTTTCAATAAGAGTAGTGAATAAACCAAATTTTCATGTTGGTTCCACATAAAACACCATTACTGTATATGCATGAAAATTTCAGGTTATTAAAATTGCTTTATTCTATTGCACATAAGGTATGTGCACTATTTTGAAACTCTGGATTCTCTAGGTATTTCTAGATATCTATCATCTATTTTTCCAACTATATAATTTATACATTATTTTAATGAATGCAGAGCAATTACATATACCAAAGTATTTTTTAGTAAATAGTACTTATGATGTTACTCCTACCTTGATGAATTATGAAACGTTTCTTTTGTTTCTTTTCTCATTCTTTCTGTTTACTGCTTATACTCCTTAACATTAAATAAAAGTTGAACCTAGTCCTCTAACAAAAATTAATAATTTTGACTAAAGAAGGGGCAGAAAGCTACTGTAAGGTGATTGAGTGCTACACATAGGATTTAGGCATCGCTAGTGGTGCATTCTACTTTTAGGATTCTGACAGGCACCTCAGCTTCCCCAGAACAGCAGTGATATTTGTGAAGCACACACATCTCAGCCAGGAAATTGCATTTGTTTAGTCAGTGGATGAGTGGAAATGAAGAAGTTCAAATCAGTAAAACTTTTGTGGAAAAGATAAGTCCAGAAACAGAATCTGAATTGAGCAGTGTCTTTTGAAATGTTGGCTCTGTTGTCCCATCACCAATGATGTTGATTCTTTTGCAATCAGCCAGGACCACCTGTAAGTTCCTTGACAAGGTATCCTCCACTATTCGGAGCTAAACTTTTTTCCCCAGAACTCACAGTGCTATTTTACAGAGGATCTCTGCATACATTTGCTTAAAATATCATTTGAGGGTGTCTTCTTACGATGCAGTTTGTCAAAATAGAGTCAAAAATCATTATAATTTTCTTACATTGAAGTCCAACTTTATTAACCCAATAATAAGAATGAAAGAAAGACATTGTTTTTTCTCATTTGGTTACCTTTAAAATGCTATTTTATTTATATGTGTTCACGTTTTTATATAAAGAGACTAGTAATCCAAGCATCCTTGACCTTCTGAGATATCCCTCTTTCTCCAACAGTCTCAATCCCATCTTCTAATCTAATTCTGTCCTGGGAAGACAATGTGTTTGGCATTTCCGACCTTCATATGTGGATCAAGTATAAAATTAGTCTTGCTGTTAAAAGTTAGAGACCTATTATAGTATACACTTACAGAGAACTTTAGACAGTCATAGAGTCCAATATTCCCTTTTTATGGCTGAATCAATATTATTAATATTTTTCATCTGCCTCAATGTTCTGGGATTTAGAGATGTAGAAAGAAAAAAAATATTGAGCACTTACAATTTTCCAAACACTGTGCTAAGAAATTCATACAGTGATTTAGTAATCAAACAATCCTATAAAA
>NW_012145856.1:3311382-3314081 GCF_000956105.1 Propithecus coquereli
CCTCAGAGACATAGCAAAATAGTGCTTTATTAGGTTTCTAAGTTTTCCTTTATCAAGCCCACCCCTTGTCAATATGACAGCCATAAGCATCCTCTTAAGCCATACTTCATTTCCAAATAAAGACAATAGCATGGTAATAGTTCCACCTGACATGATGCAACTATCCTGTGAATTGTAATTTCCTGGACTGTAGGCATTAGGGATTTTAGAATCTTTTGTGATTTCAACATTTGGGATTAGGACATTTGGGATTCCTTCTTTCAGAATTATGATCCAAACCTCTTTCTCCATCTTAACTCTCTTCCTCTTTCTGTTTTGTCTTATCCTTTTCCTCCAGTTAACCCCCATTCTTTCTTCTCATCTTTTCTCCTGCTCTTCCTCTCCCTCCTTCTCCTTCTCTTGTAAGAATGTACCTCTAGTTTTGGGAGAAAGTAGTGCAGGAGAATTCATTTGAGAGTCAATTTTGATGGGCTGCATCTATTCTAGAAAACGAGGGCTTGTGATAATTGAAAATATTATAAGACAAACTTTGACAGATTAATCACATTTTAATTAATCCTAGTCATTTTTGCAGTGATAACAGAGTTTCTTTATGTCCTGTGTCACATTTCTTTAGGCCTTTTATGGCTTATAACAAGTGAGTTTAGTTTTTAATTAACTATGTGTAGCCAATGAGACAGTATTGCCAGTATCTTCTCATTTGCCTTATTTCATCTTTTAAAAATAGATTTGAGCACCAGCAAATCTGATGTCTTGTTTGGTTTAATTTTATTCACTATTTTTAATTTTTTAAAGATTCCCCTGTTCCATGTATCTGGGACATGATTTAAATTATTTTCTAATTTCAGTGATTAATATAGCCATTTCCTTAAAATTCAATTATTTCCTGATTAAATCAATTCTCTCTAATCTTAGGATTCTAGCATTTCTATAATATTAAATATTCTGTTTCTGTCATTTCATAACAGATTTGATTAAAATCCATGTACGTTGTTAAAGCTGCATGTTATGCTTCGAGCTTTATAGTACATATTTTTGTAAAGTGAAGTGGGATGAAAGATATGTAAATGACTACAAGCATACCTTGGAGATACGGTGGGTTCAGTTCCAGACTACTTGAATAAAGCGAATCTTTCAATAAAGTGAGTCACACAAATATTTTGGTTTCCCAGTGTATATAACAGTTATGTTTACACTATACTGTGCTCTAATAAGTGTGCAATAGCATTGTGCTTAAAAATCAATATATAAACCTTAATTTAAAAAAAAACACTTTATTGCTAAAAAATGCTAACATCACCTGACTCTTTATTGAATCATAATCTTCTTGCTGGTGGAGGGTCTTGCCTCAATGTTGATGGCTGCTAACTGATCACAGTGGTAGTTGCTAAAGGTTGGGGTGGCTGTGGCAATTTCTTGAAATAAGACAGCAATGAAGTTTGCTACATTGATTGACCTTAGCTTTCATGAACAATTTCTCTGAAGCATGTGTTGCTGTTTGATTGCATTTTACTCACAGTAAAACTTCTTTCACAGTGGAGTCAAACTTCTCAAACCCTGCGACTGCTTTATCACCTAGGTATGTGCGATATTCTAAATCCTTTGTTGTCATTTCAACAATATTCACAGCATGTTCACCGGGAGTAGATTCTATCTAAAGAAACCACTTTCTTTCCTCACCCATAAAAAACAACTCCTTATCTGTTCCAGTTTTATCATGAGATTGAAGCAAATCAGTCACATCTTCAGGCTCCACTTCTAATTCTAGTTCTTTTGCTATTTCTACCATGTCTACAGTCACTTCCTCCACGGAAGACGTGAACCCTTCAAAGTCATCCATGAGGGTTGGAATCAACTTCAAACTTCTGTTAATGTTGCTATTTTGACTTCCTTCCATGATAATGAATGTTCTCAACAGAAGAATATTCTTTTCAGAAGATTTTCAACTTACTTTTTTCAGATCCAACAGAGGAATCACTATGTATGGCAGCTATAGCCTTAAAAAATTGCATTTCTTAAGTAATAAAACTTGAAAGTCAAAATTACTCCTTGATTCTTGGCTGCAGAATGGAAGCTGCATTAGCAGGCATGAAAACAACATTAATCCTCTTGTACATCTATATCAGCATTGGCTGATGAACATTGAGCATTGGCTTCAACTTGAAGTCACAATCTACATTAGCCCCTAACAAGATAGTCGGTCTGTCCTTTGAAGATTTGAAGCCAGACATTGACTTTTCTCTAGCTATGAAAGTCCTAGATGACAACTTCTTCCAATAAAAAGCTGCGTCATCTACTTTGAAAATCTGTTGTTTAGGGTTACCACCTTCATTAATTATCTTAGCTCTAGCTAAGCTCTGGATAGCTTGCTGCAGCTTCTCCATCAGCACTTGCTGTTTCACCTTGCACTTTTATGTTTTGGAGATGGCTTCTTTCTTTAAGCCTCATGAAACAACCTCTGCTAGTTCCAGACTTTTCTTCTGCAGCTTCCTAACTTCTCTCAGCATTCACAGAATTGAAGAAAGTTAGAGCTTTCATCTGAATTAGGCTTTGGCTTAAGGGAATGTTGTGGCTGATTTGATCTGCAGACCACTAAAACTTTCTCCATACCAGCAGTAAGACTGTTTTGCTTTCTTATCATTAGTGTGTTCGCCGGAGTAGCATTTTTAATTCCCTTCAAGAACTTTTTCTTTGCATTT
>NW_012145856.1:3315101-3324358 GCF_000956105.1 Propithecus coquereli
CATGGAGATGTGGTTACCAGGAGGCAGATACCTGGATCGACCACATTAAGATATTGGGAGGAGGCAAAAAGCTGGAAACTGTGTCAAGGGTGACTAAGCCCTGGTTCTGGTATGAGACAGTTAAGCACATACTCAAAATGGATGCTGAGGCAACATAAAAATCACAGGTGTCCATTACAGTGGCATATGTGGTTATATTGAGGAATGTGCACATTTGGCCAGTGTAGCTGAAGCTCTTGGTGGCCTGCCCGTATTTTATTTTCCTACAACATTGTGCAAATTGGCTCAAACATCATTAGAGCTGGTTCTTTGCTCACCCTCAAAACAGACTGCACATGCTGTAAAATGTTCCCTCCTAAGCAGTCCTCAATCACAAATATATGGTCTATGGTCAGGAGGAAGGTTCAGGCTGGAGTGTTAAATACAGGAGTGAGTGGATAAGCACCACACCTCCCTCACTGATGGGCGAGATAACTGTGAAGAGTGTTTATTACAGTGATTGAAAGTTCTCCATGGAGAGCAAACTCCAGTTACCCACAGTAGTAATTGGCTTTAAAATGTATGTTTACCAGCTGACTTCCCTTCCCTGTCTCACTTCCTTATTCTCCTACTTCCCAAAGAAACTACTTGCATGTTGTTAAAGGATAATTTTTTAAAAAGTAAAATCAAGACTCTCATGTAAAATAAATACATATCAAAAGTTTTACTTTGCTTATTAATGAGGGAACTGGTAAGATGTCATAACTGAATCAAAGATAGGATTGCCTGACAATACAGGATGTTCAATTTGAATTTCAGATAAACAACTTATAATTTTTCAAAATGAGTATATCCCAAATATTGGATGGGACCATACATATGCTAAGAGAAGGACTGTTTATTTGAAATTCAAATATAGCTGGACATCTTATATTTTTATTTAAGAAATTCATACAGTGATTTAGTAATCAAACAATCCTATAAAATAAAATAATCTATTAGAATATACATTTTATAGATAAGCAAATTGAAGTTTAGAGAGAATAAGAAAGTCATTCAAAGTTATATAGAAATACAGGAAGAAAACTGAAATCCTATATCCCAGATCAGTTTGACTCCAATAACCAAGATCTTTCCAAAACATCAAAAGAATCCTACCACAACCACTTGTAATTCCCATCCCTTGATCATGTGGGCTGGACAGTGTCTACTGGCTGGAGACCCCCCAGCTCAAAACAAATGAATTGACCAGATCCAGAATGTAGTTCCTTATCAAAACTTGACCACAACCAGCAAACACACTAATGTTCACACACACACAATTTCTCTCCGTTGGACTTGAATGCTTTCCCCGGTCAAGACTGAGTTTGCCACATTTCTATATTAAGTTCATTAGATTGATGGTTAACCCCTTGAAGACCATTTGCTAATTTGTGTTTTTGTGCCGGAGCTTCAGCCCTATGGAGTCCTGGCTTCCTGTCTGATTCCTCTGGTCAAATCTGACTATCAAAGTGCCTGGTGTGCTTGTTGGTCGGGCCCAGAATGTCCCTCATATTCCCTGTGGCCTCCATCACAGGGTGGAAGTGTATTGGCATTGCCTTTACTCTGTGTAATTAAAGGTAGTTCATAAATCTTGAATTCCCCAATTTAAGAAATTCCCCAATTAACATTTCTTGATTTACGCTAAAGCATTTGTTTTCAGTAATCTTAGTCACCATGCTGATTCAGTTACTCACAGATTTCTGCATTTCTTAGTTGGTCAGCCCACACAGCTCTTTTTATTTTTCATCTCTTGGCTTTTAAATAATAAAAAAAATTAGTAAACTCCAGCAATGAGTGACAGAGGTATGTAGGCTTTCATTATTAGGTTGACAAAACAAGTTATTTTATTTGTTGGGAGCTCTGATATTATACCAGGATAAAAGTGGAGAATTTTTTTTTGAAGCTTTCCTGCTAAAGGACTCAAAAGAGAATGACTTTAATTATTTAGTTTGTACATACACCGCCCTTGAAAGTGGTGTGAAAATTTTAATTGCATAAGAGATACAATGCAATTATGGCCTCTTCGGAGGGAAATGACAGCAGTGTTAGTACCACTCAATGCTGAATTGCTGCAGATGAAACATTTACTGCTTCTTTCAGATTATATTTACTATGGGAGAAGCTGTGGCAAAGACTATCACAGTGCCTCTCTGTCATTCTGTTTAAAGACTTTCCTAGATGTTAGACTTTTAAAAGCCTTAAGGAACAAAGTGGAAAAGCACCCAACATATAGAGGAAATGAGAAATGTTTGCTACTGAGAAGAGCAAACAGCGTTTTCCTGAATATGGATCCACTCTCCTTATTCATTTCCTTATAATGATTTCTTTGCCTGAAGTGACACCTCTACCTTGGTTGACTCTTGAAGGATACTTCAAGACCCTGTTTAGACATTACTCTTTGCTGAAGCCTTCTTCAATTTTCCTCTTTCCCCAAATCACTGCAAATTCATTCACTCATTTAGTCATTCATTTCTTCAATAAAACTTTCTAGATTACCTACCAGAAATTGGGGCTATAAATACTAAGACTTAGTCTCTCTCCTCTAGAATTTTATAATCTATCTGGAGAAGATACATATGTTGAGGAAAAAAAGTGCAATAGCTATCAAAGCTTTGATACAGAAGCTTTATAAAGGATAATGAGCTCATAAAGGCAAACACTGTTAATCACTTTGGGGAATTAGCGAAGGAGTCATAGAGAAGGTGACTGCTTTCCTTTTATGTTTTTTTTTTTTTTTTGTAAATTGGGTCTTGAGGTCTCACTCTGGATAGTGGCTATAAACTCAAGCTCTGACCTGATGGGGCTCCAGGGAATTTGGTCATGGATGTTTACAGTATACCTTTCCCAGGACACTTTTTTATTTTGGAAGACACCCTCATTCCTAAGTGTCTGACCCAGGACTGGGTGTCCCTCTCACAGGAAACTTGTTTATACTGCCAGACATCCTTGTGGCTCTTGTCCGACCTGTTTCCAGTTTATTTCTACCAAGATAGCCACTGTCTAGGAGAGCCCTGACTGGGAAAGAAGTTAGGTTCAAATGTGTCCTTGAGGTGCGACACAGAGGAGCCAGCACAGCAAAACACATGAAATAGCTGAAGCAGTTTATTAATTATGATCCATAAGAGAAGACGGGTACTGATCAGGGCTGATGGGAAGGTTGAGGGGCCATGTGCTAAACCAGCAGCTAGGAGCCAGAAAGAGACAGACTTATAGGCCGAGGCCTTTATTGGGGTCCAGGCTGTTATCTAAGCAGGTTTCCCACGGGGAGTTCCAATTGGGGGGTTTAGAGCAAATGCTGTGGGGCCACAGTGTGGCCTAGGAGTAGGCACTGTGGCATATCTGCAAAGTCCATGTGGGGTGTGGGGGTCAGTGGGGTGAGTCTGCTGTGTTTGTCTGTATGTCCCATGGAGATGTGGTTACCAGGAGGCAGATACCTGGATCGACCACATTAAGATATTGGGAGGAGGCAAAAAGCTGGAAACTGTGTCAAGGGTGACTAAGCCCTGGTTCTGGTATGAGACAGTTAAGCACATACTCAAAATGGATGCTGAGGCAACATAAAAATCACAGGTGTCCATTACAGTGGCATATGTGGTTATATTGAGGAATGTGCACATTTGGCCAGTGTAGCTGAAGCTCTTGGTGGCCTGCCCGTATTTTATTTTCCTACAACATTGTGCAAATTGGCTCAAACATCATTAGAGCTGGTTCTTTGCTCACCCTCAAAACAGACTGCACATGCTGTAAAATGTTCCCTCCTAAGCAGTCCTCAATCACAAATATATGGTCTATGGTCAGGAGGAAGGTTCAGGCTGGAGTGTTAAATACAGGAGTGAGTGGATAAGCACCACACCTCCCTCACTGATGGGCGAGATAACTGTGAAGAGTGTTTATTACAGTGATTGAAAGTTCTCCATGGAGAGCAAACTCCAGTTACCCACAGTAGTAATTGGCTTTAAAATGTATGTTTACCAGCTGACTTCCCTTCCCTGTCTCACTTCCTTATTCTCCTACTTCCCAAAGAAACTACTTGCATGTTGTTAAAGGATAATTTTTTAAAAAGTAAAATCAAGACTCTCATGTAAAATAAATACATATCAAAAGTTTTACTTTGCTTATTAATGAGGGAACTGGTAAGATGTCACAACTGAATCAAAGATAGGATTGCCTGACAATACAGGATGTTCAATTTGAATTTCAGATAAACAACTTATAATTTTTCAAAATGAGTATATCCCAAATATTGGATGGGACCATACATATGCTAAGAGAAGGACTGTTTATTTGAAATTCAAATATAGCTGGACATCTTATATTTTTATTTACTAAATATGATCACATTATTCAATGGAGAATTTAAACTACTGCACAGACATGCCAGATAAAGGATGTTATGAAATTAATTTACAAATAGATGCAAAACTGGGAGAACTGGGGTCAATATCTATAGGACACTATTCAATTGCATTCCACTAGATACACTCCATATGTATACGGATAAGAATCGCTTGCATTACCACATTTTCTACAACTTGCAGAGTTGTAAAATAGCTCAAAGACAATGACAGGTAGAGATAACTTGGGAGGGTGAGCAAGACAGGTATCAGTAGTCTTTTTGCTTTTTTTCCATTTCAAAATCTTTTGTAATTTTTTGTGACAATAGGAATTCTTATCTGAGAGTCTGCTTCTGGAAGAACACAAACTAAGAAACTGTTTTGGGGACAGATGGGGAGGTCATTTTAGAAAATGGAACAGGATGAAGGTACACTATACAAATGGCATGGGGTATATGGAGGATTGTGTTGAGTGGTAAGAGCGTAGTGGCAAGTGGGGAGCTAAATAATTAAGGGCCTGTGTGTCATGCTGAGTAGCTTCAGCTGTATCATGTAGCAGATCTGGGCTACTGAAGAGATAACAGAATCATATTTGCATTTATAAAAATCAATTGATCAATAGCATAAAGCATGGATTTCTGGAGGTAGAAAACAGAGCTAGAAGAGACAATTGATACAAAAATAGAGAAGAGAGGAACAGAGGATTGAATTAGAGGAGTCATCTCAGAATTGAATGTCTGGGAGTTGAATTAGAGGAGTAGTCTAGGGATTATTATTCAAGTTCTGTTCAGGGATGATAGTACTGTTAGCAGAGATAGACTATCAAGTCCTTGGTCCAAGATACTGACCTCAGCTTTGAATAAATCAGTATCTCTCAGCAGGAAGCTTGATATGTGGCCTGGGATCAGGAGAAAGGTCTGGGCTAGAAATGTAGATGTGGGAGTCCTAAGTGAGATTAGAACTCTGAGAGTGAATCAAATCATTGAGGAGAAGATGAGCAAGGGTAAGACTGCTCATCAAAGGATGAGCAGAAGTGTTAATAGAAAATAAGCAAGCGACATTGAAAAGCAACGTTGGACACTAGAAGAACCAGAAGGGTGTGCTCTGACAGAGTCCAGAGAAAGAGGACAGAGCTTCAGGAGTCAGGGAGCAGGCAACTATGTCAGATGTCAGGGACAGGTGTGGCAGGAGGAATAGTGCACTGCCATAAAGTGTTGCCCATGAACCACTGGGACAGCATTTCCCAAAGTATGTCCTGATGTACAAAAACTCAAGGGTTCATGTCTGAATAAGCTTGGGAACTCTTTGGCATCATATTCCCCTCTTGTAGATTTAAAATAACACCATTTAGATGACTCTGAGAAGTTCTACCATGTTTCCCCCAGAATAAAACACAAAGAGGGGTGTGATCTAACATTATTTAGTCCAAAAGTTTGAATCTTACTTGAACCTGAAGCACCTTTTGTGACCTAATATCTATTCATGTACCATGGAACATATGCTTCTGGAAAAAATGCACTAGAATTAATGAAGAAATAAAAATATGGGGAAAAACAGATGACAAGCCTTTGAACTCAGGCACCCTAATTCTGAGCCTGTCTTCTTGGAACACAACTAATCTCATTTGCTGACACATTGTCTATGGAGCTTTCATAGCTACAATAGCAAAATTGGGTAGTTGGATGACCAGGAAAGTAGGAAAGGTATGTTGTCAATTTGAGGAATGAGCAATGGAAAAAATGGTTGACAGGGAGAGATCTTAAAAGTCAAGCAGAGAATAGCATCATAATAAAGTAGAAACTGATAACGAGAATCCCACTAGATAGACACAATTCCCCATAGACTCTAGTGCCTGGATAGAATTGGAGGCCAAGTGAGACTTCGGCCCTGAACACATTGGAAGACTACCCAGTAAAAACAGAAATAAAAGTGTGGTGGGCAAAACCAAATTTATTTGCTCTGGGACAAAGTGAAGATTTAGAGAACAAGGCAAGATGCTAGTTACTGTGACTGGCTTATGAGATAAGTGCTGTCTACTTCATCTCTGGCTCTTTAAACTCAGACATCTGCAAAAAATAGTATAGACATCAGTGCTTGTTCCAGGCATATCTCTTTTCTTCTTATATTTCTATTCTTGTCTTTCTTCTCCTTGGCATCAGGTCTTAGAATTCTTTATCTTCTTCTGCAAACCTTTCACTGCTTCCCTGTTTGATAAGACATTAGTGCTCTTGGATAACCTGTCTAGTCTTCCTTCTTGATTGCTAATTCTCCACATCTGGTTGACTTCTGAGTCCTCTGCAGATACAGACAAGAGATATTCCTTTGTTTCTGGGTAATTATCACCCAATGGGATGGAAATATTGACCATTCTAATTACAGCTTAGAGTCTTACTTAAGATTTCTCTCCTCCAATTCAGAACTCAAACTCCTTAAATAGCTAAAAAGCCTTCTAGGTTGCAAGTATAATGGGATACTCAGACAAGAATCTTTAGGTCTTGGAATTTTAGTAGAGACCTATTATTCTCAATGCCTGAGAATAATAGAACAGGTAAAAATACCCCTGTATCTTAAAATAAGGAGCTAGAATACCTAAAGAGAACATGCCAAGAGATTGTGAAATGAGCTCTGCCTATACAAGCCAAATATCCACTTCTTGCCTATGTGAAGGACTGCAATTAGATTTGGGAGACAGACTTTCTTTGGGGAGAGCCACTATAGTATTAAGGATGTTCTCTTCTTCTCTCACAGGGGCAGAGGAGGTGAAGGCTTCTTATAACAAGGCAAGCGAAGGAGCATCAATAAAACAGCTCAGAGAGCTTGATATGCATCCCTCAAATTTGGAGAATACAAGGACTGCTGTTTGATTCTGCTGGGAGAGGCCTAAAAGCAAAAGGTCAGCTTAAATGGGCATGAGGCAGTAGAGAGAAGGGATATAAGTGCCTTGGGAGCAAGCTGCTGTATTCCCATCAACAGAGAGCTAAGATGCACGTGTTCTGGAGGCTAGACCCAGAGCTGACTTAAAGTTGTCTTAAAGGGGATCTTGTCTAAGGTGCCAGCCCAGAGAGGCCAAGTTATCTCTGAAGAAGGGGAGTTTGTGGGAAGTCTGTGGGTTGAGAAAGGGGGTGTCATAAAAGGAGTTGGTTTTCAGAATGATTCAGCAGGCATTCTCCAGTAGAAGAATCTCTGAGAACACCATACGAGCTCCTCATGAGATTTTAAAAAAAGAAAAAGGCAAAGATTAAAAAAAAACAAAACAGTATTCATATTGGCTACAATGGTACCAACATCATAAAATTATGCTCATACTTCTCTCTGCCTGTGGTTCTGAAGTGGCCTCCAGCACAGGCAGAAGGAGGCAGAGCAAGAAATATTGACAAAACCAACCCAGTGCTTTCCCTCACTGCAGGTTCCAGGCCCCAAAATGGCCTTAGCTAAAGCAGGGGATCAATTTGAAATCAAATAATATTTTGGAATTTTATCAATTTTACTGGACTAGATTCTTTAATACTTAGAAATGACAAAATTTTTATGTATCTATCCTTTAGTACATGTGACCTAGCCAATAAGTGTAAGAATAAGAATATTATACTTGTAAGAAGAATTCAACATTATCCATAATAGCAAAAAATAAAATAAAGTAAAATAAACAACACAAATACTTATTGGTAGAAACATTTAAAAATAATAGGTTGTGGTATATCTTACTGAATGGAATACTATGTAACAGCAAAAATGAATAAAATACAGGTACATTCAATAATACAATTGAATTGTAGTTATATAATATTCAGGGTGAAAAAGCAGGTCCCAGAGGACTCCCTATAGTTTACTATCTTTCCTTACAAGGTTAAAGAAAATAAAACTAAATAATATATTGTTCATGAATACATTGAGAGATAAACTCTGAAAAGACGTCAAAAGAATAAGAGGCATATAATTCAGGATCATGCTACCCTCTGGGGGTAGACAGCAAGGTAGGGGGATGGGTTAGGCATACAACTAAGTTCTTGGTAATGTTCTAACTCTGGGGTTGGTTGGGTTGTGGGGGTTTATTCTCTTATTAATATAAATGATAGATGCAATATAACATAATAAAAATGCACAATGTATGAAGCATTTATAATTATAATTAATCTAGTTCTGCACATCTGTGTTTTACATTTAAAAAAATGAAAAGAAAAAAGAAAAAGCTTAGAGACCTAGTTGATGTTTCCAGCCACAGCTGGGGAAGAACGAGTCTACAAAGTATTAATAAGTTGAATGAGTGGGAAGAAGAATAAATGTTCCCTTTTGCTTGCATCTAAGCCATCCAGCTTGTTCAGAGTTGTCTTTGTCCTAGCTCACAACATGTAAGGGGAAAAGCTCTGACTGGCTGTGTTAAATATGGTAACATCCTGTCAAAGTCTAAGGGCAAGGTGAAGATGAAAACTAAAATGTCAGGGCTGTATTTGTATAAACCAAGTGGAAGTGATCTGAAAGACTAAAGAAAAGGTTTTATCATCAACTTAATTATGGATCTTGATGTTAATGCTGACGTTTGTAGTTTTTTCTTTCTCAAGTAAAGGTTATTCTGTCAATGAATAAAGAATAGAGGGTGACTTGCCAAAGATAAGGCTCTGAGGTGGTTCCAAAGGATCTATTAATAATTAGAGAGAGCCAGAGGCTTTAAAAAACAGAGTAAAGAAAAAGTTGAGAGCTCCTTAAAGAAGACACTCCTCTCGATTTTACACAGTGATTTTGCATATAAAATTATCCCATAATAGAGTAATATTCTATTGTGAACATATACCAAATTTTGATAATCCACTCACGGATTGACGGGCACTTGGGTTGTTTCCACATTCTTGCAATAGTGAATTGTGCTGCCATAAACATTCGGGTGCAGATGTCCTTATCGTAGAA
>NW_012145856.1:3324753-3326509 GCF_000956105.1 Propithecus coquereli
ACCAAGGGCAACACACGTAACCTAAACATATGTACACCCATAATTTGCTGAAAAAAAAAATTATCCCATAATATAAAGGAAATAGAGACATTAGAACTTGTTATTAAATGACATAGCTTTCTCTAATATTGTAAGTGCCTGAGAGGAAAGAGAAAGGCTCAAACGTACTTGGATTGGTGAGACATCAGAAGGGGCACTGGTTAGTATGTTTGGAAGGACCTCAACCAAGAGAGCTTCAATATCCATCAGAATCCATGTGGCCCCCAAAGCCTAGATCCTCTCTCATCCACCAGCAGCTTGAGGACAGGACGTCTTGATATTAACTTGCTAGCAGAACTGGAAAATGGTGTGCATGGCTTGAGTGTAACGAGGATAGAGACAGATGGAAAACAAATCTCAGAGAGACTGGATAAGGTAGCAGTGAATTCTCAAACCCACTCTGTAAAATCAGGTAACTAAGATGGATCCTTCTTTTTAGTATCTCTTATTCTGTTGATAGTAGTCGTCTTTCCTTGGGCTGTAAAGCTTGCTGATGGAAAGATTCTGTCCGGCTGGTGTCAAATGTACAGACGTCTGCACTGGCTCCAAGATGATGCAGCATTTTAATGAGATTTGGAATTGGATAGATAGGTCTCAGTTTAATAACAATGGAAAAAATGTTCATGTGTTGGTCCTGAGAGGTAAGGGAAATGACAACAGCACATCAATTATTGACATATTCACAAGGATGGCTGCCTGTGAAAACTGACTTAGGAAATTAGAGATAATCCAGATCAATTTAAAAGTGATTCCTAGAGCATTTGTATGAAGAAGCCAACTGGGGTATTTAATGGAGCAGATGGGCTCTTGGAATGTGGCAAGTGGCATCTGGTGACAAGAGTCTGCTTTCTTTGACTTCTAGTCATTTAAATTTTAAATTGGGGCAGAGGAGAAGCAAAAAGATGTAAAAGACTGCCTGATTCCAGAGAGTACTATTAATTTTTCCCTGCATTCAACAGATGTTTACCTTGGTAATGTCACACCGTGGTCAGCAATTATGTGAGATTAGCAGGCACTGATTTCTAGGGCAGCCATTATGAGCACTGAAGTAGTTTTCAGATGGGTAGTAGCATTTAGTCACTGTATAAGGAAATGGTTAAATAGCTCGGCAAATACGTCACAATGCCTTGTTTAGGTACTCATGACAGAAAAGCACAGGAATAATTTACAGCCATTGCTAAAACTGTATTGTGTAATCTACCAAGGCTGGAGTTCGCCAAGAGGCCTAAGTGGGGGAACCAAGCTCACTCAGATACGTGTTGGAATAAAAGAATATAAGCAACTGTCAAAGAAAATAGCCAATGGGCCATTTGCAGTGATTATGGCAGTTTTTCCTTTGTAGTCAGTTGGAGGGAAGTTAAACCTCATTTCTGCCAACCCTTGCACTTCCCAAGTAGAAATAAAAAACAACAACAAAAAAAACCAAGAAAACTTGGCACTGGGGAGACAAGTATGCGAGGTAGATCACTCCTGAGATAGAGAAGACAGCTTATGCAGCCCATCCATGCATGAGAGCAGGCTCAGAAGACTGCCTCAACAACTTTCTAAGCCATGCATCCTTTCAATAAACCATTGCATTTACAAGCAAGAGCATCACTCATGTACTTTGGACATTCAAATTGCTTTGTGAGAGTTGTTCAGGTAAGCAGAGGCATTTGACAGATATCAGCTATCAAGGCTGCCAGGGTATCACATTTATGGAGGATAGCAGTGGTGG
>NW_012145856.1:3338714-3340183 GCF_000956105.1 Propithecus coquereli
AGACAGGGTTACTAGCAACAAATACTCTCTCTCTCTCTTTCTTTTTTTTTTTTAGCTGAAAAAGTCTTTATTTTTCTTTCACTTTTAAGGATAATTTCACTGGCTAGACAATTCTAGTTTTTATTTTTTTTTCTTTGAACACTTAAAATACTTCATTTCACTGACTTGCTTGCATAGTTTCTGATGAGAAATCCACTGTAATTCTGGTCCTTGTTCATTTATTAATAATAACATGGTGGGCTTTTCCTTCTGCCTTCTTTCAAAATTTTCTCTGTGTTTTTTATTTTTATTTCAAAATATTAAGGGGGTACAAATGTTTTTGGTTACATGGATCACTTTTATATTGCTTGAGTCATAGCTCTAAGTGTGCCCATCACCCAAATAGTGTTCATTGTACCTGTTAGGTAGGTTTTCACCCATCCCCTCCTCTCCCCTCACCCCACTTGATTTCCATTTAGTTTTGCTTCCCTCTGTGCATGTGTATGCTCATCAGTTAGCTCCAATTTAATAGTGAATACGTGCAGTGTTTGTTTTTCCATACTTTAAATGCTTCACTTAGGAGAATGGTCTCCAGTTCCATGCAAATTGCTGCAAAAGGCATTAATTCATCCTGTTTTTTATGGCTGAATAGTACTCCATGGTAAACATATACCACATTTTGTTAATCCACTCATGAATTGGTGGGCACTTGGGTCGATTCCACACCTTTGCAATTGTGAATTGTGCTGCAATAAATATTCAGCTGCAGGTGTCTTTTTGAAAAATGACTTCCTTTCCTTTGGGTAGATATCTAGTAGTGGAATTGTCAGATCAAATGGTAGGTCTACTTTTAGTTCTTTGAGGAATCTCCATACTGTTTTCCATAGAAATGATACCAATTTGCCCATTGCTAGGTTTGTTTCAGGTGGGAACTCGAAAAGTATGTATGGGACAGAATGTGGTTAATGGAAAACCGAGGTTTGTGAATCAATAGCCACAGGGGTCTAGAGAGTCCCTGGAGGTTGTAAAATCCAACATACAGCTGCAGCCAGCATTCCTATCCCCCCTGATAAGGATGGAACTACCCTCCTCCCTTATCTGTACAGGATGCGACTGACCCAGGGGTCCCAGAAATTGGTCGTTTGAAAAAAAAAAACTTATTGCAGCGGCTGTTCTGGCCCAGGTACTCACTCCCCCTAAGAAACCCTCTATAAAACCCAAGGCTTTCCCTTCCCTCAGGGTGGATGCTCTTTGGCCTCCACCCATCTGCACCCAGATGCCCAAAATAAACAGCATTTTGCTACACATGAAGCTTCATGTCTCTCTCTCTTGGCTCTGGACCTAACACCCATGTCCCATCAATAGTGCATAAGTGTTCCTTTCTCTCCACATTCATACCATCATCTATTATTTTTGGACTTTTTAATAAAAGGCATTCCTTTATCACCTGGGGTAAGGTGATATCTCATTGTGGTTTTAATTTGCATTTC
>NW_012145856.1:3340233-3341301 GCF_000956105.1 Propithecus coquereli
TATTTTTCATGAAATGGTTATTATTTCCAAGAGGATAATGTATTAATAACTCATCTCATACTAATAAAATGATTAAGACTAAAATTTGTAGTGGGATAGAAATAGCACCATGCTGGTTATCCAAATATCTGGATTTCAGTCCCAGCTCTTCTATGGGCCAATTGCATTGGGTGGGTGCTTGACCATCATCAGGCTTAAGGTTCCTCTCTGCTCTCCAATGTTGCCTCACTCGACTCTTAGGAGGGGGCACCTATAGAGGTGAGTACAAGTCTAAAGATCACTATTGGACCATTGAGCTGTGGTGGAGTTTGTCATATGGTGAAGGGAAGGGTTAATATTCTGGGCTCTTGGGTTGAGTGTTGTTCTTTGGAACTGTTTTGGAAATCATACCTATGGTATCTTCTTTTTCATCCCCACAAGTGGGTAGTAAAAGCCTTCAGGGTCTCTTTTGTCTCAGAAGGAAGGGCTTAGAAAGCCCATGAGAATCATAATACTTCCTAAAGAAAGGAGGTCTGAAGATTATCTTAGGTCTACAGGTTCAGGTCTTTAGGTGAAACATTTTCTTTCCTCCAGACTTTAGCAGTGGGGTGCTAAGATCTGGATCAGAGAATTGAAAATTGGGTGTGGTCTAGAGGGGGAAAGAGTAGACAAAGTCAATGAGGTGGCTTTTAATTTCTGTTCTAAGCTCATTTATTTGAGGCCAAAGGCTTATTTGTAGCTCTACAGGGCCTTGTCCAACCAACCAGGTAAGTCCAAAATCATTTGAGGAAAATATCTCATTCAAGTAAATGAAATAATTTTTTCCAGACTATTGTCTTATTTTCCTCGGGACCTTGGGGCAGTGAAGGAAGGATGGTTGAGAATTTGTGTTTTCAGAATGAAAAGACTGGCCATTTTTGTGTTTATTTTTCTAAAAGAAATGAGATTGACTCAGTTCTGATTTATCTCTTCTGTCTTTTTTCTTTCATTTTTGGTTTTAAATATATCCATCCTATAATTTGTCAAAAGCAGAGGTATTGAGGAAATAAGGAGAGGTCACTCAGAGCTATGTGGGGGCTTGTTTCCACC
>NW_012145856.1:3351036-3352481 GCF_000956105.1 Propithecus coquereli
TTTGCTTACATTGCCCATCTGTTCTTGCATGTTGTCCATTTTTTTCCATTAGGATTATTTTAATATCCTGGTCAGATAATTACACAATCTCTGCCATACGAAAGACTGCTTCTGATGTTTACTTTGTTCCTTCAGACTGTTGGTTTTTTATTTTTTTGTTTGTTTCTTAGCATAAATTTTTGTTAAAAGTCAGATATGACATACTGGGTAAAAGTAAATAAGGCAAATGGGCTGTGAGAGTTAGGGTTTATATTTACCTGGCTAGGAGTAAGGTTTTGTCCACTTTTTTCTGTAGCTGTGGTTTCAGAGGCTAAAATTTCCTTTAGTGTCCTCGTTTTTGTCTCCCTAATTGTCTTGAGCTTTCCTAGAGACTTCTCCTTAAATAGAATGTGAGCTTTGCTGTTCTTTCAACTATAACTCCTGTTGTTATGCAGGAGCCCTATGGTAAGGTGTGGGGCAAGGGGAAGTATTCTATGATCCTGGGATTAAGTTTTAGTCTTTTAGTGAGCCTGTGTTCCTGGGCTGTGGCCTTTACAAGTGCTTCTCAGCTTATCCCCCTCACACCCTCCTCAGGTGAAAAAGAAAAGCTAGAAGAGACTAGAGTTGGATAATTACCTTCCTCCAGATAAGATAGACTCTGGTAAAATCAGAATTGGTTTGGTTACGGTAAATTAGTTTCCCTTGAGGGCAGGCAGTTGTTAAGGAGAACAGAGTACTCTGGACTTAATTCAAAAAAATTTTTTTTTCCCCAATCTCCTGCCAGAATCATAAAAAGATATTTCTCAGATCTTCACAATGAGAATCCACTGAAACTCTTGGAGGTAAAACTGAAGAAGAGAGGTTTTATCTCTCAGTCTTGTCAATGTTTAGTCTCCAGCAAACATTCTGGAGCAAATACCTTAAGTGCTTTTACCAGGCTCCAGCAGTGGCTTTCTGTTCCTGTTAAGCTGTGATTGTCTATTTTCATCTGTCTCTCCCGTTTTTAGGGTAGCACCTTGCCTTGTGACCTCAATTTTCTGATGGGTCTAAGAAGAGTTGCTGATTTTCAGTTTGTTCAGCAATTTTATTGTTTTGAGTACGGGAGTGATGACCCCAATCTTTTTACATATTGGACTAGAAACCAGATCATTATAAACTAGTTGTTATGGAGTGAGCACATTCATTAGGAAAGAGTTGCACTTACTAATCTCTAAAGTCTTTCTAGCTCTGAATATTTTTCTAATTCTAACAAATTTTACCCCGTAAATGCAAAGCCATCATCACATTTCTTTGACATTACAGTTTTGAAACAATATACAAATGGGATAGGGAAACTTCAGAAATGACCAGGAGGTAGATGTTTTGGTTTCAGATTACCACTTATGCTAAGGTGTAGAAAAAGTTGCTTCATGCCTCTGGACCTCAGCTTCTTCACCTAGAAAATAAAGCAGCAAACTTAAATCACA
>NW_012145856.1:3354241-3357913 GCF_000956105.1 Propithecus coquereli
AAAATAAAATACCCTTTTATAATTTAATTCACATATCAATGTCTCCAGGAGACTCTCCTTGAACTGCAAGATTGGCTTAAGTGCCACTTTTCTTTCTAATGCACCTTTGCTTATTTTTACGAAGGAACTTACCACGTAGACTCCAAATTATTTATTTGCTGCTTATGCAGGGATGGTATTAGACACAGAGAGAAGTTAGAGCTCCGTTTGGTTCATTTGAGCTATAAAGCATTGAATTACTTTGTGCCCAGCAATCTCAGGACACATTAATGGAAACTAAACCAGCATCCTAGGGGATATAAACTCTGTTACACAATGTCCACCCCAAATTGAGGTTAGTCATGTTGTTGATGTTTTCTCCTGACATATTGATGAGCTGATGCATTGCGGCCCATCATCAGAATACGAAATGATTTCCTTCGAGCAATTACATTTTTCCTAAACAGGCTCTAGATGGAGGTATTTGTCTATTGTTCTTTTGTTTTCTTAACAGTTAAGATGAACAATATACTCAACAACTGAACGTAAATTAGAACTATTCATTTTTAAGTTGTTCAAAAACTGAGAGAAAAGATTTAGAATATTATTTAAGGCAGATAAGATATGAAAAATATTTTTGAATGGTTAATCCAGATAATTTATTAAAGTAGGACACTGCTACATGTCACCCCATCTATATATATGTACATTTTCTAAAGATACAAACCAATTGCCTTTTAAAAAATACAAAATAGATTTAATCAGAAATAAAAAGGAGTTAAAACATTTCACTTTATTTTTTAAAATCTGCATTTTGTAAACCACAACGAAGGATAAAAAAAAGTCAATCCACAATAGGAAAAGAAAGCAAAATTTCCAAATGTTCTTGTATAGATTTTAACACTTAGGTAAGGGTTAAGGAATTATCATTACTATTATGATTATTGAAATATAATAATCACGTGCAACACTTTCCCAGCAAATAGGCTATTCTGCACCCTGAGAGTACAAGTCTAGGACAGAAAAGGAAGATTAGTGTGGAACCCAGAGCGAGACATGGAGCTATGCAAGGGGAACAGAACCAACTCCTGAGGAGTTCAGAGAGCACATGACCTCTGTGAGCTTCTGTTTTCTCCACTGTCAAATGGGGAAATTTGTCCTGCTGTACTAAATCTTGCAGACTGACTAAGGTGAGCAGAATGACTGTGACCGGCGGCGCGGCGGGGAGCCGGGGGAGGAGCAGGCCAGTCCCCGTGCCCTGGGCCAGGCCCTGCGGCGGCTCCCGGGCGTCCGGCGGCCATTTTGACCTCTCACCACGGTATTGCCCTGACGAACGGCCTGGCTTTCTCACTGGGGAGCCCTGGGACCGCCTGAGCCAACTCAGAGCCTGCTCTGGCTGCCTCCCCTCGGCCCGCCACGACGTCGCTTCCACGCTGAGCCTTCTGAACAGCTCGGAGAGTGCGGAGCTGTTCGCCACCTCTGAGGAGACGCGTCCAGACCGTATTGGGTGCGCCACGGTGGCTGACAGAGGTGTTTCCTGAATGGCTCCGCCAGGGCCGCCGCATGGACGCCCATGAGTAGGTCTTCAGAGTAGGTAGTGCTGAGACTAAGGTTTCGAGGATGATACAGCACCAAGACCTGGGGTTTCACTCCGAAGATGATGAAGAACTCCCTCATCTACAGCACTTGGGCTTCACCTCCGCGTAAAGGACCAGACCTGCGCTATTATCATCATCCCTTCAGGAAGCCGAGATGCTGAGATGGGACATTCTGGGTGTGCCTGTCCTCGAGGGCCTGGACAGAGGGGCAGGCCTCAGACTTATTTTGGACCAGACGCCCCCGCCAGTAAATCTGAGCGACTACATCCAAACTTCGTTCACTACCGCCAAGAGCTTTTAAAGACCAGGTTGCTTAACACAGATCCTGGACACATACGCATGCTGGGTACTGGGCCCCTCGTCCTGTTGGCAGCTTCGCATACCTGTGACCAGGTTAATGCCTATGGATTTATCACAAAAAACTACTGGAAGTTTTCTGATTATTGTTTTGAGCGAATAAAAGAAGCCACTGGTATTTTAACCAAATCATGATCTGCGTGTATTCAGGCCACTGTGGAGGCACTTTCCCAAAGTAGGCATCCTTCAGCTGTACCAGCGCTGATTCTAAAGTCTGCAAGTTCTTTGTTTCTCCGTGCAAAGCTGTGGCTTTCATCTTCTTAGTGGCCAAAGCCATTTTCTTGTCTTTTCAACCTGTGACAGCTTCAACTCCCCCCTTCTCTTCCATTCTTCCTAACAGGGGGGATAAAAGATGGGTTCACAACTCCCCACGAAGCATATTCAATGTGAGATACTGATCTGGATGCTTGACTAATCCAAAAGTATGCCCCTGGGCTATTAGATAGGCATCCCAACCTTGACTAAGTAAAAATGGACTGCTTTACTGGATTTGTTCTAAAACTAAAGATAGCACTCTCACAAAGATAAGATGCATCCTAAAAAGTAAGGGGCAGACATACCACAGGGTTGTGCATCTTGAAGCCAGTAGTTGGTATTGTGCTACTTTAGGAATGTCACTGGAGCCATTCAAGGCCTATCACTTAACTAATACCTTAACTAATGCCAATCAGCAGTACAGGCAAATGTACGCTGTCTAGCCAAAATTCCCCTACTAACTATGTCAAGATTTCACAGAAAACATGGAAACAGTTCTTCAGAATTCAAGGATAATTCTTAATAATCTTTCTGTAAGATGTTGAGCCTCTGAGAACATGATCGACTTGCTCCTGCCCCAGGAGAAGGGGAGATATCCTTACCTGATAAAGTGTGAGAACGAAAAGAAGCAGAAAATAAAAGGCAGAATGTAAGTTGAGATTAAATAATTGCATAAATGACAAATAATCATTTATCGTTTTTTACCTTTTGGAAGTAGAGAAAGCATATAAAATGCAGGATGTTTAGCTTGAAGATCACACTTAGAATTCCAAAACTACAAGAGGTTTGGTATTTGAAGGGGAGGTGTCAATTATAATGAAGACTGCCTGCCACTGAAGTAGATTCTATTATAGATTTATTGCCACAGTGTTGCAAAAAAGATGGCAGTACTGGGTAATGAACCCTCAGTCAAATCATGATTTCAATTACTTTGAACTGAGTTAGCTGATAATCAGTTTTATGATTTTGCACAGATTAGAGCTGCTCTTCTGGGTTTTCACTGGAACTTGGTTGCTTCCCAAATTGGTTTAAGGAAATCTCACCCAACATATTATCGCCATAGAGCCCATTTAACCACGACTTGAGATTTAATGTTTTGGTGACTAGTAGCTTCGTGTAGTTTTATGTGCTGTACCAGGCACTGGAAGGGTATTTCCAGAGGGTTAGCTGACAAAAGGCCTTCCAAGACAGTATTTGTCTTGGCAGTTCACCAAGGATCAGGATTTATCCTTAAGTCCTATGGTTTTGGAAGACAGATTTTATCAGCACGCTTAACATGAGGCAACTCAGTGACCAGAATTAAGAGACTAATGTAAATTAAACGGCTACTATAATAAAGTTACAGAGAAACCTGATAAAAATGATTCTGACACTGTTGTAAAAGATGTTATATACAAAGTAGGCATTACAACAGCCTTTGAATGTAAACAGAGTATTCAGGAAAGATCATGCCTAGTAGTGAAAGCTCAATTCCTAGAAATAA
>NW_012145856.1:3357963-3359731 GCF_000956105.1 Propithecus coquereli
CTCACAACCTTGATTCTTGTACATAAAATATTTTATTGGCATTAAGAAAATAGCCATTTAAATGTCAGTTGTTGATCTGGGTACACTATCTGGCTGCCTTCCATTTTCTAAATGGAAAGGAGAGGCCTTGTGGGGGTTTCTATTTATTTTAAACATAAGAAATATGGTTCCTGATGGCTGACAAATCTCCTGAAAACTAGACAAATTGGCCTCACTTGAGCAAGATAGGTTTTGAAACTGATTAACTGAAACAGTTACAAAACCTACAGACATTAAGTACTTACTTTCAGCTCTTAATATTCAAATTGTTGAATTTGCCAACAGAGTCAGTTGGAACACAAAAAGTTCAATTAGTTAGCTGGCTATTTATGCTCTCATGTTCGAACAAAGCAGGTTTTTATTTTTTTCTTCGTCACAGATTTGAATATATTTTGTATGAAGTGACCAAGTAGACTTTCTTTTGTCACTATACAGGCACAAAATGATTCTAGTACTTGCCTTTAAGCAATAAATTGACATTTTTCCTGTACTTTTATCTTCTAATCAATTCAAATATCATTTACTCAATACCTATGGTATGTCAGGTACTAGAGTCTGGAAATAAATAACAACATACAAACCAACTCTCCAAAAATTCACAGTTTTGCATGGGACAGAAATGTCCTGATGACGTTGGATCTTTGCAAGTTATACTAGAGCTAGAGAAATTGATTTAAGAGTTATCAACCTATTTCTATCTCTTAAACACTTAACATTTCATGTAGCCCAGGCTTACATGTGATGAAATGTGAAGTGACATGTGATGAAACAGAAGTGCCAGGGAATTAACAACCCCTGGGCTTTCAATGGTAGATGAAAACAGGAACATAGATGAGTTCTACCAAAAATACAACCTTTTATATCTCTAATATTTAAAGGGTTCATAGAAGAAGAAGATTCAGTGAGAGGGGGAAAAAAACTGAATAGAAAAATGCACAGAAGTAATTAGAGAATTAAAAGTTTATCTTTGTTTGGATTTCCTAAGAAGCAGACCCAAGACAAGATTTGAGTGTAAGGAGTTTATCAGGTGAATAATCCTAGGAAGCACCAGGAGGGGAATGAGGGGTTTAAACAGAGCAGACAAGAAGAAAGCCAATAAAGGATATGTCATCAAGCAAGTTACAGTTGTGAGCAACTGAAGCTTAACTTCAATACGGAACTCTGAGAATTAATGTGGACACGGGCTCCAGAGTTGTCTTGCCTGAGGGATGAAGGAGTGGGGATACTAGTACAACAAGTGCTGTTAGTCATTGGTTAAGGGCCATTCCCAGGAGTTGTTAATTCCCCGGCACTCCTGTTTTATCTCATGTGCAGTATGAGTTGGTTGCAGTGGCTAGAGAGTACTCTTAGGTAAAAGACTGTCTGTTGCTGATGGTTGTAAGTCTGGGCTATACAAAATGTTAAGTGTTTAAGAGGTATAAATGGAGCATTGACAGATCTGCTACAGTTTAGTACTATGACAACCAAGGAAGAGAGAGTTTCTGGGAGGAGGAGGTAGTAAATAATGTCGACAAAGATTGACAATTCAAATAAGTAAAATAATAGCTAAACATCGTAGGTGTCTTTAGCACAAGTCAGAAGCTGAGGGGAAGGTACTAAAAGAAATACGAAAAGTAGAGATAAAAAAGTAGAGAATGAATAGATGACAGAGGAAGACGCAGGAGAAGATGAAATGAGTGAGGGGTGTCAATATTTATAACTAAAATTAAAAAGTCACACAAAGAAAAAT
>NW_012145856.1:3371306-3373011 GCF_000956105.1 Propithecus coquereli
TGCCTAAAGTCTGCTAAGGGAAATTGAGATGGATTCAGTGTCTTAGTCAAAATGTGTAGGTGCAAGAAATTTGTTCTCTTAGTTGTCAAAATAACCTCCCCCGCCAAGCTGTCAAGTTCAACTGTTATCTAAAGCTTTATGTTTTACATATCTCTTACTTATGTGCACATTTCACTCACTTCCTTTAAGCTTATTACTCTCAAATCTCTTTCCCTCTAGTTTGTCTTCACTCCTGAGGGCCAGTTTCATGTTTCTAACTACCAAATGCTCGGATGGCTGTCCTGCCATCAACTGCAATTCTGTATTTTAAATTAATTTATGTTTCATTCAATAAAAGCTTTCTTCTATGGCCAACTTACTCCTCACGAATAGTCCATTTTCTCTACCTACATTTCCCATCATCCCTTGCATCTGAGATGGTGCCATGTGGCTAATCTGCCCAATGGACTGTGAAAGAGAGGGGCAGGTGAAGCTTCTGAAACAAGCACTTAAGAGCCACTTTCTTTCTTCCATTTCTCCTTTCTCTACAGTTCCTTAGAAGCCAATGTCCAAGATGGCACAACAGCAAAGTGAAAGAGAGCATCTGCCCTACACTAGGTTTTACCTAAATGTGACATATCCTTTATGGATTTAAGCTACTGAAATTTCCATATTTATTTGTTTTGAAGGTTTATTCTAACTAATAAGACTTCCTAGCTGGGGATGGTGTCAACCTGTAGTTGTCATGCACTGTTCAAAAATGGTAGCCACTACTCTGCCACAGCACATTATTTTTATACAGAGATGTGATTGTAATGTGCCTTATCTGATTTTTTTAGGTGAAGCCACAAATCCATATTTTCATATGAAGCCTCCCAATTTAAAAATATTGATTCAAAATTTTAAAAAAGTATTTGGGCCATACAAAATGTCTGTTGGCCACAATGCTGCTCATGGGCTACTTGTTTGCAATTCATAAAGGAGTAAGGTAATCTGGGCAATCTTCAAGTATTTCTCAGTTCTGGTTTGCTATGATCATACAATCTAAGCAGACATTGCTGCCTCTATTAGTTAAATGGGAGGATGTTCAGAGATTGGTCCAGTATAATATTACAAAAACACCATTTTATTATATCATAACCCTGCTTTAGAAACACAAATGAAAACAAACAAAATCCCATATAATAGCCCTTTATTTTCAATCCCTGCATGCTTCAATTCTTCTGCTATTCAGAGCTCTACCCAAATACAGAGCTGCCTGGCCTTTAAAACCTTGTACTATCCACTGTAGGCAACCTCATATTCACATAAAAATACTATGCGCATTTATTGTGTTTGCATATTTTTGCTACCTTGCAATCATCTTCTGTGCTCCCTCTGCATAGCCAAATCATATCAATCTTTAAGAGCCATTCAATTCATTCAAAGAAACCTTTCTTGATCACTACAGTCATCTCCCTGACCACTTTTATTTTTAATCCTTGAAGCATTTATAGCTCCAAACACATAAATTGCCTTTAAATAGATTATCATATATTAATAGTCCTATTTCAAGTACATTAGCATTGTCTCTCAAACCAGAATGAGGGCTGGGCTGTATCTTGACTCATAGCACTTACATGTTTCTCAAAGTGCCCAGAAGTATATTTTTTAGCATTATGTGGCAAATTTCCCTGTCTCACCCAATCTGCACTTGCCTAAGGCCGTGAATCACTTTAATACTTCA
>NW_012145856.1:3373061-3375510 GCF_000956105.1 Propithecus coquereli
ACATATTCATTCATTACTTTACTGATTAGCACACTTAATATCTACTTTTTTTTAAGTCACAGAGTGGTAGATTGAACATTATCTGATTTTATCCCATTAGCTCTGTGTGGACTGAACCCCATCACACATTCATGACCTACTGGCTCCATTTGTTGCCCAAAGATCTCTAGGACATATACTGAGTTTTCTTTCCTCATTTTGAATAACATTCGTCAATTTCTATGTTTATTTTCCTGTGGCCCTATTTTCTGTCATCATTTTGTGTTCTAATGAATACTTTTGACTCTTGAGGACATGCATAAGTATAACATTGGAAGTTTCACCAAAGTTCCAAGGCAATCATATTAAAAGTAGAAGTTTCACTATGTGAGATGTGTGTGTGTGTGTGTGTGTGTGTGTGTGTATGTTTGTGGTGGCTCAAGGCAAGTGAGCACAATTAAGGAACTGTTTTATGCAGCAGATGGTGGAAAACAGCCTTCAAATAAAGATTGGGGAAATTCCTTTGCATGGAAGACATCTAATCAGGAGGAATGAACAATAAAATAAACAGAAACTAGAGGAAACAATGTCCAGAAACACGATATAATTCCAAGGGTATGCTGCCCAGAATGTATTTCCATGGGACCTGTGCTTTGACCTTTTTGCAGATTCAGTTGGCAATTGAATTTCCAGGAGTGCATTCCTACCCTTCTCCTGTATTACAGTAGAATAACTTGCAGAATATTAAGGTCAACATGGATTTGGAATTGGATAGATCTGGGTTTGAGTACTGGCACCAAAAAGTAGTAACTGTGTGACCGTGGACAAGTTCTTTAATCCCTTGTAGTGGATTCTGTGGCACAGCACTCAGCTGCTCATTTTCAGTGCCTTAGCACCCATTCTCCCAGCTGATGAGAATGTTGGTGGCTGGCACCTTTTCCTCCTTCTCTGGGAATTGCCCTCAGCTGAAGAAAACTGCCTTATCCAAGGTTACATTTCCTCTCTGGGGATAGCCTGTCTGCAATGATTAGTTGATAGAGGAGTAAAAGCCTTACCCCTTGCCATGAGTTGGGAAAATCTGCAGGTCGGTTCCAGTTTCATACCTCCCTATGAGACTATCTGAAGTCTTTGTTGAGACCCATCACAGTTCAGCTTCTTCCTCTGCACAGTCCTCTGCCCACTTCCCCACAGATGGCTCTCCTCAATAAAATAACTGAATGCAAACATTTTTTCCCTAGTACCTATATGCTACCCCTCTTTGAGTATGCGTTTTCTCATAACAGAATTGACCACCTTAGTTTTGTGGATAGTTTATATATGATAATTTATAGCATGTCATGTACTTCCTAACAGAGCGAGTAAAGAAAGATGTGCCATTATCACTGAGCTTCTCAAACAGCTATTCTGTGCCTGCCATAATCTTTTCCTTTCTGGGCACTGTTCTTAGCCTGCTGGAATTTGTTTTTTATTTCCCTATCAATACCTGTGGGGAGTGGGCTCTGTGACTAGTGAGTGCACCGGAGCAGGCTTCCGGGAGTTGAAAGAAGAGAAGGGCAGCAGCAGACAGATGAGACATGTCCTTTATTGTCATTGTTGAGGGAGGGAGGAATGCAGCAGCGGTGAGAGCTTGGTGAGTGCTTATATATGGCTCAGAACAATAGTGGCAACATGCAATGGGAAAGCGTGATCACGTGGGTTCACATAGGAGATAACACCTTGGTTACATATGTATGTTGACTTATGCCTCCCCGAAGGCCAGCGGAAGGCATGCCGGCAATCATTTTAATTTGGCCTAAGAAATCTGTTGCCTATACAAATGAATTTCCCTTGCAATACCCGAGTTCCTTAATGGGAAACGAAGCCTAAAATTAAGGCCCACTATTATGGGTTCCCTGATGTCTGGGACAAACCAGGAGTTCCTCAAATGATCTAACTGCAAGTTCTCCTCCCAACTCTGCTCCTGAGAATGAGATCTCCTAGCCAAATCACCCTCCTTTTCACAGGGACCAGGCATAGTTCCTGTTTATTTCTGAGCAGTAGGTTCAGTTCCCTGCCTGTCTGAATAATTATTCAAACAGGCCAGTCACTCTCCCATGGGAACCAAGAGTCACTCACCCTCTTGATACTATGGAGCCTGCCTCCCACTGCCCCTGCTTGTTTGCTTTGTTCCTGAGTGCAATCTCATGTGGCCCTACATGGCATGCAGTGTTCTTCTCTCCCAGGCTGTGACTATATGTGACTAATAAACTGCTGTCCATTTCATCTGTCCAGTGTCAGTTGTTGTGTGTCCATTAATCCCCATAACCCCAAGACAGGAATCTATTCCTCAACAACAGGATGAAGAGGAGGTGATTACACCACTCTACTCGATTAAAAGAAAAGTGGCCCAATTCACTGTTGTCAACCTCCATGTCTGAGATAAGAATTGTAAACAAGGCTCTAGTGAGTTCTAGGATGTTTGTATCTGCAA
>NW_012145856.1:3378370-3384767 GCF_000956105.1 Propithecus coquereli
TTATTTTATTTTAAAGTTTTGCATGTCCTTGGATCCTTAAAAAATGGAGATTTAATAAAATACTGTCATACTAAGTTTTTATGTTCTAATAACCATTAAAAATACAGTAGAAGGGTATAAGACTTTATGTGCTCATACACTTAAGGCCAGTTTGATTTTTGTCATTATATGGTATTTTAATTAACACTATGCTAAAAATAAAATTGATTATATTAGGTTTTATCCACATGATTCAAATATCTTATTGCTAAAATATTCTAAAATGAATCCAATAAACACTTTTCATTTCCAATTGCCTGAGAGATGAATCCAGCTATTTTTATCAATGACAACTAAGCTGGGTTGAGAACAGCTGGCTGTGTAAAACCCTCCAAACCAAAGGTAGTCATCCAAAAATCTAAAACACTAACACTTTCTAGCCAAGGTAGAAAAATGAGCATCCAAAGTAAAGAGAACGACATGATTGTTCAAGTAACCAATCAACAACCACTTCTTTTTTATTCAAGTTTATAGTTTCTGGAAGCTTGAAATGTCTGCCTTTGTTATTATTTGTGGTTCCTTGTCTCACAGTTTTAATGTCAAATGTGACAGCTCTAATCATCCTCTTGCCCAGGAAAAACTGTGGGCAACGGATTAGTCATTTCTTGCTATTTACAAAAACAGCACCATTTGTACTAAATGTATACTGCTTGATCTTTCTGCAGACTCTTATTTATTCTGTTTCTGCATACACTCTTATACTATCTCTTTTGTCCAATTGTCTCTCGGTTTCATCTCTAAATGTTAATGTCTGCCCACAGAAATGAGTTGGAGTGCTGGAGTAGGATTCAGAATCATTCTGGAGTGACATGTTTCTTCAGTTGCTCAGACTGTACCCCTCAAGGCCTGCTGTCCACTCATGAGACACCCATATGGAATGACCTGTCTGGGGGATGCTCCAAGGACTCCACTCATGACAGCTGATCCTGTGTCCTCTGGTGCAGACTCTGACTGATAATCAATATTAGTATCTATGTGCAATGCTATGAATTCAGTTTCAGAGCCTACTTATGTGTTCTTAGAATGATTTAAAGTACATTTGTAGAACTGGAGTCTATAATCTTGAGCTGTAAAGTCATCATCTACCTTACAGCATCATGCCATGATGCCTCCAGTTTTCTTTATTAGTTCTTATATGTATCCTGGTGGGTGAGATGCCACTGTTTTATGGTTAAAAATATAGTGTTTCTTGCTGTGAGCTAGGCTAACACCACGGCACTCACTCTAGCCAGGGCAACGAGTGAGACTCTGTCTCAAAAAAAAAAAAAAAAATACAGTGTTTCATCATGTTAAGAATTGAGTCATAAAACTGAGCAGATAAACAAGGCACATCAACCAGTAGAGGCACTTCAGGTAACCCATGTAACTGAACATGGGAGGCCTTTTTGATAAAGGTTCACAGTTTCTCATTCTCTTTCCCCACACCACCCAGAATGACAGTCACACCTTCTCGGACTAGGTCCTCTACAGTGTTAACTTCGTGCTCTGTGACTCCTAGCTGTCACCTAGTGGCTTAATAGTCTCCTATTCAATGGTGTCACCTGTCACAAAAGAGAATTCAGTAGCTCATCCCAGAGCTCCCCACGGGTTCCATTTAAATCACTAAAGTGTTTTCTTAGGACATCCTCATTCTTGACCTCTGGGGCAATAACTTAATCCTTTTTTAGTCATTTTTTTTTTTTTCAATCTTTATGCATGTGCAAAGGCCCTATCTTCAGAAAATTATAATCTGTACTCTTCCTCTGCTCTTCCTGCAGTCCCTGCAGCCTCTGGTCAAGCTCCAGCCAGTAGCTCTCACTGGCTCCACGCTCTCTTGGGCCTCCTGAGACAGCAGCTCAGGCTCCAGCTCCATTTCCCTCTCCTCAGGTTGTGTGGCCAGAGGCTTTCAACATGGTTCCTGACTGTCCCCAACCTCTCCAAGTTGTCAGGCACCTTAAGCAGAGCTTTTTGTGAGAGACGTGAACTCTGAAAAGAGCCGAAGTGTTTTTATTTTGGCATATTCTGCCTGAACTGCCTTCAGCATGACTTTTACTCTTTATGGATTGGTTAGTCAGTGGTGGCAATAAGAAACAATAAAAAATGGTAATTTTATTTGGTTGCATGTAGTACCTCTCAGCTCATGGCGAGGATGGAGAGAGTATGCCTGGGAACAAAGCCCTGGTAAAATGGTCATTTTATAACAAAGAGCTCAGCTTCCAAACTCCAAATCCTGTATTCGCCTAGCAGTTGTTTTATTTTCCTTACTTCACTTATTGTGTGATTACTTCAGTTGTTTTCAAGAAAAAAAAAGACCTTTTCTGGTTAAATTATATACAACTTCTGAGGAGGAATATTTAAGAAAGTTGAGTCAGGGGAATTAACACTGAAATGATTTTTATAAGCTTTAACAACATTATGACTCAAGCATAACATAATAATTTTAAGTGCTTTGAATGTTTTATGAGGAGAAAATGAGTTAGGCACTGAAGAAAGAGTGCAAGAATTACCATTCCGTATTACATTTCTCACTACTCATACACTGCCTAGAGTGATGACCTGTAACCCTGGAGCCTAAAAAATAAGTGTGTGACATGATGTAGCATATCGAGATGGTCACTGACCCTCCTGTAGCAGGGGTAGCCCAGGGGATGTGTGACCTGCATGAACTCCCGCTTTGTCAGCATGAGATGAGGTGAATCTACTTCCTCGCCTCCACAGGGCTGGGCTTTTTTATTGCCTGACTTTCTGGGACTGCCTACTCCTGGAAGGGAAAGTGAAAGTAGAGCAGACAGCAAGCCAAATCTGTCTTGGGACAAGGCATTCTCCACACTACATGGTGCTGCCCTTGCAGACTCTCTAACCTCCTGGTTTCTGATTTCTTTCCACCTGGGACTCTGGACCTGCCTGCTCCTTTTTGTCTTAATGAACTTCTTCATCCTGGTTGACTGTCTTCCTGAACTGCAGAATCTTCCAGGGCCTTCTGCTCTAGACTTGCTCATTCTGAACAAGGCTCTGTGCAAATCACTACCATGACCTTTGTTTTTCCATTATCACAGAGTTGTGGGAAAGTTTAACTAAATGAGCTCGCTAACCCTTACTGAATGTTTACTGTGTGCCAGGCACTATTTTAAAATACTTTAGTCATATCAACTCATTTAACTCTTGTGGTGACCATATGAGGTCAATATTATCAACCCATTGAGTACTTTACCCAAGATCACACAGATATTATGTTGAAGAGAGGAGATTCCAATCCAGATTGTTTAGCTCCCAAAGGATGAACTCTTAACCATCACACCATAAGTTATTTCTAAATAAACAACGAGGTGATAAAATGGGAAAGCCAGAGCAGCATATTAAATCATTCAATATTTATTGCATTTGTGTTATATGCCAGGCTCTTATGCATGCGATGACAGATCTTAAGTTTTATCAGATAACAAGTGACTATGACAGCTGTGGAAATTTGTGAGGCTCCATTTAGAAAGGGCATTAGCTCTTATAGCCATCATTCTTAAAAGAGTTAGAGGAACTCCCAAAGTAGTCTAGATAGCCACAGCTCAAACTGAAAACAATGTGGTAAGTTAGTTTGCTCACTCAGATCTTTGATTTTGCTCTTGGATCTTAGGAGGGGTAAAAAAAAGGACAAAGTACTGTTTATGGAAGCGCTGTGAGAACAGGTGTATTCTGCTGCATAGTCAGTTGTGGGTATAGGAGAGGGGATAATGGAAATGCACCATGTACAATCTATCCCTACTTTGGACCATTTTATGGGATACTGGAGGTGACACAGACATCTGTCTAGACAAGACCCGTTGAGTATCTCTGGGGGAATTTGGGAGTCGGGACCTTTTTTTTTTCCTGTGAGAACCTTCTGATGAAAATGTCCATAGCTTTTATATAATAAAATATACGAAGATTCTCTTGTTTAACTAGTAGTCTTAGAAAACCAGCAGACAACATGTTGGACCTAGTTTTGGCAAATTATTTTACCTCCTCCCTTCAGAGGAAAAAGCAAAAGCTGGCTTGATGCATGGAGATCCCTGGTCGACTGAGATTTGACACTTTTTTAGTAATGCCACCTATTCAGCCTGAAAGGTTCAATTGCCTCCAAAATTCCTGTGCATAATATTTCCCTTCCCTTGGTCCCAGAAGAGTGACAGAATGGGAGGGTCTGGATGACATAAACCTATCTCATCTTCCTTGATGACAATCAAGCATGTGCCCTTCTGGCACAGCCTCACAATCAAGGATGGAGATTCCAAAGTCAAGGAATTGCTCCCACAGCCAGCCTAGACTGAGTCTGAAGTTAAATAACCTCATGTCCAACCTATTTCCCCATTCATAACTGCAAATTGAAATATCCATATTTTACTTCCCTTATGTCACTTTATCATGTGTCACTTGGTGGGATACTGAGTCTGATGCTTGCCCAACTGTCACTCATTTTAATCATTTAAGATGATTAAATGATTTTAAGATGAAAGCCAAAGTATTAAATAGTATACAGGTATAGTCTCTGTAGAACCAATTAAATGTCATAGAAGAGGTGGACATGACTGCCTCAAACCCAAAGTCTTACTCAATTTGCTCTCTCCAATCCTAAGAGATCACTTTTCTCTTCTTTGGCAGTTGTTGGAGTTAAGCTATTGTCATTGGTTAGGTTAAGCTGTTAACCTACATTTGGCTAGCATGATTCATGTAACAGCTAGCATTGTGTTCACCCTGATTTTCATAACTGGATGCCTGATCTTGTGAGCAGATGCCAATCACTTTAAAGGAATGGGCATAAAAAAAACCTTGGGAGTGATAAAACAGGATCCTTCATTCAAGGACTGGAGTCAAGGGTCTCTGACCTCTGGAGTCGCAGAATGTGGCATGGGTAAGAGATTATAGTAGAGGCCAGTGAAGTAAGGTTGCTCTATCTGGAGTGCTAGAAGTGGTTAGCACGCCTCAGTGAACCCAGCGATCCTTCCTCCTTGACTGGAAGCAACTTGTTCCCATTGTGTTTGAAGTTTACCATTTGCTCTTTGCACCCTGTGTGAATATTCAACTCAGCCAATGGGGAATTTGGAAGAAGCATTTTCATGTGTGACTGCTCAAAATATTTTCATATGGATGAATAAGGTGGAAACAAAACTCTTCAGAGGTTCTAAATGCATAGCAACTCAGAGGAGCCATGTTACATGATTTATACTGGGTTTTGTCCAAGGCTGCCACAGGCTCCAAAAGTGAGCACCCTGGGGTCTAGGATGAATGCATGATAAATTTAGTTGAGGATGATATAAGAGACCATACAACAAAAAGCAAACCTCTTATTTTTATTTTTTAATTTTTCTTAGTGAATCCCTACAAAGAGGTTGCACTGGCTACTTTTGTTGTTTCAGGATTGAGGCTTATTGACTAGTAATTGCACTCAGGAGACATTTCTTAGGCTCTACTTGCAAAGCAAGGCCTAGAATGGAAATCCTCTATGCTGGCCTGCAGAAACTCCCAAATGGCTAATATAATGGGGCATTGTCCATTAGGCCTTTCTGTTCCCAGACTAAATACTCTTAGGATGGTTCCTCCTACTGCACTGTGTCCTACTTGAGGGTGGATATCTTCATTTCATTTCTCCACTCGGTTGGCCACTTTGCTCTTCCCCAGCCACCATTCCCCATCAATATTCATCGTTCCAACTTCTTCCTCTTAAGGAGAGACACTCCGAATGAATTATTTGGACCTAGGTTTCTGTTTTTATTGTTATAAGTTTTATTATTATTAGTTATTGTTATTTAGTTAATATTCATTAGGTATTAGTTTTGTATTGCTGCTGTGACAAATTACCACACAATTCAGGGGCTTGTGCAGGGTTAGCCAAACTGTACAGTCTGAGGGAACATCCCTAAAAGACTGTCCTCACTTCAGAAACCAGACACAAGTTCAGAGGTTCCTGGGATCACCTTTGCTTGAGATCAGCTGGCTACAAATGCAGGGGTAACCATGACCCTTGGTTTATTATTTTATTTTATTTTTTAATGTACATGAAGGTTACGATTAAGAAGAAAATTTGTATGCCAGAATAAAAAACTATTCCTTTGGGGAGTCAATTACAAACATCATGAAGAAAATTAAAACCTATGCCATCTTTAGAAACTTCTTGTAGCCAGGAAATAATATAGGATTTAGTTCAAATTGTAGGAACATAATAAAAATTCAAAAACAATGGAGAAGGCTACAATCTAATAACAGTTGTACTATAGTTTTCTTCTGAAACATAATTTTTCTTTCTCTATCCATTTCTAAATCAAAGATAAATTTTAGCAAGACCAATTTACTTATAAAATAAGTTATAGTATCATACGTGTCTTGATTATTTCCATAAAATGTAACAAGA
>NW_012145856.1:3385719-3392072 GCF_000956105.1 Propithecus coquereli
CTGAATGGGAAAGAGTTGGGAGCATTTCCACTCAGAAATGGAATAAGACACGGATGCCCACTGTCACCACTTCTGTTCAACATAGTGCTGAAAGTCCCAGCCAGAGCAATCAGGCAGGAGAAGGAAATTAAGGGTATCCAAATGGGGAGAGAGGAGGTCAAACTATGGCTTTTTGCTGATGATATGATCTTATATCTAGAAAACCCCAAAGATTTCTCCAAGAGACTCCTGGAATTGATAAATAAATTTAGCAAAGTCTCAGGCTACAAAATCAGTGTACACAAATCAGTAGCATTACTATATACCAACAACAGTCAAGCTGAGAATCAAATCAAAGACTCAATACCTTTCACAATAGCTACAAAGAAAATAAAATACCTAGGAATATATTTAACCAAGGAGATCAAAGATCACTACAAAGAGAACTATGAATCACCGAGGAAGGAAATTGCAGATGATGTAAACAAATGGAAAAACACATCATGCTCATGGATTGGCCGAATCAACATCATTCAAATGTCCATACTACCCAAAGTGATTAACAGATTCAATGCAATCCCCATCAAACCAATGTCATTTTCCACAGATCTAGAAAAAAATGATTCTATACTTCGTTTGGAACCAGAAAAGAGCCTGAATAACCAAAGCAACCTTAAGCTAAAGGAACAAATCTGGAGGCATCACTTTACCTGTCTTTAAGCTATACTATAAGGCTACAGTAACAAAAAGAGGATCCATATCTCTCACCACTCACAAAAATTAATTCAAGATAGATAACAGACTTAAATGTAAGACATGAGACCATAAGAATTCTAGAAGAAAATGTTGGAAAAACTCTTCTAAATATCGGCCTATGCAAAGAATTTATGAAGAAAATCCCAAGGGCAATCACAGCAACAACAAAAATAAATAAATGGGACTTGATTACATTAAAAAGCTTTTGCACAGCCAAGGAAACAATCAATAGAGCAAATAGACAACCTACAGAATGGGATAAAATATTCATATGTTATATATACAATAACCAGATATCTCCAATGAATTCAAACAAATCAATAAGAAAAAACCAAACCACCCCATTAAAAAGTGGGCAAAAGACATGAACAGAAGCTTTTCAAAAGAAGACTACTCAGATTTGATCATGTTTTAGAATGACTCAGAGAACTCATTTATAGCTATGGTACTATTGATTTATTAAAGGAAAAGAACACAATTTAACATTAGCCAAGGAAAGAGATGTGATGCATGGGGCAGAGTCTGGGAGGGAGAGGTCCCAAAACAAAGCTTCTGGTCTTCCTCTCCCAGTGGAATCATGGATGGTGTTACCTCCACCAGGCCATTATGTGTGACAATATTCACAAAACATTGTCAACCAGGGAAGCTCACCCAAGCCTTTGGTGTTCAGATTTTTTATTGGTGTGCAGTGCATACTGCCTATGTGGCTGACTTTCAGTCTCCAGCCTCTCTCTAAGTAGAGCTAACATCTTTAGTCTCCATTTCCTCCACTGATACAGCATTGTCCAAAGCCCCCATTATTAATCACATTGTTAGACTGTCAGGTGGCCAAAGCCCTCAGGCAAACAAAGATACTTTTATCATGCAAAATATTCCAGGTAACTAGATATCACCACTTAATAGTGGAGGATAAAGACCAGACTTCTCTTTGGGTAGAGCCAAATTCCTTACTACATACAGCTTTACCAACACAAATTTTATTATTTTACAGTTCCCTAGGTCACTTGGGTCTCACTGGGCTAAAATCAAGGCATTGGCAAGGATGTGGTCCTTTCTGGAAGCTCTAGGGGATTATCTATTTCCTGTTTATTCCAGTTGTTAGATTTCAATTCCTGTTGTTATGGGACTAAGAGCCCTGTTTTCTTGCTGGCTACCAGCTGAGGGCTTTTCCTAGCTTGTTGAGGCTGTCTGCATTTGCCCTCTTCCTCCTTCAAAACCAGCAATGGTAGGTTGAGCCCATCAATGCTTTCAATCTTTCCTTCTTCTGTCTCATTTTTCTGACTCAGCCTGAAAAAGTTCTTCAATTGTAAGGAATATATTAGTCCCAATGGGATCATCCATGATAATCTTCCCATCTCAAGGTCCTTAATTTAATTATATCTGCATAGTCCCTTTTGCCCTGTAAGGTAAAATATTCACAAGGTCTGGAGATTAGGATGTGGATGTCTTTGGAGACCAATATTCTGCCTATCACAGATAACAAATATGAATTTTAAAATGAAATTTGATTGCCTTAATTCAAGTTAAATCATGCTATTAGGATTTCTAAGCCTTAACAGGGCCAGAAGGGGGAATAATTCCAGGCTAGGAGGGTTTTCATTGCCATAAAGCACATACATAGGGAGTTTCCTATTCCGAAACAGAAAAAGCTAGTCACAATGGCTTTGTGTTACTCTCTTGCCTCAACTTTCACAAACATTTGGTTTTACAATTGACAAACAATTATCTAGAAATGGCAGTATGCTTAGCACATTTGGTTGATTTTTTCCCACTAAATCACTTAACACTAGAAAAAGAAGATATTAAGATATTTGTTTTATAGATCAGGATACTGGAACATTAAGGAAGCTAGTAATACATTGCCAGAGGTTACACAGTGAGTAAATGGTATCTCAAGGATTTGAACATGGTTTTCTCTGAGACTAAGATGCTTCAAATTGCAAAATTCCATCTCTCCAATTTTATATTTACATATTATATCTATATCTGATTTTATAGCTACAATGTTGACATCTATGTTTGTATGTATAAAATTTTACTTTTTTTTTTCAATTTCTCATTGCCTAGAAGCAGAAAACATGCATCTTGCCTATCTGTTGAGAGAATGTAAAGTGCATTTTGTTTCATTTTTATTTGATTTTTTTATTTGTATAAGTTTAAGGGGTACAAGTGCAGTTTTGTTATGTGGATATGTTGCATAGTAATGAAGTCTGGGCCTTTGCTATAATCATCACCTGAATAATATACACTGTACTCATTAAGCAATTGCTTATTCCTCATCCTCTCCCATCCTTCCACCCTTCTGAGTCTCCAGTGTCTACTATTCCACACTCTATGTCCATGTGCACACACTATTTAGCATCCACATATAGGAGAGTACAGGCAGTACTTGATGTTCTGTTTCTGAGTTGTTTCACTTAAGATAGTGGCCTCCAGTTCCATCCATGTTGCTGCAAAAGACATAATTTCATTCTTTTTTTGTTAGGAAATAGTATTACATTGAATATGAGTGTGTGTGTGTGTGTGTGTGTGTGTGTGTATCTCATACAATTTTCTTTATCCATTCATCTGTTGATGGACAGTAAGGTTGATTCAAAATCTTTGCTCTTGTAAATAGGGCTGTAATACACATACAAGTGCAGGTATCTTTTTGATATAATAATTTCTTTCCTTTTGGATAGTGGGATTGCTGGTAGTCCTATTTTTAGTTCTTTGAAGAATCTCCACACTATTTTCAATAGAGGTTGTACTAATTTACACTCTTACCAACAGTGTATTGGTGTTTCCTTTTCTCTGAAGCCTTGCCATATTTGTTATTGTTTGACTTTTTAATAATAACTATTCTGAATTGTGTAAGATGATATCTCATCTTACACTTTTAATTTTCACTTCTCTGATGATTAGTGATGTTGAGCCTTTTTTCATATCTTTTTGACCATTTGTATGTCTTCTTTTGAAAATGTCTATTCATGTTCTTTGCTCACTTTTTAAAGGGGTTATTTGCTTTTTGTTGTTGTTGAGTTGTTTGAGTTTCTTATAAATTCTGGATATCAGTCTCCCCATCAGATGTATAGCTTGCAAATATTTTCTTCCACTGTGCAGTTTGTTTGCTGACTCTATTTATTATTCCTTTTGCTGCACAGAAACTTTTTAGGTTAAGTCCTATTTGTCTATTTTTGTTTTTGCTGCTTGTGCTTTTGAGGTCTTAGTCATGGATTCTTTATCTAGACCAATGTCCATAAGAGCTTCCCCTAGGTTTTATTCTAGTATTTTTATAGTTTCAGATCTTACACTTAAGTCTTTCGTCCAAGTTGAATTAATTTTTGTATATGGTGAGAGATAGGGGTCCAATTTCATTCTTCAGCATATGATAATTCCAATTTTCCCACCACCATATATTGAAAAGGGTGTCTTTTTCCCAGTGAATGTTTTGATTGATTTTGTCAAAGATGAGTTGGCTATAGATGTGTGGCTTTATTTCTGGATTTTCTATTCTGTTTCATTGATCTATGTGTCTATTTTTATAGCAGTACCATGATGTTTTATTTACTATAGCCTTGTAGTATAATTTGAGGTCAGGTAATGGGATACCTCCATCTTTGTTCTTTTTACTTAGGTTTGCTTTGGCTATTCAGGCTCTTTTTTGATTCCATATGAATTTTAGTATTGTTTTTTCTAATTATGTGAAGAATGACATTGATATTTTGATAGTGATTGTGTTGAATCTATAGATTGTTTTGGGCAGTATGGTCATTTTTAATGATATCAATTCTTCCAATTCATGATGATATGTTTATTCATTTGTTCGTGTCATCTAAGACTTCTTTCATCAGTGTTTTGTAGTTTTTCTTTTAGAGATATCCTTACCTCCTTGGTTAAATATATTCCCAGGTATTTCATTTTTGTTGCAGCTGTTGTAAATGGGATTGTCCTTTTGATTTGGTTTTAAGCTTGATTATTGTTGGTGTATTCTGATAATTTGCTGAATTCATTTATCAAATCTAAGAGGTTTTTTTGGAGGAATTTTCTAGGGGTTTTCCAGGTATAAGATCATATCATCAGCAAACAGAGATAATTTTACTTCTTTTCCAGTTTGGATGCCTTTTATTTCTTTCTCTTGCCTAATTGCTCTGGATAGGACTTCTAGTACTATGTTGAATAGGAGTGGTGAAAGTGGAACAAGTCTTGTCTTGTTCCAGTTCTTAGGAGGATTGCTTTCAACTTTCCCATAGAGGTTATAGTGTTGGCTGTGGGTTTGTCATATTAATATGTAGCCTTTATTATTTGGGGTTATGTTCCTCCTATGCCTAGTTTATTGAAAATTTTATCATGAAGGGATGCTGATTTTTGTTAAAGGCTTTTTCTGCATCTATTGATATGGTTATATGGTTTTTGTTTTTAATTCTGTTTATGTGATAGATCACATTTATTGATTTGCCTAAGTTGAACCACTTTTGCATCCCTGGAATAGAACCCACTTGATCATGTTGTATTATCTTTTTGATGTACTATTTGATTCAGTTTACAATATTTTGTTGAAAATTTTTGTGTCTGTGTTCATTAGTGATATTGGTCTATAGTTTTCTTTTTTGTTGTGCTCTTGTCTGGCTTTGGTATCAGGGTGATACTGGCTTCAAAGAATGGGTTAGGGAGGATTCCCTATTAAATTTTTGGGGACAATTTCAGTAGGTTGGTACCAGTTTTTCTGTGTACATATTGTATAATTCAGCTGTGAATCCATTTTGTCCTAGACCTTTTTTTTTTTTTTTTTGGTGGGGGGATATTCTTTTATTACTGATTCTTTCTCACTGCTCATTATTGGTCTGTTCAGGCAATCTACTTCTTCCTGGTTCAGTTTGGGAGGTTGTATTATTCCAAGAATTAATCCATTTCCTCTAGGTTTTCTAGCTTGTGAGTGTAGCATTGTTCATAGTAGTTTCTGATGGTCTTTTGTATTTCTATGGTTTCAGTTGTAATTTCTCCTTTTTCATTTCTGATTATGTTTATTTGGACCTTCTCTCCCCTTTTCGTGGTTGGTATAGCCAACAATTTATCAATTTTGTTGATAACATGCTGTTTTAGTTACTATAGCCTTGTAGTATAGCTTGAAGTCTGGTAAATTGATGCCTCCCAATTTGTTCTTTTTGGTTAAGATTACTTTTGCTATACAGGGTCTTCTCTGGTTCCATACGAAGTGTAGAATTATTTTTTCTAGAACTTTGAAAAATGAATTGGTATTTTAATAGGGATTGCATTGAATCTGTAGCTCATTTTGGGTAGTATAGACATTTTAACAATGTTGAAAAAATTTTTTCTATCAATTCCAGTAGTTTTATGGCAGAATCTTTGGGATTTTCTAGATTTAAGATCATAGCATCAGCAAAGAGTGATATCTAAATAAAAATCCAAAGGTAAGAAGCCACCAAAATGTTCTGTTTACATTTTCCATGCAATACTAAGTCCTTCCAGGCTCCTAGCTGATTGCTGGCTGAGCAGGTCACTCACTTCCTTATTTTTCTGTGCTTCAGTTTTTATCCTGTGAGTTCTCTGCTGGGTTCTAGTATTCTCTCCTTGATATTCAAGTTGAGTTATGATTATTTATACATAATTTTGTTTCT
>NW_012145856.1:3393890-3412135 GCF_000956105.1 Propithecus coquereli
TTCTAATAGTTTCACTCCTTAGGTTTAAATCTGTTACCCAGCGTCATCCAGTGTTTTTAATTGCCTTTCCCCCTCTGAGGCCTTTCCTCACCTGGCCTCACTGACCCTAAGACCATTTTTGCCAGTGAAAAAGTGATATTCTCTCTTTTTAGCAAAGTAAATAATGGATATCAGTCCCTAATGTCTTCCCATTCATAGCAAGTAGAAAATCAGAAGTGATGTTCTTTTGTGACGGTGATCACTTGGGGATGGCAGAGGACTGCATAAATCTCCAAATCTAAATGTCTTCTTGGCAGAAGGACATCTGTTTCTCCTAATGTCATCTTTGGAAAGGTAGTATCTCTCAGTATGTCTTCTTAGTGTCAATTTCTAAATCTGTATTTTTTTTTTTTTTTGCTGGAGCTCTCCTATTAGAAGGAACTGCTCTAAGCTGCATGGATTGTAGGAAAAGTTATGTTGTTTTTAGCTCTACCACCTGATTTTTTTTGTACTACAGAGTCTCTGAAGAACTCTTTAGTGTTATCTGTGATGCAACTAATTCACGGATCCGGTTTTTGACAGTTTGTTTTTAAAGTTCCAGAGTTTCACAAGAAAGTAAATGCGGACAACATCTCAGCAGCATGTATTTGTCTCCTCCCTTATTCCCAGGTTGCTAAGTAGAGCTCAGATGTACTAATTCCCTGTCTGGTATGACTATTCAATTACCATGTGATAAATATTACATACCTAACTTTGTACTAGTCCCTATTTTAAGCATTGGGAAATACAGAATTTAACCAAAGAGATGAAAATCCCTGCCTACATTAAACTTATTTTCATGTGGGAAATATATATATAAAATAAATACATAAAACATATAAGATGATATAGGATAAATCAGGCATTCTAGAATGTGTGTATGGGGGGGTGCTGTATGTTTTTGGGCCCTCTTTGTCTTCAGTTTCTTGAGACAGTATCTGAATTCATGTTACTGAGTATGGTGAAAACTGCCAGTTGCTGGCTAGTATCTCTAGTCCCTTGTTCTTTACTGATAGAATCCTGATTTTCTCTGGGCAATCTCATTCTCATTTTTCCAGATGTTGTTGCAGCTACAGGAGGCAATGCAACTCAGTTGTAGCCAGGAGATACAGGCAAACATTCCTGAACTGGTTGTCTCTTCCCCACACCACAGTTAAAGACTTTAGGGAGAAAGTTGTGTATTGCCTTTCTATTGTATTCCTGTCAAGAATGTGGACACAGCCTCTGGGGTTGAAGGGGTCACCTTGCAATCAGGAGAGAAGCATGTGCTAAAGATGGCAGAGCAGGAAAATAGAACTCAGCAGACAGCAGACATACCAGCCTTGACTGCCTGCTTCTCTCAGTACCACCACATTGCAGGTGCTCCGTCTACGTTCTAGGTACAGTGAGTCTGGTTCCAAGAGCTGTAGCACAATTCTAAGGGCTACAATATAAATGAGGCCTTCTGGAATTTGGTAACCCTATAATCCTTCTTTGGTTTATTCATAGCAGGTTGCAATTACATGCAGCCTAACACAATCTTAAATGGTCCACTGGGGGATTAACAATAGCCATATTTTCTCTTCGAAGTTTTCTCTAAGGGTATAGAAGTTTATACTGAAGTTGAATCCTAGGACAACTCCAACATCCTGCATGGCAGATGTAAAAGTAGGCTATAATAGTGACTCTGGTAGTGTGATTTATCTGTTAAGTTTATTTCTTGGCAAATCAATATCTTTTAGAGAACCCCAAAAAATTCAGAAAAGAGAATTTAAGGAAGAATGATTTTGGAAATATTAGATTTTAAGTCAACCATTAGAGCAAACTGCAAGGGGTGACTGTTCCTCTCGTATCCAAGCACTCACACATCTGTGAAGCCTATTTTCTGGTATCTCTAAAATCTGTGTCCATTGTCATTGAACTGATTTATATTGTATAATAAATGTAATATATACACACACACACACATGCACACACACACATACACACACACACCCTATTACATGCCTAATGGCAGATGGTAAAAAAAGATTTTAATGTATTTGCTTACCAAAAACCCAAAGCACCAATATTTTAAGAGATTATATTGAATAAGCATATGTATTAATCTTTAGATGGCTAGGATAAGAACTCATCTAATTTGATTAGGTGGAAGTGGTATGAATAATGCACGTTGATATCAAAGGAGCTTATTGCATTTAATGTTGATGGATGCTTAACATTGTCAATTAATATATGGTTCCAATGGCAGTGAGTAGGACCATTGCTGTTAGTTGCAAGCCTGTTAATCAATACAGTTAATTATAAAATTTCATCCAGTGGCCTTATCTTTCCCCGTGAAAAAAACACAGTAACAAAAAACATAACGGCATACCATCTAATACTTATACATGGCATATCTGAAGGAAATGGGCTAAGAGATGACTAATTATTTTGCTCTGAATTGGAAATTATCAAGTTGTCCTGAGAAAATGGAGCCAAATAGACACTTTATTTGTTAGTTCCATGTCATTTGGGTAGACTGTTATATTGTCTGTACTTTACTTTAAAATACATCAGCAAAAGCTGTATAATACATATGTGAAGACTAAGTTTACACCAAAATAATTGTTTAACATTTAACATATCCTATTCAAATATACATTCCAGAGGTGGTTAGGGAGCATTTTAAAGATCCTAATCAGAAGTCTACACCTTAGAGGAGGCTTAAAAGCAGTTACTTCAATATTAACATCTAACTCTGCACTGGTCCCTTGCTACCCAAAGTATGATTCAGAGACCAGGAAGCATTAGCATCACCTACAAGCCTGTTAGAAATGCAGAATTTCAGGCCCCCAAGCCAGACCTAATGAGTCTGCATTTTAACAAGGCCCTCAGAGGATTCTGTAAATATTTAATTTGAGAAGCATTGCACTAAACAGTTTTTTAATTAGCATAAGAGATATTAGAAATAATATTTACATTAGTGAAATGAGTAATTACCAGATATGTGGTTAGTTAGAAATATTGCAGCTTTTGGTGTGGTATCTCAAAATAAATTTAGAACTCATGTGGTCTAGCATCCCCCAAATTAATAGAAGATTCTGGCTTTTGGTCTAACTACAAGTTTAACTGGACCTGCTGTCAAAATACTGTCACATTTGCCTTGGAATAAACTTTCATGAAAAGTGCTTGTGATTGTCTACAATGACAAAGAATGAGGATATCACAAGATTGCCTTTGTGCTTGTTTGATAGTAAATGTTTATATGTGTTTATAAGTTTATGTGCCTGAGCCACCTGGTAGTGAGCCCAGTAATCATTGGGGCTTGGATATTTACCAGAAAGAATCTTATAATTATGAAAGACCAAATTAGTTTGGGCCAGCTTGTAACAGAGACTTGTAAGTTACACATCCTTACAATTTCTCTTCATTTTTTTAGTGGTGATTGTGGTGTACAGACTGGTCTCATGGCTGAGAATATTTTGTATGTGAAGCAAACCTGCAGTCCAGGTTGAATTAGGCTACCAATAACGATATTCTGTTTTCAATGCTGCTGTTGGGATTAAAAGTTCATTCCTGCAAATGCGACTTGGTCCTGGATTGCTATGCCTCTTCAAAGGAATCATGTGAATTGCCAACAGATGGCACAAATAACCTTGTGCACCTTATAGATATTTCTGCAACATTCTCTTACTTTGTTGTTATCAGGTGAGGGATCAACTGTTTATTTACACATCTTTAATTTCCTTTTGAATTAGTGTACTAAAGCCTAACCTATGGCCTTTCTACAATCTTGGGATGTATTTCCTGAACCTCAAAGTGTGTTTAATTTGCTGAATGGCTTATTGCATCCCAGCAGTTAAATCTATCCATAGTGATCATGGTCATCCATAGCGAGAGCTGGGAAGGGAAATTATTTGTCCTTTAATGGCAAAAGATCTGATAATCAGGGGCATTAAATGTTCCTGTTTCAAACACACCAAGTAGGACACTGTACTGATAATTTAACAGATATTACTTTCTGGATCCCTATTCTAGTCTTAGAGTTGACAGAAATATCACCTTGGTCTCCCTTGGGATATTTTCCTGTCTCAGATCAGGGTAGGAAGTAGAAAGGGCCTCTTGAAGCCAAATAGAGTAGTAGTAGCTCTTAGAAAAATGGGTGGATAACTTTATACTGTTCCCCAAAGTTGACATAAGAAGGTGCTTTTTGCTTCTATATTTGAAGAAGAAAGTTGCTCAATTCCTGGAGTGTTAATGTCTAAGGTAGGATTGCCCTGCAAGCTATAAGCTTCAGAATTTAATTGAGGGTTACCCTTGTCCAAACTTGGTGTTGAGGAAGCCCTCAAAGGACTACAGAGGTGGACCGGTGAGGCATCTCCCAGTGTGGATCTTTCCACTGTACTGGGAAGAGGCGTTAGGAGCTGGTGGGAGTATGCACAGAATTAACCCCAGTTTTCTTCCCTTTTGGTTGTGGAATCACACAGATTTTTTTTTACCTTCATGATTTTTGGTTCAAGTGTACTGTCCCTTACGTTTGGCTTACTCATTTATGATCATAGATCAAGATTTGAATGGCACAGTTTTTATTTCTGCCATTAGTTACTACTGATTATCATAGTCTGACCTATACCTCTCCTTTCAAAATTTAGCCTATATATTTCATCATAACTAGGTATCTCTATAGGGCTTTGAACTCAACATAGCTAAGACAAAATAGTCATTTAATTATTTACTAGAATTCTGCCATGTATTAGGCACTATGTTAAGTCCTGGATTTGTTCTACTGAGTCTGCCTTCCCCAGCCCCCAATCTGGATCTTCTTGTATCTTCCATCTCAGGAAATAGCACTAACATCCATCCAAAATCCAAATCACAGAACATGACCCATCTTTGACATCTCATATCTTTCATATCTTCTCAGAGCTAATCATATCACCACATCCCCAAAATCCTTCCTTCTTCATGTCTCCCAAATTGTACCCTCCTTTCTACTTTGACAGGATTATTACAGGCCTCCGTTCTTCTCACTCGAATGATTGAAATAACCTGAAATGGTCTATTTACCTCCAGACTAGCTTTTTCCCAGTTCAGTAGTTTTCAAGCTGTTCTTGCACAAAATTCACCTGGAGTAATATGAAAAAATGCAGATCTCTAGTCATCATTTCAAACTGACTGAATCAGAGACTCTGAAAGTTGAAGTTAATTTTTTTTAAGCGAGCACTGAAAGTGACTCTTCTGTAGTTAGGAAGGTCCACATTTGGAAGATTCTACCTCATCATTAATAGGGCAAATGGCAATCTTTCTCAAAGGCAAATGCTATTCCCTTGCTACCTTCTACAAGACTCTCCATACAATTCTTAAGTGGCTGCGCTTTTTATTTTCTTTTCTTCTCTTTTATTGTAAACAAAATATTTATTGTCTTGACCCTGCCTAGTACATGAGCCTTATTATTTTTTCCCACTTACTCTCCGTTCTGCTCACATACTCTAAACCACTATTCTCGAACTTTGCTGCACATTGGAGTCACCTAGGGAGCCTTAAGAATTACTGATGCCTGGGTCCCACCCCAGACATTCTGATTTAATTGGTATGGGATGCTGGCTGAGCACTGGAATTTTTAAAGCTCCCTAGGTAATTCTAATGTGCAGCAAAATTTGACAATCACTTCTCTGTATATACCAGTGGTTTTCCAAATTGAATTTGAAAATTCCTGTGGAATTTTGAAAACTACTGACTTCTGTGTCCTAAGCCCAGATACTGTGATTTACTTTGTCTTGAGGTGTGCTCTGGATATTGGAAATATTAAAAGGTCCTCAGGTGATTTGAACTTGCTAAAGAGTTGGGGAACCACTGCTATCTATCATGATACCACAGTGAAGTATTTTAATTCTCTCAGTGCTTCACAATCTTTATCATTCAGCGCCTTCATTTAAGCTGTATCTTTTCTGTCAGGATATTGTTTCATTTCTCAGAAACTGTTCTCTCTCTTTCTCTCTCACTCTCTCTATTCTATTTTCTTATGACCCTGCCTCACCCAGTCATAGTTAATTGGACTAAATGGACATCTGACTTAAATTAGCAATCAGATTCTTTTGTGAAATTTGAAATTTGAATGCAGAGATAGAGTTAGTTAGCTGTGATGAGTCCAGAGGTAAAATGTCTATATTCAGGGCTGAAGTTGGTGCCAGAGTAAGCCAGTGAGTTGTGTGGATCAAACTTACCAGGAAACCAAAGGTGCTAAGAGAATCAGGAGGGTTCAGCAGATGTGCAAACAGAATCAGATGGGGCTTCTGGGGCCCATGTGATTGACAAGAGAGTAGATAATGGCATTCAGTTTCCCACGAGGTTCTGTGTACCTGCTTCAGGGCCTTCTGGATTCACATGTACCTTTCCAATAAACTTTTTGTGTGAGTTTCTGTTTCTTGCAAGCAAGTGATTATAAAAATAGAGCAATGGAGTAACTGCCATGTCTTCCCTTTTCTTAGCTAAATTCTAGATAACATTTAAGAACTTAAAAAGAATTTTTAATTTCATTGATTTATATCTTATTTTTATTATATCCTTCCTTCTGCTTAGTTTGGTTTATTTTGCTGTTCTGTTTTCTAGGTTCTTGAGATGGGAACTTGGATTATTTGTGCTATAAATTTCCTTCTTAGCACTGCTTTAGTTGTTTCCCACAAATTGTGATATGCTGTAGTCTCATTTTCATTCATTTCAATGTATTTTTTAATTTCCCATAAATCTTCTTCTTTGACCCATAAGTCATTTAGAAGTGTGTTGTTTAGTTTCCAAGCGTTTGATAATTTTCCCACTATCTTTCTCTTACTGATTTCTAGTTTGATTCATTGTAATCAGGGGATTTATTCTCTATGATTTCAATTCTTTTAATTTTTTAGGTTTATTTTGTGTCCCAGGATATAGCCTACTTTGGTATATGTGCTGAGAGAGGTAAAAATAATATGTATTCCACTGTTGTTGGGTGGAGTGTCTTATAAATATCATTAGATACTTTGTGATATTGTGGAATTTTTCTCTACCCCTTAAGATTTTCTGTATAGTTCTATTAATTGTCGATAGAGGGGTGTTGTAGTTTCCAATTATAATTGTGACTATGTCAAATTCTTCTTTTACTTCTATCTGTTGTTGCTTCATACATTTTACAGCTCTGTTGTTTGGCACATGTATATTTAGGATTACTATGTCTCCTTGGTGTATTAACTTTTTATCACTATTAATGTCCCTTTCTGTCTCTGGGAATTTTTGTTACTTAAAGTATACTTTATCTGATACTAATATGGCCTCTCCTGCTTTACTCTGATTAATTTTCTCATGATATATCTTTTTCTTTTCTTTTAACATGCCTATATTACTATATTATATTTGAAGTGAGTTTCTTATAGACAGTATATAGTTGAGTCATGTTTTTAGGATCATTCTGCCAGACTCAATGTGGAAATTTTCTAATTAGTATACTTAGAACATATAAAGTTAATGTAATTGTTGAAATACTAGAGTATATGTCTGCCACTTTATTTTTTGTTCTTTGTTTATTCTCATTTTCCTTAGTCCTGTCTTCCCTTGAATTAGTTGATCATTTTCAGAATTCCATTTTTATTTAGCTATAGTGTTTAAAATACGTTTATTGAGATATAATTTCATTATAAAATTTATCATTTTAAAATGTAAAATTCAATGGTCTTATTATATTTACAAAGTTGCACATCACCGTCTAGTTCCAGAATATTTTCACCATGACAAAAAGAAATTTCATAACCATTAGTGGTCACTCTCTATTTTCCCCTCCCTCCAGCCTCCAGTAACTTTTAATTTCTCTCTCCATGGATTTTTTTTATTGTATATTTTCATACAAATGGAATGATGCAATATATACCTATTTGGGTGGGGATTATTTCATTTAGTAAGAAAGCCCTGAGCTCTCATTTCTGTCTCACTTTGAGTTCAAGAAGGAAGTGAAGGGGGAGTTATAAACTATCTGGGGCTGCGTGTCGAAAGGCATGCACCAACACATGCACCTTTACAAAGACTGGGAGACATCAATTCTACTTATTTAAAGAAATCTCTTTCCAATCATTAGCTGACAACTAAACTAACTGAACAGACCTTCCACATTATGTTATTTAAAATATCAGGTTTTTAACAAAAAATTACTTAACATGCAACCACGAAACAACAAAGTATAGCCAATCCTTAGGAAAAATAGAACTATTTCTGAGGAAGACCAGACATTGAAATTACTATCCAAAGATTTAGTTATTTTAAATATGTTCAATGAACTAGAGAATGATATCTCAGCAAATGTCAAATATCAGCAAAGAGATATAAATTATAAAAGAAAACAAATAGAAATTCTGAGATTAAAAAGTATAGTAACTAAAGTAAAAAATAGACAATGACGAGTGTGAGCTAGAATGTGGAAAATTTGGACCCTTACACATTGCTAGTGGGGGGATTATATGACATGGTGCAGCTTTTGCAGAAAATGTTTTGATAGTTCCCCAAAAAGTTAAACAGAATTGCCATGTGACCCAACAATTCCATTCCTAGAAATATACTCAAGAGAATTAAAAACATATGCCCCACAAAAACTTGTACACAAATGTTTATAGGAGCATTTTTCATGATAGCCCCAAATTGGAAACAACTCAAATGCTTTTCAACTGATGAATGGATAAACAAAATGTGGTATATTCATACAACGTAATATTATTCAGCCATAAAAAGGAATGAATTGCTGATTCATAGTACAGTGTGGAGAAACTTTAAAAACATTATACTAAAAGTTGGCATTTTTAAAATTGTTGTTGTTCTTGGCATGAATTTATTATACTTTTTACAATCAATGATTTTCTTGACATATTATTTTTACCGAAAGTTCATAGTTTACATTAGGGTTCACTCTTGGTATTGTACATTCTATAGGTTTTCACAAATGTATAATGACATGTATCCACTATTGTAGTATTGTGAAAAATAGTTTTACTGCCTAAAAATCTTGTGTACTCTGCCGTTTTACACCTCTCTCCTACAACCTCTGGCAAACACCATTTTTTTTTTTTTTTTTTACTGTTACGTCTTTTCCAGAATGTCATGTAGTTGGAATCATACAGTATGTAGACTTTTCATATTGGCTTCTTTCACTCAGTAAGTGCACTAAATTTTCTTTCTGTCTTTTCAGAGCTCATTTTTTAGCACCGAATAATATTGCATTGGATGGATATACCACACTTTATTCACCCATTTATCTACAGAAGGACATCTTGATTACTTCCAGATTTTGGCAATTATGAATAAAGATGTCATAAACAATTGTGTGCAGATTTTTATGTCAACCATAAGTTTTCAAATCCTTTGGATAAACACCAAGGAGCATGATTGCTGGATTGTATGGGTAGAATATGTTAGTTCTGTAAGAAATATCCATACTATTCTCCACAACGGTTGAACCATTTTGCATTCCCACTAGTAATGAAGGAGAGTTCCTGTTGCTTCCCATTCTCACCAGCATTTGGTGTTGTCAGTATTTTGGATTTCGGTCACTCTAATAGATGTGTAGGAATCTTGTTTTGATTTGCAATTTCCTAATGACATATTATGTTAAACATCTTTTCATATGCTTATTTGTCATCTGTATATATTTTTTTTGGTGAATTGTCTGTTCAGGTAATTTGCCTATTTTTAAATTAGATTGTTTGTTTTTTTATTATTGAGTTTTAAGAGTTCCTTGTATAATGTATTTTGAGTAATAGTTCTTTATCATATGTGACTTTTGCAAATATCTTCTCCCAGTCTGTGGGTTGTCTTCTCTTTCTGTTGAAAGTGTCTTTTTCATAGTAAAAGTTTATAATTTTTATGAAATTCAGCTTGTCAATTATTTTTTCAATGGATAATGACTTTGCTGTGGTATGTAAAAAACGCATTGCCATATCCAAGGTGTCTACTCCCAACCATACCTATAAGATTATATTATCTTTTAACATACCTATCTTATCTTTTAGAAATTTTGTAGTTTTTCTTTTCACATTTAGGTCTATGATCCATTTGAAGTTGATTTTTGATGAGGTTGTAAGGTATGTGTCTAGATTCATTTTTTTGCATGTGGATGTCCAGCTTTTTCAGCACCATTTGCTAGAAATATTATCTTAGCTCCATTGCATTGCATTTGCTCCTTTGTCAACTATTAGTTGACTATATTTATGTGGGCCAATTCTGGGGTCTCTTTTCTGTTTCACCGATGTATTTGTCTACTCTTTTGCCAATACTACATTGTCCTAATTACTATAGTTTTATAGGTAGTCTTAAGTCAGGTAGTATCAGTCCTCTAATTTTGTTCTTCTCTTTTAATATTGTGTGGGCTATTCTGGGTCTTTTGTCTCTTCATATAAACTTTAGAGTTAGTTTTGTCAACTTCCACAAAATAATTTGCTGTTATTTTTATTGGGGTTGTATTGAATCTATAAATCAAGTTAGGATTCTATAGATACAGAACTGTATATACTAACCTAATATCCTGCAACCTTGCTATAATTGCTTATTAGTTTCAGTATGTTTTTGTTTCTGTTTTTGTTCTCTCTCTCTCTCTTTTTTTCTTAGTTAGCCCAGTTAGAAGCATGTTGATTTTATTGATCTTTTCAAAGAACCAGCTTTTGGTTTCATTGATTTTCTCTATTGATTTCTTATTTTTAATCTTATTGATTTCTGTTCATTTCTTTTGTTGACTGTGGATTTAGGCTGTAGGCTGTAGCAGTGATCAGCAATATGAGTGCGCAGCTTCCCTGTTTCTCTTTGATGAGGGAGGATGGAGGTCTTTGAAATCTTTTGTCTTTCCCCAGATCTGTGGTCTTCTTAGTAGTGTGAATTGTAATGGCACACTCAGTTTAATCTCTGAAAAAGTAGGTAGTGCTTGTGGGTAAGAATCAACCACACCCTGTATGATTGAGTCAGTTAATTCTGTAAAGAGTGTGTAAGTTGACCTGTCTGTCAGTACATGGTGCTTACCAGAAGGAAAAAACTGAAATGTTATTTTTGGGGCTTCTGACTGGTTCTAGTCCCTCAGGAGAAGCACTGGAATGCCCTAGGTGGTGGGTGGGGCCTTGGAACTTTCAGGTGAGTTCTTATTCTCTGCCACAGCAGAGGCAGGTGGGGGAGTGAGGCTGGGCAGGACTGCATTGGGTGAGCTTACCCTCAGGCTCCACAAAAGCTGGCAAGGTATCTGCTTCAGTAGGGGTCAAAGGTCTGCTCCCAACTTCTGGGCAAAGCCACCAGGGAGGGGCTGAAGTGGCTCCAACCAACCAGAAAGTCAGTTTGTGAAGGTGGGGCTGTCTGAGATTCCTAATCTGGCAGTCTGGAGTTGGCCTCGCTCCTCTCCACCCTCCCTTGCTCTGTGGTTTTGCCCTGGCATCTGCTGCCAGGCAGAAGCTCAAAGCAGTCAAATTCCCCTATGACTGTGATGCAGGCCAGGAAGTTCCCTGCCCAGGATCCCAGCTTGGGCTGAGAGCACAGCCTTCCTGTGAGAGGAGGGGTGCTCCATGAACATGCTGCAGCTAGGAACCACACTGCACTCTCCCCCTTGATCTGCTCATGTGGGAATCCTTACCTCTGGAGACTAATTCACACATCTCCCCTCCATGCCCTGAACAACATGATCGAAACCTGGGGTAAAGGATCTGGCCTGCGGGCTCATCCCAGGCCCCTAAAGACAAATCCCTGACCATGTCAGGGAGAAGCATGCTGGTACCAGGTTGCCCATGGGGTGCCCAAGCCAGTTCGATGTCCCTCTGCCTTGGGGTGTGCCCCACTCTGAGGGAGTCATGGGATGAGCAGCACTAAAGAGGGCTGGTGGGCAGGAAGCTCACAGTCCAAGCACCCTTCAGTCTACCGCAGGACCCCAAGAGGAAAGGTCTGACCCCCACTCTCTGTAGAAGCCTCAATGTGGTGGCTCAGTTGTCTCTCTTGGTAGCATGGGTGAGGGAGGGAAACAGGAGAAATAGAGTCTGGATGGAGGAAAGCTAGCACTCTGGTCATGTCCATCCCTCACTCCAGGAAGCTGCCCATCCAGAATGTCCAGGCACTGGAGTCACGCAGATCACCTGGGACCCGCTAGACCTCTGTGGCTTCTGCACTCTGGACCAGAGTTGGGAAATGTCTGTGTGGGAATAGACAAGGCAAAGTCTGAGGAGTTGATGCCCCCTGGGGAGGACCAAGGCACATAGTAGGTAGAGAAGCAATATGGTTCCTGCTGTCCCAGCTCTGGTCTGTGGAGATAGGAGGTAGCCCAGAGGGGCTGGGAGCCTGGTGCCCTGTCCACAAGAAGCTCCCAGCTCACTGGTGACAGCAGCCTCTGGACTTGTGTGGGCAGAAAGTCTCTCTAGCAGCTCGAGAACCCACCAACTGTCAGAGATGCAAGGGAGGGAGAAACCACTCCACTTACTCTTCTCACTGGACTTCGAGCCTCTCAGGGGTTGATATCTGCTGATACCTTGCTCCTTCCTGCCCTGCTCTGCAGCTTCTTCCTCTGGAGTCTCCTGAAGGTTCTGGTACCCTTCCCTCAGACCAACACCTGATCTCTGTTTGGCTGTTCATTTTTTCTCTTTCATCTAAAACTTCTTACTGAGATACTCTGGCTGCTTGTGTCTCTAGTCAGACATCTTGCCTCTCTCCATCCTACTTTTGATAGCTGCTTTAAAATTTTTGCTAGATAATTCTAACATTCCTGCCATCCTGATATTGTAATCTATTGTTTGTCTCTTTTGATTTTGTGTGAGATCCCCCTAATTTTCATATGATGAATCATTTTTTATTGAAACCTAGAGTTTTTTTGTGTTAAGTTATGGCTCTAGATCTTATTTAAGCCTACTATTTTAGCTGGATTTGTCTGATGTCACTCAAGAAAGGAGGGTCCTTAATCATTACTGTCATATGGTTATAGAAATCCAGGTTCCTTAGTCTTTGTTGACACTTAGATGGTCTTTTTCCCACTGGGCAGGGGGTAGGAATTTCAACATCCCATGTAGTCTCTACTGACAATGCAGTGGAGATGATCTCATTACTGCTATGTAATTATAAAAGTCTTATTTCTCCACTAACATTTTGTGACTCCACCCCAGCAGGGGGAGGGGTACCTCATTATTGCCAGGAGGGGATGAAAGTGTAGATTTCCTACTTGATCTCTGCTGTAGATCAACACCAGTGATTGCGGAGTCCAGGCTCCTAAGTAGTTTACTACAGTAAAACTGCCTCTAAATAGAAAAGTTGAATTCTCCATATGAAAGGAGACATCTGAATTCTGAGAAATCAAATCTAGTGAAAAATGAGAGAAAAATATATCTTATGATTTTGCTGTGGAAAGTTTTCTTTTCCTGTCAATCCTTACTTAACCTGTTTATTTTGGATTCCTCTATTTCCTCCATTGTGTGTGTGTGTGTGTTTTTTTGTGGTTCTGAATTTAAGACTAAGCAATTATATTCTTAGAGAAGATGTAGCAGCTTCACAGAAATATTTTGATCTCCCTGAAATAAAATACTTTTGCAGTATTGTGTCTGCATGCTGTTCTCTCCCTGCAATCCTATTCTTTAAGAGACAACTTTACGTGGGTTAGCACATCTCTGTAAAAAATTCTCTTGTACCAATTTCCCCAGGCCAGAAATCTCCATTGCATAAATCTCACAGTATATTGTTCTTAAAGAAAAGAGTCATTTTTATAAGGAAATCAAAATCTTGACCACATATTGCCAACATGGCCAATTAAATTTTTTTTAACTTATCAACAGACTTTATTTTTCTTCTGCTTCATGTCGATTAAGTACATGAATTGAAACTGTTTATGGAAATTACTTTTCATGGTGGAGAGGGTTTCTGACCAAAACTTTCCCTTATCTCATGTACAGTTCTCACAGTGTGCAGAATCAACTTCAAGAAGCAGTAAAGGAAATTAGACTCTAAGATGCTTCAACATTTTAAAGAAAATGTCAGAAACTATTTATGTTCAGATTCTAGGACAAAGAAATCTTAATCCAGAAAATAGATCTAAGCATGAAGGATTTTTAAATGCTACAAAAGCAAGTATATTGCAAAAATGATTTATTTTGATGGGGCATTATGACAAAGTACGAGACTGTCCACTTGAAGCACTAATTTTTCTTTCCAAATCTTGAAGGTACTACTTAATTATGATCATTAGTGCATTTAATGTTATTAGAGGTAGTATCTAGCTGAATATTAAAGATAATATCCTGTTCTACCATCTCAGCTAGAGAGATTTATCTAAGATTTAGCTTACAAAAAGAAATGATAGGAAAATGGAAAATGGTCACAGTACTGCAGCTTATAAAGACGTCAAGGACAAGTGAAGAAGAATTTAGAAAAAAAGCTTTACACTGTCCTATTCAAATCCAACTTTTTTCTTCTACAAGTATTTTATGATTCTTTTTCTTTATTTCCCCAGCCATATTTTTAAAAATGTTTGCATTCCATTACAAAGAGATTGTTGGTTGTATAGAAAAGAGGAGTAAAAAGATCCATTACTGAGGATTTTTCAGCCTTCTTGCCTTTTGGTCCATGCTGTGTTCCTCAGGAAGCAATTTCCCTCATGAACTTATTTTTTCTGCTATATTAATACATTGTATTAACTATCTCCTGTCCTGCACTGTTCATTCATTCCCAAAGATTAATGCATATACACTCCTGCCTGGGGCACTTACAAATCAAATGTCTCCTCCTAGGTTATATATGAACAGCATATACTTAGGGCCATACTGTAGATGAAGAATTTTAATATTCAAGGCCTATTGTAAGGGGGAAAAATGTTCACTGTTTTCTTCATACTTAAAAAACTATTTTATCCAGAGTAGATCTAGATGTTGTTGTCCTTTCATGAATCTTACCTGGCACACAAAAACTTTCAGTTGTGAGGTCAGCTCATTTTTTAGCTCATCTTCTCTTTCACCTTTGATTATTATTTTTATTCCATTTGCTCAGATTTCCCTCTAGTACCATCGATTATCCACAGGATAAATCTCCATTGTATGTCCGTCATGTGTATTATCTGTCTCACCTTTGTCATGGTTTTGACTTGATTCTCGGATAGTTCCATAAATTTTTAATTCACATATTAACATCAGTGGGCCTGGGAGTAGGGTGGATGCTGTTATGCACAGACACAGTCAAATTTCTTGTGTAGTGGATATATGTGGTTAATCCTGGTTCAAATGAGGTGAAATCTTCTCTTTCAGCACAATGTGAAGCAAGCTGTAATTCTTACTTCTCCAAAGGAATTGCATGAGAAACTATAACTCCCAAACTACTCTGTTCTCACATCTTTTCCTATCTCTTCAGCTTCTTCTACTGCATTGACACTCAAGGATTCAAGGAAGCAATGAGCTGTTCTCCTCTTGGGTTGTGCCGTGGATAGGGGAAAAGTGATGTAGTCAGGCCCCAGCTCTGTCAAAGCACAAACATTTCTGCTTTGCTTTGTATTTAGGTGAGAATCATATTTCTGAGAAAGGTTTACTCAGTTCTGCTGAATTGAAATGGTCTATTTGTTTTTCTCTGTGACTCAGCTATTCTGTTTCAGATGTCAAAGTTTGTGTCAGAGATCAAAGCTGATATTTTCCAATATGACCCCATATGGTGATAAAGGTAATAGAAATACCTGGATCTCTTAATTTTTAATTTTTTTTACAACATTTTACAACATTTACTTCCACCTGTCATTTGCCTATTGTCTCTCTCTCTCTACTGGAATATGAGCTCCTTGTGAGAAGAGAATTTGATTGCTTTATTGACTGCTAGCTTCTTAGTGACTTGCACATAGTAGGTGCTCAGGACATATTTGCTAAAAGAAAGGAAGGATACAATGGTGATTATTAGGCTCTTCACTTCCTTGAATCTAGTGTCCCAATATATACATATCTAACAATGGGGATAAATGATTCGGGAAGGGAAGGTGTATGGTTTATTTTAGAAAGTGCATGAAATGCTTCTTCATAGAGATGTCAACTGGAAATTTAGATTGGAAATCTGAAGCTGAAGGGACAATTTGAGCTGAGGGAGAGACTGAGGATTCATAGCATCTATGTAGTATTTGGTGGATGAAAAGCACTTGGCATGCTTTGTAGCATAAGAAGACCAGTGGGCTGAAGAGTTAACCTTTGGGCACATTTCCACATTGCTCTAGTGGAAACTAGAGCAAATCTTTTTACATTTTTACATAACTATAGCCTGAATAAAAAAATCTAAGTAAAAGAAAAAATACTACGTGTTAAAGGGTGATTGGTTGGAGACCTCCAGAGATATTAAGAGATTTATCTCTAGTACCTGTGTCTTTATATTTCAAATGGGGATAAAATCTATGTGGCTATATGTTTATAATTCAAAAAATTAAAAAAAAATTAGGGGGCAGATTTTTATCCCTCTCTCTGGAGGGGAAAGGAACATCTACATAGCAGTTTCTATGGAAGCTCTCAGATTCATAATTTCAGGATTATTCTCCTACAGTGCCAAGACAGGGGGAGCCACATTTGTATGTGCAGGGTGATATCTGGCTACCATCACACCACTCTGAAGAGAGAGTAGGGTACCGGGAACAAACATAGTTATTGCTGTAAAGTAATAATACTACGCCATGATTTAAAATCATGTTCATCAATACTTATAGGCCAAGGAGAGGAAAAAGAATTCATAAAGATGAATGAGAAGTGGAAGAGGGTGATATCTGGTAGACAACTGAGTCTGACATTCTGATAACTCCAACACCAGATATCTGAGTGCAACCTCATGGGAGACCCCAAGTTGGGACCATCCAGCTGAGTCCAGTTAATCCCAGAACCATGAGGGATAATAATACATAGTTTTAAATTGGGAATGGTGTTATTAATATATAGCAATAGGTAGTGTACCTCAATGTACTTCCTATGTAACCTGGAAATACTCAAGAAACTGAACTACCTGAGATTTCCAAGCCTAATCATACTGACATGTTTTGCCAAGTATATGCTCTGTGTTTACCACACAGTTAATTGTAACTTTTAAAATTTTCTGTACTAGAGTGCTTATTTTCTCTAAGTCTCCAACTGAGTTTTCCATGGGACAATTTCACTGTGTCTCTAATTACTCCAAAGCACATAACTCAATATTCCTTTCCAAAGTCATTTATGTTGCCAGGGAAGTGCTGCAAATACATTGTATAGGGAGAATCCTAGGTTCCTCTCATAGTATTTTCTTTGTTTAAGACAATCGAATTACATACAGAAAAATAAATATATCTTTCCATCCTTTGAGAGGTCCCATGAGCACCTGACAATTGCATGAGAATATGCAATTGTTTGCATTGATGTTGTTTTTGAGAAAATGGTCTATTTTGGGTATAGTTTTCCTGAAGATTGAATGCTGATATTATTTCACCATAGGACACAGGTATTTCTCAGCAAGGAGGCAATATGTGGTAATGATGGCTTATATTTTAAAACTACCTTTAAGTTGTCAAAATGCTTTCACATATGTTTATAAAATTACAGAGCATTAAAGTGAAGAAGGATGTTAGACAATGACAAATCTAACCCTTTCATTTCCCAAACAAGGTCAATGGAGGCTAGCAGGTGAAATAATTTGCACACAAACATTTAGCTAGTTGGTGGCAGACCCAGATTCTTTTGTTTCTGTCTACTTAGTATGATATCATTTCTGCCTTGGAAGACCCCTCTGTGGTAAATGCAGTGTGATGTGTTTGGCTAGTTTTACAATAAAGGGGTTAAGGCAAAATATCATTTTTTTAGTCACTAAATTAAGGTCGAAGTGGTAATTTAAAGCAGAACCCCAAGCACCATTAAAATCCTTCATCATCCCAGCAATTTCACTCTAGGCATATACCGAAAAGAAATGAAAACATACATACACACAAAATTTTTTACACAATATTCATAGCAGCATTGTTCGTAATAGTCCAAAAGCAGAAACAAGTGAAATTTCCACCAAATGGTGAGTAGATAAACAAAATGTGGAATTTCTATACGATGGAGCATTATTCAGCAATAAAAAGGAATGAAGCAATGATACATCCTACAGCATGAATAAGCCTTCAAAACATTAGGGGTAAGAATCCACATGCTGTATGATTCCGTTTATATTAAATATCCAGAATAGGCAAATCTGTGGAGTCAGAAAGTAGGTTAGAAATTGCCTAGGGCTGCAAGGGATGGGAGAATGAGGATGACTGCTAAAGGGTACAGGTTTCTTTTTGGAGTGATGAA
>NW_012145856.1:3412830-3427036 GCF_000956105.1 Propithecus coquereli
TAGTGGGATTGCTAAAATGAGATTTAAAAGTGGCACATTGTGTCATAATTTTCTCATCAGTGATGTGTCAAAACATCACTATATATCCTATAAATATATACAATTATTATGCGTCAATTAAAAACAAAACAAAACTTTAAAAAATGGCACAGATCCCACATAAGATTATATCCTAGAACACTGAAATATGCCAGCTGAGTAGTTCCATTAAAGTAAGATTTAAGCTAAGTTGTGATCTGTTGCCAATGTGGGTCAAATTTGCCTAGAGCAGTATTTTCTCAAGTGTGGTAAACATTCTTTTGAAGGTACAGATGATAATTTTAAGGGGACCTCAGATTTTTATTAACATGAAATGAATTATTTGATGCTGGTATTCTATTTGTGATAGTAATATAAATTGTCCTCTTAAAGTATATTAATTTGAGTGAAAAATAAATTAAAGAAACAAAAATACACAAATATTAGTACAGTTGGTATAGATTATATGGTAAAAATCATGAAGATGGTCCATGAACAATTAACTCTTGGGAAACTCTAGTCCAAAGAAAATTTCTTCTCCCAGGGCTTGGATTATTCTCTAAGCTTTTCCAACAATAGTAAGCTCTTGGTTACAGAAAGGGAACAACTAGATGTGTGTGGATAGATGGCTCAAAGTCACCTGTTCTCAAACCAAGAAGTAACATGGCTTCAGACGGCAAATTAAAAGTGGCTCCCTTTGATGTGAAAGATCACACCTGACATGGGATGCAAGGAAATACTGAAAAGAATAAGCGCTCTTGTGCTCAAGGAATTTGGATTTGAATATTGGTCTGTGACTTGTAGAACTTGGAGCACATCACAATATCTTTGAGTTTGTGTCTTATTTGTGAAACAGAAATAACAGGACTTGTTTTAACAAGGGGGTTGTGAGGATTAAGTAAAATAATGAAAGTGCTATAGTATATATTACCTGACATAGAGTAGATGATTAAAGGCTGGCTTCCTGCCTTCTACAGAAGGTTGTACAATCACATCCCATGGAGCAGAGTGGAAAGTTAATTGGCTGTGCCATTCTGTCAAGAAGATGTATGTTAGGGCTCTTGTGGGGTTGGAGGGTGAGGCCCTTAGGTCTTTCCAAGTCAATTGCAGTTATTGGTCAGTCACACCCCATGGCCAATTAGCACATTCTCTGGACAAAATTCACTTTTTTTTTTTAAAAAAAAACTTCACAGTCTCACTCTGCCATTCTGATTATTATTCTAGACCCCCTTGTTCCTTATGCAGAATTTTTAGGTTTTGTTGTGTTTGGTGATTGCACCTTTTCTCCATAAAAACTGAAATATCATTCTGGGGATTCCTTTGGGGTCCCAGATACTTCCTACTAGAGAAAGCTGATTCTCAGAAGCCTGGCAGGTAAGTACATTTATACATGGAGCAGAAATGACTTCCCTTTGAGTCCTATTGGCCCATTCACATGAAATACATAATTGGGTGTTTACTCAGTCTGCAATGTGAGGTGGTAAACAGAGCATGGGCTTTTAATTTTTTACACACTTGCATGCACCTCCTGGCTCTAAGTTTTATTAGCTTTGTAATCTCTAGAGTCATTTGCCTCACTTCATCTCGGAGTTCTCTTTGATGAAAACAAGAGGAGAAAGAAATGAAGAGAGTGAGGGAGGAAAGAAGGAGGAAGGCAGGAAAGAAGGGAGAAAGTGAGGAAGGAGGGGAGGAAGTAAATAAAGAAGGAATGGAGGTAGGCAGGGAGGGAGGGAGGAAAGAAAGAACAATATTAATACTCTTTTCACCAAAATGTTAGGAGAATAAATCCAAAAGGAGTTATTTGGGAGATAATTAGACTAAGCACTTATTAAACACTTTGCTCCCTCTTTTCCTCCTTCCTCCCTTTTTGGATTGGATTTTGGAGTTTGAAAGCATTTGTTAAATAATAATTTGCATAGATATGATAGGTAGAGATTTAAAAAGCCATAAGGGAATGGGTCTAACTACAACTCAGATAAGACAAAAACATATTTAACATACATTGGATTGTGGAGCAATGGTCAGGAACTGCGCATAAAAGCTAATAAAAACCCTTATAAATATCACTGGGAAGCCTTCACTGGGAGAGTCTCTTTTCCCCTATATCATCTCAGTACAGTGACATTTCAGTCAATATATTTTCGACTTGATAAATGATTGGTTTTGTCCTTAGGCAGCAAATACAGTTTCACTAGTGAACTTGTCGTACTCAGAGAAACACTAAGATGGGGGCTATATTATTAGTCATTTTATAGATGAGGGAATTTGAGCTTACTGAGATGAAGTAACATGTCCAAAGTCATATAACTAGGGATGGAGCACTCAGACTCTGTTCTATCCAACCCTAGAGACTTTACTCTTTGTCACTATGTTTTACAGCTTCTTCAGGTCTTGAAGAAAGTGAAGAGAATAGGTTATTTGGCAGAGAGCATGTGTGAAGGGTATTCTGCCAGCTTCGAGCAATTACAAGGTAAACACCTTAACATGTTCTGAAGGGACAGACACTATACTAATTGGCATATCTGGAGGAGGGGAATGGATTAACCACTGGAAGATACTGGAGCATTTTGGAAATGTCACTGACTTTAGTTTTAAAAGAGCAAAGCACACATCGACCTGTGTGCTGGATTCTGAAATAATTATCTTTCTTTTGCTTCGTAGGTTAGGCAGAAAAAAATTACTTTGCCATGAGTTTCCTTTTTCCTATTTTTGCTAAAATCTCCAAAATCACAGTGGTCTGGATTAGTATTTCTGCACATGTGCACATGAAGACCAACACTTTATATTTGCAAATGGGAAAAACCATCATTATATGAGGTGAGGAAAATGCAAATAGACCTATCTTCTGAATGTTGAAGTGAATGATACCAGTTTCTGGGAAGTCTTCCACTACCTACTAGTGTGATTTGTATAATAATCCAGGGAATACATAATTCTACTTCTTTTTAAATGATTGCAACATGGATATGTAAAAAGATATGATCAAACTGCACTTAGGGAAGGGTGCTTTGTTGTGTCTGTGGGGTGCATGTTGGAAGGTATATGGGGTTCTTTCTTAAAGTGAAGGCTGGTATTGGAAATATGATACACTGGATCAAGTTTTCCTTTGAAGCACCTCTTTCTGTCCTTTCTGTGACCCTCTCCTACCTCCCAGAATGCTGTTACTTCATGCAGCTGCTCAGAGTGGGTCTTTCTTTTGAGTTTAATCTATACATCAAACCCTGCCCCCAATTCAAATTCCCAGAGCCAGAGGTTCAATTTTGTAGGAGCAACAGTGGTGAAAACATGTCCATTTCTCTAATCTTGAGTGCATCAAGCATATCTCATATCTTGTGACTTAAAGCAGGGACCAGAGAACAACAACCAGCTGCAACAGCATCAACACCATCTGGGAATTTTTAAAAAATGCAGAACTTTGGGCTCTATCTCAGACTGGTTGAGGCAGAATGTACATTTTAACAAGATTCCCAGGTGACTGAGTTTGGAGAAGCTCTGCTCTTGAGACCCACCGCCTTCTATGGGAGAAAAAACACAGATCAGAATTTCCCAAGTATGATGTCTCAACACAGTATACCAATTCCATGTGATCTTAACATGTGCTACAGTCTACAAATCACTGTGCTACAGTGATTTCTTTAAGTTGGTTTGGGAATCTGGGTTATATTATGCTAAATTAAATGGGCAATGATAATGAAGATGATAATGATGAAAATACTAACATTATTACTATTACTACTACTATTGGCTGCCATGTTTGAATACTTATAATTAAATATTGATATATCAAGGTCCACTTGAAAATTTTTCTCATTTATTTTTCTCTGTGATTCAGTGAGGAAGGTAAAATACATTTCATGTGTGGAGAAACTAAGCTTCAAGAAATTAAACACATGCTCCAGAGCCACACAACTAGTCGAGTAGAGCTTAGGTTGAAACTTGGACAATCTCGCTCCAGACCCAAAATAACTTCTTGACCCCATCAAAGGTTCTATGGACCTTTAGAATTCTGACTGCTTTATAAATCTCCAAACAAGAGATATAACTGTAAAAGTTTCCCAGATGAATCTGACATAGAAGGGATAGAACAGCTCTCTAGAACAGATTCCACACAATGTCTGGGAGCCATCTCTTTTTGCCTTAGCTTCACAGATGGTGCTCGGCATGATGTGACAATGGGCACTTCATGTCTAACTTTGGGTACTGACAGACTTAAAATTCCTTGACAGGCCAGTGAAGAGTATGGGATTCTCTCTACTAAAATCATTTATTGTCTTTAAGCACTGAAAAAACTTTTACTTTGTTTAAGCTTTGTTTTTTAACTCTTTGTTAGCTATCCAAAAGCAAAGGACCCTGGATTCTCTTTCTGAACCTAGTGATGAGCCAAATTAGGTTTTTCTCAAGCTCAAATTTTATTTCAAGTCTCATTTCCTAAGCTTAAAAATTGGCATGAGTTTTGCTTTCTGTATTGGGCTGGATATTCTCTGTTTTCTCCTCTGGATTCATTTTCTCCCCTTCTTCTGGCTGCTCTCATCCCCCAATAGTCAGCCTCTATGAATTGTCTTACTAGGCCTCCCTTGCTATCTTGTGGTTATATCCGACCGCCAAGCATGGGAGATCAGAATGACGATGGAGAGAGACATCAGGCTATGCATTCACTTTGCTCTCTCTCTGCTGGACTACAAATTTAACACTTCCCCTGCCAAATATCACACCTCTATCTAGGTGGCTCTGCATTACAGTTGCAACAGATCATCCCAGCCTCTTTCAAGTCCAGGGAAGGGGACAGATCCCTGTGGTTAGGGTGATTTACTGTCTCTTGTTGATTTCCCTTAATTTTGTCCACATATCTGTAAATAGTCCTTTATTAAACTCTCCTTAGCTTCACCATTTTATTATGCCATTTGTGTCCTGCCTGGATCTTGACTGATACAGAAAACAAAATATAATTAATTATATTTAAATCAAAACATTACTTAACTTATTTACTCATTGCATTGCTTAACTTCTTCCTCATATCTTCCCCTATTTCCTAAATCTTCAAATAAAATAAGTTGGGTGGTGTAAAGGCAATTTATGTAACCAAAGCATTTATACCCCCATAATACTCTGGAATAAATAAATAAATATAATAAAAAATAAAAAAAATAAAATAAAATAAGAAAGTGTTCTAGAAAATGTGCCATGTTTCTCCATTGGCCTTTTTTCAAAGGTATTATGAATACTTCAGATGGAAAAGGGTTCCGTGAAGCTACTGTCATCATTCACACTTGAGAGAAATGAATAGAATAGAAAGCAAAGCCCTGGGGCTCTAATTTCTTCTCATCAGAGAAATATGATGTAAACAGAGGAAAACCCTGTGAACCACAGCAATAGCATGTCCTAGGGGGTTAGGGACAAGAGTGAGTTCTGGACAAAGAGGGGATGTTATCAAGAAGAATGCTATGGAGAAACAAAATAAAAGGAAAAAAACCTCCATCACTGGAAAGTGCCTATGGCCTTAGCAGGAGTGAAAATGTGGGAATGTGAGACCAAAGATATATTTATATTTGTGACAGATGTCAATATTAGAGCATCTTTGAATTGAGATGGTGGCTGTCAGAACATGGAAGCCCCTCTGGAGGGAAGAGACACCTGGACAAGGTCAGATATGCAAATAGTGCCAGGGTTTGAAAAGAGTAAGGGGAACTAACAAAATGTTGAGAAGCACTTTGGAGAAGGGAAGGTGAGCTAAGGAGAGAAGAAGGGCTGTGAGAATAGCCTCCCAAACACCATAAGCATAAAGAATCATCGTGAGCATGCTGATAAAATGGCTGCCTGATATATGTCCTCTGGAAAATGATGAGCAAACTGCGTTGTTAATAACGATGACTGTCAGGACAGTAGTTTTGATCTGGATCACAGGAAAATGAGAAAAATAAGAACTAGAATTTCTTTAATACCGTATTAAGCACTTCACCAGAATAGTCTCATTTTTATTCTTTTAAAGAGGTTATTTTTCCCCTTCATTTCATATATGAGAGAGCTGAGGTTAAAGTTTACTAGCATAGGGTCATAAGACAAGGAAATACCAGAGTGTTAGTCAAACTCAGTGTGCTCTCAATCTGGAGCTCTCAATCTCTATGAAGCATTCTTCTCCTACAGTCCAGAGAGGGTCACTTTCCCACCTCATTATGGATGAGGTAATCAGCTGAAAGCAGTCAGTAAAGATGTGAAATAATTCAGACAATTGGGAAAAACAGGGATTTGTACATCTGAGACCTAAAGAAAGTGGCCTATGACCTGGAAAGAGGAAAAATCAAGGAATTCCTTGGGAGAGACAGTTTTAAGCTTGCAATCTGTGGCCAATGAAGTTAATAAGGTGAAACCCCATATTTTGAACTTACATTAACCATACGTATTATGCAGTTATACCCTACAGCTCTCTCCCACTCCAGCAAATCTCACTTAGACTTCAAAATATATTTAAAGTACCAGACCACACCACGACTAAATTGGGAACACTGATCTCACATTTACTATGCATGAAAATCACCCAGGACTAACAGATAAAACAGATTCCTACAGCCCATCTCTAGAGATTCAGATTCAATAGGTCTGGAGTGGAACCCAGGAATCTGCATTTATAACAACCACCTCAGGTGACTCTGATGGAGGTTTACATGCTTGTCTCATTGGTTTTGAAGCAGCTCTGATCTGAAATCTGATCTAGGAAAAGTGATCTCAGCAGGAAAATGGGGATATATGGCAAATATGTAGATAAAGCTAAGGTTGATTGGTGTAATTCTCTATATTTTTTTACCCATTTTTCTCTCTTTCTGCTTTGTCTCCATACCATTGTCCACTTGTTTATCAATTCACTCTTGGAGCATCTAAGAGAATCTCTTATTGAGGTTTCTAAAAAAATTATTTTCCACCCACTACCTCATCCAATATGATATATCCTAAAAAGGTAACCTTCCCATACCTATCTCTTAATGTCATTCTTCCCCACAAAATCCTTCAAGTTTTAAGCTTAAGAGATAAAGTCCAGTCTCCTTGACTTAGCATTTGAAGTTCTCTGAAATCTAGCCCTTTCTTATCTTTCAGGATTACTCCTCTACATGTTTCTTAGAACAAACTTGTCTCTTTCTTTAGCAAATGTACTGCCAGTAGCTGTTTCTCCATGTACTTGCTGATACACCAGTTAACAAGAAGGAAACTCCTCCCTCGCCCTCCTCATATTTCTACTTCGAGCTAGGGAGGAGCAGGTATGAAGACTAGGCAGTGGTATGCTGGTAAAAGTTTAACCACCAGCCCCCTTTAGGGAAAAGATCCTGATTTTTAGCATATGCTATTTTCCCTGATGTAAATAATCTTATTATGGCTGATTTCAAGCTACCAACATGATGGCACTGAAAGTAGAGTTTGGAAGTGTATGTCAATTGGCTCTCATGAGCCTGTATAAACTAACTCCAGTGTGCCACTGGGACTAGGAATTACTCCCTTCTCTTTTCACAATGATGTCTGGCTTTCAGGGAAACTGTATATGCCTTTTTCCCAATGAGTGGAGGATGACTCATCTACATATAAAATATGTTTGTTCTGCCCATGGTCTGACTGATATCTGGCCAGATGGCCTTTGTCCTGTGTAGTACTCTGTTCTAGCAGCTACAGAGATCTAGCTGGTGAAGAGTGCAGTCTGCACTCTTGGTACTTTGAAGGCCCTGTGCTCCTTCACAAATCACCACTCACTGGTGTTGTGACCTTGGCCATGTTGTCCACTCAGCTCTTGGTTTGGGCTGTGCCTCAATGAGGGTTGCCCATGGCAGGCCTGAGTTTGCCGGCTCAGCCAGCTTCCAAGTACTGACTGGGTATAAGCAGGGATTTCCTGATCCCTAATCCAGGGACTTGAGGGAGACTCTAGGGGCAATACATATGACCTTCTCTCTGCTTCATCTCTTCCCTTATTCATTTCTTTCCAATCATAGATAGGCTCAGGTTAGTTCACAGAGCTGTACAAGAGAAATAGAAAGCTATTCAGTCTTCCCTTGACAAAGAGAGGAGTGAGTGCCAGTACTCTGGGGGCCCCTAACCTGTTTGCTTGTTTCTAAAATCATTATCAGGTTTCCTGTCCCTGCGGTTTCAACTTTGGGAAGTTAGCAGGACACAACTATTCCCTTCTCTGTTCTTCCCTTTTCTATTTTCCTTGGATTTTATTTCCCTTGCCCAAGGGCTTCTATTTCCATTTCCCTTTGAGAAGTCACTTTTCTTGTATTCTGAGTTCTCCTCACAAATGACTGTAGGAAGAATGTATGAACAAACAAATACATTATTTTCTCTACAGGTACAAACAGATATAAACAGCAGCTAAAACTCGTAATGAAATTAAGCTTTGGCTCCAGAACTCACTAGACAAATCGTGGAGCCTCAAGCCCTTCCCAGTTTCTTCCATTAGTGTTTTCAGGGTGGCATATATAGTCACCGTAGGTGGACCAAGCTACCCTGTTTAAGGGATACCTCCCCCACTCTGTAGTGTTTCCTTCTACTGCACTGATGCTACTCTTTTCTGTTTCATGAGGTTGAAACATCAGATTTTTAAATTTTTAAGATTTGGATTTTTAAAATTTTAGGTTTTTAAGATTATAGTTGCAAGGATGTTGGCTTTGAGATTCAAATTTGTACACTGACCTCTTGTAAGTACTTTCTTTTTCTATGGCTTAATGGTTTAACCTTAATGGTGGGGAAATGGGAAACAAAAATCTCCATCACTTTAATAATTGTGAGTACCCTGCTACTTTATAGTTTATTGAAGTCTGACTCCAATATACTCCCGCAGCCCTCTCTCATTGGAAAGAGAAGTGGTATTTTATTTGTGAGTATAGCTATCCTGTCGATAGCCAGGAACCCAGCTTTGTGTTTCTTCTTCTATGCCTTGTACCCAGGGGTGGTATGTGATCTTTTTCTTGCAGGAAACACCCTGGGTGGTGGTAGAAGGATCCCCATATTCCATTATCACTGAATAGGAAGTGAGGCCAGGTCTGCATGGAAGATCAGTTATCTCTAATTTGAAGGATAGGAAGCCCACTTTAGTATTAGTATCAAGCATATTTTACCAAAAACTCTGCTTTTCGGGGAGCAAGGTACTTTGTAAAATGTATTAACTTTTTCTTATTAGATTGTTGCTCTGTGGTTATTGCTATAGTTTGGTTTGTTTGACCCCTGCACATCTCATATTGAAATTTTATTTCCAGTGTTGGAAGTGGAGCCTAATGGGAAGTGTTTGGGGTGGTTCTCTCATGGATAGATTAATGCCCTCCTGGGAGGAGAAGGTGAGTAATTTCTCAGTCTATTGGTTCCCATGAAAGCTGGTTCTTAAAAAGAGCCCAGTACCTCCCCCTCTTCCTCTCTTTCTTCTTCTCTCGCCAAGGGATCTCTGCACACACTGGCTCCCCTTTCCCTGCTGCCATAAGTGGAAGCAGCTTGAGGCCCTTCCCAGATGCAGATGGCAGCACCTGCTTTTTGCATATCCTGCAGGACCATGAGCCAAATAAACTTCTTTTCTTTATAAATACCCAGCCTCAGGTATTCCTTTAGAGTAACACAAAAGCACTAAGACAGATGTACTTTGTGTGTCAGGACCCTGAAGAGGAGGAAGGGTAGATGACAATTCTTAGCCCTGACATGTCTCACCATGGAAATTTTTCTCTCTTCATTTATTCATTCCAGTTCTTACCCACACTCAAGCCTCAGCTTAATCCCAATTCATCTTTCTTAATCTAACAATCACCTTTTTAGTGTGTATTTCAAGTTACTCATCAGATTCACTGATTGGGGAGAATGAAATAGTGACAATGTGTTATAATTATTTATATTTTCTTACACTTGGCATCATGTACCTACCTGGAATGTATTTTAAGTAGCCAACTAATAATTGTATTGCATATAGTAATTTTCAGCCTCTCATTCAGAAGGTTTGCTATATACCTACACATATTACATAATAGAATACTATATCTTGCAAGATACACAGTTATCTGTAGACAAGAGATCTATTTCTGTAGAGACAAGAGACAAGAAGAATCTTGGCTATCTTGTTTTCCAATCTTGTAATTGTGCCCAGAGTCTAAGTTCTGAGACTCAAGGACTTAAACAGAAACACAGATGAATCAGCAACTTCCCTGATGGCAATTGTCCTGGAGAGAAAACATTGAACAACTGGGAATTACTTGTTCCTTCAGGGTCTTAAATATTTAGGGGGTAATCATCTCACTAGATGTCTCTAAATTATTTAAACTAAATTGGCTTGCCCTCTGGTCTGTTCTTTCCACAGGATTTGAAAGCCTGACTATTTCCTTCTCACAAGAGGGTAGGTTTATAGCTTAATCAAAATGACTTTTACCTAAGGCATTACACCTATTATAAACCACATCCATTACAGGGTCACCAAGGCAAGGAAAAGGGAGGGCTTGAGGAAGAAGTTCAGGCTGCTGGTGTAACTGGAAAGCAGGTTCTTTCTTCTGCCCTTTACACTTTTCCCTGAAGGATAGGAGGGAGCATTTGGGGCAATTCATACTTTCCAGGGACATACTAGGAAGTCCATTTCCTTATAGGGTTACTATATGAACATGCTAGTACTTCACATCTACGTATTTGATGTATCTGACAGCCAGGAATTGAGACTGCTTCTTTTCCTCCACACCTCTAGATCACTTCTTTCACAATACCCAAGACCTCCTTTATTTTGAAGAGAGAAAAAAATGAAGGGAATGGGACATGCTAGCTAACTTAAAACATTCGAGGGCTGAAATACTAGGGATTATATTTTTCTATGTGAAAGCTCCAAAAGTAGAATTGAAACCAAGGGGTTGGAAGTTGTAATTAGGCTGCTTTCACTTCTGCCTATTCTTTCTCCTAGGTTACATCTCCATGGACAGGTACAAAGGAATATAAGCAGCAAATAATATTTTAATGACATTAAGATTTGACTCTAGAACTCACAGAAACATGGACTCTCCAGTCCTTCAAAATTTCTTCCGTTAAGGTTTCCAAGCTGGTATTTGCACTCATCTTAGATGGGCCACATTACCCTATTTAAGGTGTACTTATCTCATTCTTTGGTATTTCTTTTTGTTTTACTGATGCAGCAGAAATAAACTAATGCTACAATTTTCTCTTTCATGAGGTTGAATTATCAGTCATTTGATCTTTAGTCACAGTAGTTACTGAAACCAATTCTCTCACCTTAGGTGGTTATGACCATTTTAATACTTCGACAATTAGATTAATTCTCTATTATTCCCAGACTGTGTACTGCCCCACCACCCATGGTGATTTGGACATAATATTTGCACATAAACCTTTGCCAAACAAATTAGGTGAAGTGAAGTGAGGAGAAAACCGGCAGAAGGAAAGTTTTCATGAGTCCTTAAAGCAGGAAGCAATTTATCCCTTAAATGAGATCTTCATTCTCTGGGAATTCCCATGGCCAACCTCATTACAAAATAAAACCATAAGCACATCATAAACCAAGTAAAATATCTCACTGTGATCCTTGGAAAGGTGCCAAAGTACAGAATCACAAAGGGAGCTTGGGGACCAGGATGAGAAATCCAGATCCACCTTGTTCTGTGGATGTATTTCTCCAAATTACAGTAGAAAAATGCCTACAGGAAGAGCTGCATAGACAAAACTTTGTTTCATTTTAGGAGACATTCCTGTTCATTATTTTTTTTTTATTTCAGAATATTACTGGGCTACACATATTTCAGTTACATGAATTGCTTTTGTACAGTTTGAAATTGCTTTTGTATGGTGAAAGTTAGAAGTGTGCCCATCACCCAGCTAGCGTGCACTATACACATTACATGTGAATTTACCCATCCCCTTCCCCCTCCTCCCATCTGCTGGATTTCCATTGAGTTTTACTACCATATGAGTGCACATGAGTGTGGATTGTTTAGTTCCAATTTAATAGTGAGTACATGTGGTGTTTCTTTGTTTTTCTATTCTTGTGACACTTCACATAGAAGAATGGTCTCCAGTTTCATCCAGGTTGAAAGGCAGCAACATTTTTTTATGCCTGAATAGTACTCTATGGTATACATAAACCACATTTTATTAATTCACTCGTATATTGATGGGCACTTGGGTTGCTTCTACATCTTTGTGATTGTGAATTGTGGGGTATTAAATATTTGAGTACAAGTATATTTTTGATAAAATAACTTTTTTTCCCAATAATGGGATTGCAGGATCAAATGTTCCGTCTACTTTTAGTTTTTTGAGATTTCTCCATACTACTTTCCATAGAGGTTGTACTAGTTTGCAGTCCCACCAACATTGTATAATAGTTCCTTTCTCTCTGCATACAAAGCAGAATCTGTTGTTTGGGGACTTTTTGATAAAAGGCATTCTCACTGGACTTAGGTAATATCTCATTTTGGTTTTCATTTGCATTTCCCTGATTAGAGACATTGAGCATTTCTTCATATGTTTACTGGCCATTAGTCTATCTTGTTTTGAAAAGTTTCTGTTCATATCTTTTGCCCACTTTTTAATGGGGTTGTTGGATTTTTTTTTTGCTGATTCTGGTTATTAGCCCTTTATTGAAAGTATAGCATACAAATATTTTCTCCCATTCTGTAGGTTGTCTGTTCACTCTATTGATTGTTTCCTTGGCTGTGCAGAAACTTTTTAATTTAATCAGGTCCCATTTATTTATTTTTGTTGTTGCTGTGATTGTCTTTGGGGTCTTCTTCATAAATTCATTGCCTAGGCCAATATCTAGAAGAGTTTTTCCAACATTTTCTTCTATAATTCTTATAGTTTCGTGCCTTAGGTTTAAGTCTGTTATTCATCTTGAATTAATTTTTGTGAGAGGTGATAGGTATGGATTCTGTTTCAGTCTTCTGCATGTGGCTATCCAATTTTACCAGCATAATTTATTGAATAGGGATTCTTTTCCCCAGTGTATGTTTTTGTTTACTTTGTCAAAGATCAGATGACAATGTGAGGATGGTTTTATATCTGAGTTCTCTGTTCTGATCCATTGGTCTCTGTCTCTGTTCTTGTGCCAGTACCATGCTGTTTTTGTTACTATATCCTTGTAGTATATCTTGAAGTCTAGTAAAATGATGCTTCCCAATTTGATTTTTTTTTGCTTAAGGTTGCTTTGGCTATACAGTCTTTTCTGTTTCCATACAAAGCATAGAATTATTTTTTGTAAATCTACAAAAATGACATTGGTATTTTGATGGAGATTGCATTAAAACTGTAAATCACTTTGGGTAGTATAGACATGTTAACAATGTTGATTCTGCCAATCAGTGAACATAATATGGTTTTCCATTTGTTTATATCCTTCATGATTTCCTTCGTCAGTGTTTTGTAGTTCTCCCTGTAGAGGTCTTTCACTTCCTTGTTTAAATATATTCCTAGGTATTTTATATTCTTTGTTGTTATTGTTAAAGGTATTGAGTCTTTGATTTGATTCTCTGTTTGACTGTTGTTGGTTTATAGGAATGATACTGATTTGTGTACATCGATTTTGTACCCTGAGACTTTGCTGAATTTATTTATCAATTCTAAGAGTCTCTTGGAGGAATCTTCCGAGTTTTCTAGATATAATATCATATCATCAGCAAAGAGCGATAGTTTGACTTCTTCTTTCCTCCTTTGGATACCCTTGATTTCCTTCTCTTGCCTGATTGTACTTTTAGCACTATGTTGAATAGAAGTGGTGACAGTGAGCAACCTTGTCTGGTTCCAGTCCTAAATGGGAATGCTTTCATTTTTTCCCCATTCAGTATGATGTTGGCTGTGGGTTTTTTGTCCATGGCTTTTGTAATTTTGAGGTATGTTCAATCTATTCCTATTTTTTTAAGAATTCTTATCATAAAAAGGTGCTAAATTTTGTCAAATGCTTTTTCTGCATCTATTGAAAGGGTCATATGGTCTTTGTTTTTGCTTTTATTTATGTGGTGAATCACATCTATAGATTTGCATATGTTGAACCATCCTTACATATCTGAGATGAAGCATAGTTGGTCATGGTGGATTATTTTTTTCATATACAGCTGAATTCGGTCTGCTAGGATTTTATTGAAAAGTTTTGCATCTATATTCATGAGGGATATTGGCTGTATTTTTCTTTTTTTGTTGTGTCCTTTCCTGACTTTGATATCAAGGTGATATTGGCTTCATAGAATGA
>NW_012145856.1:3427861-3430680 GCF_000956105.1 Propithecus coquereli
CGTTTTGTAGAGTTGAGTGTTTCTTTTGGAATTGATTTCTAATTTTATTCCACTGTCTGAGATTATACATGATATAATCTCTATTTTTGAAAAATTTGTTGAGACATGCTTTGTGGCCTAAGATGTGATCAGTCTTAGAGAATGTTTTATGAACTGATGAGAAGAACGTATATTCAGGTTTTTGGTGGAATTTTCTGTATATATCTGTTAGGCCCGTTTGTTCTAGAGTCCTGTTTAAGTCTATTGTTTGTTTGCTGGTTGGAGGATCTGTCCCATTCTGTCAGTGGGGTGTTGAAGTTCCTGGCTATGACAATACTGCTATTTATAATTTTGAAAATAAGAAACGCCTACTCTGTAAAGACCTATAGAAATGGGATAGGATGATGGAATGAAAATAAAGTGATGATTGTATTTTATTAAAGCTCAGATGCACTGAATTCTTATGTTGTGAGGAAAAGAACAAGAACATGAGCACAGAATGAATCCACTTACAGTATATAGTTCAGGTAACATCACTGGGGACATATGGATACATAAAGTTGAGTGGAATTTTGAATATAAAAACATGAAAGACAAATAATGTCATATTTTAGATGTGTAATAAATGGTTCCTGCTAACACATTAGAGGACAGGTCTCAGGTATTAGTATTAACTGTCTGAGATTCTTGAATAAGATATTGCTATGGTTTTGTTAAGATAACTTAGAGGAGAGTGATGTAAATAATTGTGTTTGTCCAAACTGTCTGAGGATTCCCTGAATAACTGATGCAAAGGACTCATTTCTATTTTACTTAACTTGAAACTTGGTTAGGGCAGAAAATCCAGGTGTATTTCTCAAATAAGTTATGTGGCAAATGAAAAATCTACAGCCACCTGTGGCAATGCATATGGTTGAGACATACAATACACAGCCTAAAATCTGGGAGTAAAATATAGGGAGAGAATTTCTTTGGAAATTAGGGTATTTCAGTGCACTCATGTATGCTGGAGAATCTATAAAGCCACACACATATCTAGGGATGCGTGCTCAGATAAGACCTGGACCTTTTTTATGTGGCTAAAGGGAGGGGAAATTTCAGGGAACCAAAGGAAACAGTCTGTGTTGCTTTTAGTCTTAGGTAACACCTTGAGTAACCAGACTTCTGGGCATCAGTGGATAGTCAAAACTTTCTCAAGGGCACTCATTCCTTTTGTAAAACAAACTCATAGATTTTCCTCATGACCCTGGAGTTATCTCCTGCTGCTTTTCAAAAAATCAGTACATCATCATTTAATAATTACTGTCAGAACAGGAGTGCTGGGTATGAAACAAGCACTTCTCTAGTGCAAGCAAGCAAAGGCCTAGTCAAATTTTATATTATTTCAGTCATTTTAAAAAAAATGCTGGGGTACTAAAATCTCAAGGGCTACAGCTACAAATTTACTAAATGCCATTGAATCATTCACTTTGAGATGGTTAATTTTATGGTATGTGACTCTCACTTCAAAATTTTAATGCTGTTAGATGTTAAAAGTGGCCCAGGCACTGAATGACATGATGAGCAACTGGTCATATGGAATAAAAAATCTCTCTCTTACCTATTAGCCACACATCAAGATCCCTGTATACTCTAAGTGCCCACAGGACTTCAAAGACTGTATTGCAGAATTTAAAGTGAAAAATATAACTAAAGAGATAAAGGAATCTCAGGATAGAAATAAATGTGAAATATTGCTAACTGGAAAATCTAGAACTGGAAAAGGACAATACATGAAATAAAAAATTGACTTGATGGTCAAGAGTTGAATGGATACTGCAGATGAAAATGTCAGTCAGTTTAACGACAGGGCAATAGAAGCTATCTAAACTGAAGCCCTGAGAAAAAAGAGACTGAAATAAATAAACTACATCCCAGTTGTTTGAAGGACAATATAAAACCATTCTAACATACATGTAACTGGAGTCTCAAAAGGAGAGAAGTGAGATATTGGGACAGAAAATTATTCTTAGAAACACAGACAACTTTTTTTTCTCAAAATCCAGTGAAAAATTTCAGTGTTTCAATCAAAGAAACTCAACATAACCCAAGCAGAATAAACATAGAGAAAACTACATTTGGCATATCATCTTCAAATGACTGAAAGGAAAGATAAAAAGGAAATCTTAAAATCAATCACTGAAAATAAGACATATTACATACAGAGCCACAATGGTCAGAATATAAACTAACATCTCATCAGAAATGCAAGCCAAAAGAATAATAGAAAGACATCTTTAAAATGCTGTGAGAAAAATAAAACTATTGACCCAGAATTTTGTGTCTATCAAAAGAATACCTTATAAATAAAGGCAAAATAAATACCTTTTCAGATCAATAAGACTTGGAAGAATTTGTCAGTAATAAATCTATAGTATAAGAAATGGTAAAGAGATATTTTTCAATGCAGAGGAAAAGATACCAATGGTCTACCACATGTGTACAAGTTAAATATACAGTAACAATGGCACAAAGCATGGAGGGAGTAGATGGAAACATATCACTGCAAGTTTCTTACATTATACATGAAGTGGCATAATGGTAATTTAAGGTCAAATGTCACAAGTTAAGGATGCAGATTGCAAGACTAACCACTTTTTAAAAAAGAAAAACTAAGAGGAACAGTTAAAAATGAATAGAAGAAACAAAAAGTTAAAATAATAATTCAATAAATCCAAAAATGTCAGGAAAGAAATTTTTTAAAAAACAAACTATATAAATGAATTTTTGTTCATTCCCCAGATTTCTTAATTCATAATATATGCTGGCCTATATGTGATTTGACACAGGCAGGCATACAG
>NW_012145856.1:3431915-3432867 GCF_000956105.1 Propithecus coquereli
AATGAGATATCATCCCACCCCATTTAAAATGGCTTTTATCAAAAACACAGGCAATAACAAATGTTGGTAAGGATACAGAGAAAGGGAACCATCTTATACTGTTGGTGGACATGTAAATTAGTGCAACCATTATAGAGAACAGTATGGAGGTTCCTCAAAAAACTGAAAATAGAACTTCCATATGACCAATAATCCCACTGCTAGCTTTCATATCCAGAGGAGGGGAAATCAGGATATCGAAAATATATCTGCACTCCCATCCTTATTGCAGCACTATTCACAATAGCCAAGATATGGAATCAACCTAAGTGTCTTTCAACAGATGAATGGATAAAGAAATTGTGGTATATATACACAGTAGACTATTATATAGACACAAAAAAGAATGAAATCCTGCCATTTGCAACAACACAGATGGAACTGGGGAACATCATGTTAAGTGAAATAAGCCAAGCACAGAAAGACAACTCTTGCATGTTCTCATTCATATGTGGGAATTAAATATTAAAAACAATTGATCTCATGGAGACAGAGAGTAGAATGATGGTTACCAGAGGCTAGGAAGGGTACTAGAGAGCGAGGATAATGTGGGGATAGTTAATGGGTGAAAAAATATAGTTAGATAGTTAGAGAGAATGAACAATATTTGATAGCACAACAAAGTGACCGTAGTCAACAATAAGTTAGGGTATACTTTCAAATAACTAAAGGTGTGGAATTGGAATATTCTTAACACAATAAAATGATAAATGCCTGAGGTGATGGATACCCAAATTTCAATGATTTGATTAATTCACATTGTATGCCTGTATCAAAACATCATATGTACCCTATGAAGTATATACAACCATTAATATTGTTTACCCATAATAATTAAAATGAAAAAAGAGTAAAAAAAATACTGAAAGTGTAGGCACAATATAACAGAGCTTCAAAATAGATGAAGTGAAAA
>NW_012145856.1:3434017-3443950 GCF_000956105.1 Propithecus coquereli
TTCAGCAATATATAAAAATAATAATACATTGTGACCCAGTGAAATTTATCCCAGGAATACAGAGAAAGATTTGGATGTGGAACAACTAGAAATCTCATGCATTGCTGATAAGAATACGTATTTTTAACCACTTTGAAAAACTGTTTGATCTTAATTACTACATGAACATATTCATACCCTATTGCCCAAAAGTTTCACTCCTAAGTATACATCTAATAGAAATATACACAAATTTGTGCCATATCAATAAGTAGAAGTGCAACATTGTGAATAATAGTAGCAGAATGATAATAACCTAAAAAGTTCAACAGTAGAATATTTTTTGTATATTTATATAATGATATACTATACAGCAAAGAAAATGAACAACTTTATGCAACAGTATGAATGAATTTCACAATGTTGAGCAAAAGATGGCAGATATTCAAGAAAACATACTTTATGATTCCATTTATGTAAGCTTCAAAATTGCATTAGAAATCAGCATAGAAAATTATTTTTGAGATGCAGGGAAATTTTGATGCTAAGAGGGATTTCTTGGGTGCTGCATATATTACATTTCTTGACCTCAGTGTTGATTAGCACAGGTGTGTTTACTGTGAGTAATTCATCAAGCTGAGCCCTTTGAGTGTTGCATCTGTATTGTATTTCAATTAAAAAGTTAAAACACATATCATTGAATCAAAAATTAAAGTGACCATTTTTAGTAATTGCACATTGGTTCTGATACATAACTTTGGAAGCATTTACTTACGTATCTTTTAATTAAAGTAATAAATCTAGTTTTAATAGAAAATAATAAAAATTAACTAAATCATATATTAAGCTTCAAGTACATGAACAGTAAATGCTTTTTACAGCAAGTAATTTCCAAAGGAGAACATTGTGATATGGCATTTCTGATTTTAACAATAAAAGTTTCACTGGAGGTATTGATATAAACTACAGCAAAACTCTGATCTGCTGATTTTACATTATTAGCCTCATTGGTTCTTTACTGTTTCATCCTTCTATAATTTTGTGAACATTTTAGTGGGGATATGCCTCTTTCCCAAGAGATTGGCTTATAAATCACTGTTCTTTCATTTGTGTATGCTGATTTTTTTTCCATTAATTTCTGAGAATCTGAATGTGTGAAGAAATCTCTCTATTTTTACTTTGCTTAATACTGAACTTATTAAACTTTATGCTTTTACCATTGCCCTTGACATTTTGGAAAGCATTTCTATTCTCTGGCAGTCATATAATAAATCTAGAACCATTCTGATATTTTCTTGGCCTAATCATGGAATCAGGTACTTTCCAAGGTTCCTACTGATTTTTCCAATTTTACATATTATTTTGCTTAACACTACTTTTTTAGAATGAAGTTTCATCAACCACTAGGGCTGTCTTCTAGCCTAATAATTTATAAAAAGGAGATGCAAGGGAGCCAGTGGAGCTAGTGGAGGAATATAGAAGATCCCTGTCACTGTAATATGGCCAACAGGTAAGTTGAGGCCATGCACCGGCAAAGCTCTACCTCAGGCAGCATCACAAGACCAGGGTATGCAATTAGTGCTTCCAGACTTACACGTGTGCTCATTCAGTGGAAGCAGCCACTTTGACAGAGACAATGGGAATGTAGTGATGGCGAGATTGGTAGTTTGTTAATTCAGTAGGTAAGAGCCTGAGGATAATTTCTCTAAGATCTCAGATTCTATTTACACAAACTAGTCATTTCACAATGACTCTCAATAGTACAATTAATACCACACAAATCACTACCATGTTAGCCAATGGTAATCATGGGTCCTGGGAAGTAATGTGAATATACAATGTGTATTAGTTGCTAGGGCTACCATAGCAAAGTACCACAGACTGGATGGCTTAAACAAGAGAAATTTATTGTTTCACAGTTCTGGAGGCTGGAAGTCCAAGATCAAAGTGTTGGCAAAGTTGATTTTTTATAGTTTCTCTCTTTGGCTTGCAGAGGGTTGTCTTCTCCTTGCATCTTCACATGGTCTTCCATCTATGTTTGTCTGTGTCCTAATCTCCTCTTCTTATGAGGACACCAGTCATTGGATTAAGGCCAATCTTAATGACCTCATTTTAACTTTACCTCTTTACAGATCCTCTCTCCAAATACAATCACATTTCTTAGGTACTAAGGGTTAGGACTTCAACATATGAATTTTGCGGAGGACACAATTCAGCTTTATAACACTGTGATATCTTCCTAATCTTGGGCAGGTGCATAGACTTGGTTTATGCAACAAACATATTACATGTGGTAGCATCACATTCTGAAGTCTGTGCTCCAAATGTCAGGTCAAAGTGGGTGTGAAATGTGAAAAAGAAATGAAAGGATAAGGTACATCTATAATTTATTTGTAAAAGACATATTAGCATTCCAGCAGATCTTTTTATCTATATACATTCTGATGAACCTAGTTATCTGCAAAAGCATTGTAAAGCTGGTTTTAAAACATCAGTTACTAAAAGCACTGCTTTGTCCCTTTCTCCTCTATTCAGTGATATTGCAACACATGCTAATGGAGGAGCATATTAGAAATTAATGACCCTTATAGTCAAAGTGAATAGATTGAACTCATCCTATTTGCCATCAAATCTGTTCTTTCTTCAGTACATCCTATGCCTTTTAATGGTAATACCAGTTAACTGTCACCCAGTGTTCTAAACTATGGCATTTTTGACTTTCTTCTTTCCTTTCTCTTTATTATAATACAGCATTTGGAGTCAAACAGATCTGGGTTCAAAATTTTGGTTTGCCACTTACTAGCTATGACCTTGACATGTTATTTATCCTCTCCCTTTAGTTTTCTAATCTACAAAATGTGGGAGAATAACAGTACCCATTTCAGTACCCATTCCCATTTCATGGAATTGTTGACAGAACAAATGATAAAATGAATGCATCTAGCAATAAATACTTAGCATATGTTACTAATTATTACTATACTACCACTGATTCTACCTCTAAACTTTCTTTCATAGCTGCACATTTCTCTTTATTCATATTGTTCCAGGTACTAATTTAGAACTGGTCTTCCTCTCTCCCTGAATTCTTGTAGATATAGTCTAATCAAAATTTGGCTTTTATCTTACCTTGCTCCCTTCAAAAACATTCAATGACTTCAAATTTCTCAGAAAATAAAGCTGAGTAGTCTTAATCTGGTTTGTTTTAGGACCTTCAAGTTTTAGGTCAATGCTCTTTGGTCTCAATCTGCCCCTAGCCTGTAGTGTTGACTTGGGTCAGTCAGTAGACCTGGCAGTGATGCTGCCACTCTCATGGTTTGTTATAAGGATTATTTAATTTAATTCCTCAAGCCCTGGCTTTGAGAGCTCCATTAACTAGCAGAGTGGCCTTTGGAAAATCAATTTACTTCCCTGGGCTTTATTCTATTTGTCTGTAAATTGACGTGGTCTAAAACTCCAAGGTGTGTAAGAATCACCTAGAGAACTTGTGAAACTTGTTCTCTAGTGTCTCTAGAGACACTAGGGATTATCTCAGAGATTCTGATAATATTTTATTATGTTAAAAAAAGAAACATGACATATAATTACTGCATAAAGTACACTAATATTAAGTATACATCTTGATTTGTTACATATATATGCTCTGTTGGACACCATCCAGGTGAAGATACAGATGGTCCCTGATTTAGGATGGTTGAACTTAGGATTGTTTGACAATGGTGTGAAAGAGATACACATATCATAATAACTCAATAATTTATTCAATAAATTACATGAAATATTCAATACTTTATTATAAAATAGGCTTAGATTATTTTTGTTCAACCGCGGGCTAATATAAGTGTCCTGAGCACATTTAAGGTAGGCTAGGCTAAGTTATGATGTTTGGTAGGTTAGGTGTATTAAATGTATTTTACAATATTTTCAACTTATGATAGGTTTATAGCGACATATCCCCATCATAAGTTAAGAAATATCTGTATAAAAAATTTCCAGCACCCTAAAAATTCTCCATGCCTTCCCAGTCTATGCCTTTTCCGGAGACAACAACTATTTTTACTTCTATCATAATTACTTTTTATCTATCTGGATTCGATGATTTTTGGTGTTTCTTTTAGCTCTGGTTTTCTTTGGTTCTAAATTTCTAATTCAGATGGGGAATTACTTTAAATAAGCTCACATTGTTATCCCAAATTTAGATATTATCGGGAAACACACTTCCTGCCCACCCACACCCCAACCCTCACCTTCACCCCCATGGGTAACACTCTTCTTAGGCTTTTCATCTCCCCAAACCTTCATATTCTTTCTCATTATGTCATCGAGGTCAATCAAGCTCATACCACTTGCTGCAGGACAGCCAATAAGCCGAGAGGCAAGGTGTTGGGGCAAGGAAAGCTACTTTTATTCAGAGAGCCAGCAAACCGAGAAGGTGGTAGACTAATGTCCCAAAGAACCATTGTAAGTTGGTATGAACTTTAGGCTCCTTTTTATCTTTAGGAAAGAGAAAATGCAGTGGGGAGGGAGTGTGCATTGCAGGAGGTATTAATAACTGAGGGCCACAAACATCTGGGCACCAGCAAGGGTCTGAGGAGGTTATAAAACTTCTCTGTTCTTAGTCAGTTAACTTTGGTGGATGAAGATCAAGTCAGGATGTTCCTACAAATCTTTAACATAGCATTGTTACTTAAGTGTATACTTTTCTTATCTCCCTGGGAGTTAGTTTTGGGAAAGGGACAGTTATCGTCTTTCTTCTAGCCTGGTTATCATCTTTTTTCTAGCCTACTTGCAGAGCCAAGCAGAACCTTTTAACCTAAAGGATATTATCGCAGGGGGTCAGAAGCAAAATGGAGCAACTTATGCTAAGCTTCCCTTCCACTTTTACAATTCTTCAGCTCTATAGTAACTTCTTCTCAAGCTAGGCTAGAAATACAGAATACTAAAGTTAGGGGTCAGGTGTTCTAACCTCCCTTACTTGCAGCAATTTCTTCTACAATGTCCCTAGCAAATGCTTTTTTACCTCTGCTTCAAAACTTCTGGTAACTGATACCTGATTTTATCACATTGTTGGACATTTCTCTTTGCTAGAAAGTGCTCTCATAGGTTGAGCTTTATAAAGTATTCCTTGGTTCAGTTGCTCATAGTTATGTTCTCTAGAATAATAAAGAATATCTGGTTTATTTTCTTTATGGCAGCCTTTCAAATGTCTAAGACAGTTGTCACATATGCTCTAAGATTTTTCTTCTCTACCTGTTGGAATCAGTACTCTCAGCAATTTACTGGCTCTTGCTATGCCTTTTGAAGACCCAACTCTGAAAAATACTATGTAATTGAGAGTCACAGTAGCCTACAAAGGGAGAAATTATACTTTATGCTGTAACACACTGCTGGGACAATATTGTATAAGTTCTACCCCACTAGGATATGCAGAATGGTACATATCCCTCTTCTCTCTGTAGAACCAGCTTTGTGGACATGCAACCTGTGTGGTCTCACTAGACTCATGCCCAGATAGTCCCCATGCAGTTGCCATCTTAAAATTCTTAATATTTTTTGAACAAGGGGCCCCCCATTTTCATTTCGCACTGGGGGCCCACAAAATTAGGGAGCTAGGTCTGTCTTTCTGGTTGTATTACATTTGCTAATGTCCTATTTTTATTTTTGTTATTCAATAATACATCTTCTAATATAGCTATTAAGAATGCATTACATTTTATTGTCCTTTTTACTTATTTCAAAAACTTTTCCTTAGAGCAATGAACACAGGTTTGATACTATAATCATACTCATGTTATAGATGAACAACCTTGGTCTTAAAGAAATTAAGTGAATTGACAAAGCTTCATGGCTTATTAATAGTAACAAATATGGGCCAGAACAGGCCTTCTGACTTCAGCATTCATTAAAGAAAGCCCTCCTTCCTTTCTCCTGGAAAGTGCTGTGTTTTAAATTCTCAGGACTCAAGTTGAGTAGCTGTCTTATTAGATTCCCAGGTTCCTCTGTTTCATTCTCTGTTAGTTCGTTGTCCAAGCACCATGCTTTGACTTGCCACCCCTGTATTGCCAACTCATATTTAGCACAGACTTTCCTCTATTTGCTCCTCAGGTCATTTGCCCATAATTGCCTAGTCCTCTCTTATCTGATAATTGAAGCTTATTTTTCTACCCTAAGTGATTTACTCTGAGCTTGCATTTTTTTAAAAAGTAATCTCAGGTTAATTTTGAAGGAATTCCAATGCAATCTCATTTTTTCCTCCCTTGATTATGATTCAGATCTATAGCTAATTTTCAAATCATCAAGGATGTTCCAGTAATTGGAAAGAAATCTCCATGTTTTTTTCATTAAGTGCTCATCTAGCTTGCGAAGGGACGTTAAACTAACTTGAGATGCTGAGACTTGCCTTATTTGACCAAAAAGGAATCCAAAGCAATTCTATGAAAATGTGGCTTCATTTGCAATTATATTAGGGGAAGGGAAATGGAGAATATAATGTAACAAGGTTATAATGACCATCTTAATATGGCAAGGTTGATGGTAAGTACGAAGCTTCAACATTGGCATTATCTCTGCACGCTCCACAGACAAGATTTTAGCCTTATGTGTGTCTGGCCCAAGTAAAACTGTGCATGTGATGTCTTTGTCTCCTGTCGGAGACTCTGACCCAGGCTCTGCTTTCTGTAGAACCCAGGCTAAAACATATGCATGTTCACCACCTGAGGCGGTCTACCAATGTCGTTTCCTAATTCCTAGAGTATAAAATTAAAAGATTTGATCATGATTGTTTAATTGCCTTTACATCTGTAACATTGCCAGTTGAGGAATAGTAACACTTTAAGCAGATAGCACTGACCCAGGAATAAATTGAACCAGTCATTTCCATCTCAGTTAATGACACCACCATCTTCCCCATTTGTGAATTTAAAAACCTAGGTTTTCTTTGTTTCTAAATTTCCCTTAGGATTCCTTCCTTTTTTTTTTTCCCTTCATATCTAATCAAACAACAAGCCCTGTGGCTTCTATCTCCAAATACACCCCAAATGAGCCCTGCTCTCCATTTCCATAGCTACACTTACACAATACACACTATTTCCACACACTACACACTACACCTGCACAGTACACCTACACCCTACAGCTCAGAGCAGCACTGATTCTTATCTGGTCTCTGTAACAAACTCTTAACTGGTCTCTTTGGCCCCTTTATAATCTGCTTTCTACAAATCAGTGAGATTGGACTTTTAATAATGCAAATCAGATTATGCCATTCCTCGGATTACAACCTCAACCAAGTTCTGCATTCTTTGAGTGTGTTTTTCTTTTATAGATAGTACTTAATGCAGTCTGTATACTTTTTCCTCATTTATATTGTTCTCCTCCACCTCCCCCCACCTCAGGAATATAAAAGAAGGGTCCTCCTGTATTTATCATTTATCTCCCTAAGCTTACATGAGTATTTGTACCCAGTAGGTGCTAAAAGATTATTTGCTGAATAAATGAATGAACCTGCAAGCCAAGGCTGATATCCAGCCCACATCTCATTATTTCAGTATTAACTCCAACCCTTGGCAAACTGCTGGCTTCCCTAAGTTGGGCTCTCAGGATTGAACCTCTTCTTATCCCTTTAGTTTAGCTGTAGCCAGAGCCCTAATTCTGAGTATGGTCTGTCTTCCCCTATCTTTCCCCTATGTCTCTTTTCTCTACATCATCAGCTCTACAACTCCAGGAGCAATTCCTCCTTTTGGATTTCAGCCTGTGACTAGTTATGCCTTCCTGTCTCTCCTTTTCCTATATCCAAGGTTACTTTGTGAGTTTGACTAGGCTGCCATTCCCAGCTTCCACTGCTCCAGCTCACTCCCTGGGCCAACTAATACTTGCAAATCATCATATACCCTTTAAATCCTGTAGGGTTCAGTGGATTCCAAGTAGAAAGCACTTGGAGTGACTAAGCCAGATGAGTGCTTCCTTCCGAGCACATACTCGGGATGAATGTTTCTTCCAAGCTGAGGTTTGCAAGGCTTCTCTGCATAAAGATAAGTGCTGTGTCATAAAAATAGCTTGTGTATTTGTGCTTACTGAGTCCACCTATGAATCTATGATGAGAACACCATTGCTCAACCCCCAGAGAAAAATTGAGCTGCATTTAAATTATTCCCAACAGTTCTCTCATCTTAAAACTTAGCCATTCACTTAGAAGTTAAGAAAGATTGCAACAAGCAGCTGGTAAAACAGTCCTAATGGCAGAGATGGGACATCAAGCACAACTTTGGTTGGCATTTTCAGGACTTTTAAATGCTTGGCTGCAATTGTCACTTCCATAAGGATTTTGGGAAGATTAATAATGTAAGAAAAAGGCCATTTTTCAAGTAACTGAACACAGTAACTGTTAGTACTTTTTCTGGAAAAATAGGGAAAGGGAAGACATTTTTCTCCTTATATGTCCATCTCTATTTTGTTTATTTTCTTAAAGAATATGTATTCCTATACCATTATATCATGGTAATTATACATACACACACACACACACACACACATGCACACACATACACATTCAGATATATATGCATGTATATATGTATAAATATGTATTTGGTAGGGTTATTTTGATAACAAATAATATAGATAAATGAACTATATAGTAGGTACTCAAATATTAGCCATTATTACTGACATATTATTAAAATTTTCATAAATAATTAAAACTTTAAAAATAGAAAAAGGAGATTAATTTCTAGCATGAGAGTGTGAGGATCTTCACTGATTTGCTCCCCAGTGAAACTGGTGAAAACCATAAAAAACCAACTGTTTAAAGCCTCTAGAAATGGTCCTAGGGGCAAAAAGCAGATGAAGGAACATCTGTTCAAAAACATGTACAAAAATTCAGTAAGAAAGGTAAGAATAATCTGTGGTATTTAAGTCAAGGCCATTTCCCCCCTTGACTCAGGGAGGCAAATAAATATTCTACTCCAGACAGTTGCAGCCAAGAGCACTGGGGTCCCACTCACCCCAGCACCCACACGGAGGGCTTGCTTCTTGGGATGAGCAGGGCGTCAGCATTTCTCATCCTTCCTTCAGCTACTGGTTGCTAAGTCCCAGGTGAGTGTGGTTGAGAGGTGGGAGCTCCCTTCTTCTGCTCAGTCTTTTCTCATGGAACACAGGCTCCACCGTGGATGCAGTACACTGAGACTGCTGGAGCCCTGACCATTCTTCTGTTGGCTCTTGAGGCGGTGGATTCATGCCAACAAGTTAATATTTAAGTAAGAAGACTTTGAGAAAAGCAGATTACCCTCCATATTCTAAGTGGGCCTCATTTAATCATTTGAAGACCTTAAGGAAAAAACGGAACTCTTCCAAGCAGGAAGGAATTCTGCCAGCTGGATTCTGCCTTCAGATTCAAACTGCAACATCAACTGTTTTCTAGGTCTCAGCCTACCAGCCAACCCTGCCGATTTCGTACTTGCCAGGGTTCACAATTGCATAAGCTGATTCCTTAATATAAAGTTCCCTAAAATAGGACAAATTTCTTTCTTTATAATACTTCCGACTGGTTCTGTTTCTCTAGAGACCCCTGCCTGATACACAGGCTAAATTGTAGCCAGGTAGTTTACAGGAGAGTATCAGAGAATAAGTCAGCTGGCAGGAGTTCTATTGGGGTAAGAGCAAAAATCAAACAATGATCTCAGAAGCTAATACTTCAAAGGAGTCAAGATTTGATTGAATTATTTTATGGAGCAATTTATTCCCCATGGCATTGTGGAAAACAATAGAATAATCAGCAGACAATTAGTGGAGTTTAACAATTTGTTGTGGTCAGGGAAAGAGAAGAAGAGAGTCGACAGTGCCACTATCATCACAAGGGTAACTGTGACTATAACAAATCTGGAACCTTCTGAAGAACACCATCAGAGGCTGCACAGTAGAGGGAGAAGAAAGGGGGAGGGCTTCACTAAAATAATC
>NW_012145856.1:3444611-3447128 GCF_000956105.1 Propithecus coquereli
GCTGAAAGTGAAAGACAAGCAGAGAATCTTGAATGCCACAAGAGAAAAATGATTTGTAAAACTCAAAAGAAAATCTTGGTAAGATTAATACCTGACTTCTCAGTAGAAACAATGGAGGCAAAAAGCAGTGAGATAACATATTTAAATTGCTTAAAGAAAAAGACTGTCAACCCAGAACTGAAAATCTAGGAAAATTGTCTTTCAAAATTGAAGGCAAAATAAAGTCTGTGATGTTTAATTTTATGTGTCCACTTCACTGGGCCACAGGGTCTCCAAGGCATTTGTTTAACCATTATTTCTGGGTTTGTCTGTGAGGGTATTTCTGGATGAAATTAATGTTTGAATAGGTAGACTGAGTAAAGGAGATTGCCATCCCCAGCATGGGTGGAGCTCATGGAAGATGATATAATCTTACATATAGAAAACTCTAGAGGTTCTTCAAAAACAGAACCGAAAACAAAACTGCTAGAACTAATAAATGCATTCTGCAAAGTTGTAGGACACAAAATCAACACATAAAAATCAGTTGCATTTCTATACACTGACAATGAACAATTTAAAAAGCAAATTAAGAAAATAATTCTATATAAATAATCAGAATCAGAAAGAATAAAATACTTAGAAATTAACCAAGGAGGTGAGAGAATTGATTGTACAATAAAAACTACAAAATATTTCTGAAATAAATTAAAGAAGACAAAAATAAATAGAAACACTCCCACGTTCATGGATTAGATAACTTAATATTATTAAAATGTCAATATTACTGAAAGAAATCTACAGATTTAGTGGAATTCCTATCAAAATTCCAATGACTTTTTTTGAAGAAATAAAAAGGCTATCTAAAATGTATATGGTATCTAAAGGCCCCCTGAATAGCCAAAACAATTCTGAAAAAGAACAAAGAGGGAGTACTCACCTTTCTGTATTTTAAAACTTACTACAAAGCTAGAGCAATCAAAATATTGTGTTACTGGTATAAAGACAGACATAGGAACCAATGGAATAGAATAGAGTCCAGAAATAAACCCTCATGTATATGGTTAAATGATTTTTGACAAGAATGCCAAGACAATTTAATGGGGGAAAATGCCATCTTTTCAACAAATGGTGCTGGGAAAACTGTATACACACATACAAAAGAAAAAACTTGGATCCTTATTTTACACTATAACCAAAAGTTAACTCATAACCCACACATAAGACCTGAAACTACAAAACTCTTAGAAGAAAACATAAGGAAAAAACTTCACAACATTTGATTTGGCAATGATTTCTTGGACATGATACAAAAGGTACAGGCAATGAAAGAAAAAAATAGACAAATTGGGCTTCATAAACATTTTTGAAAATTTGTGTATCTAAAGGCAGTATCAAAAGAATACAAAGGTAGCCTATAGAATGGGAGAAAATATTTGCAAGTCATATATCTAATAATGGATTAACACCTAGAATATATAGAAAACTCCTAAAACTTAATAACACAAAAGATATCCAAATGACCCAGTTCAAAGGACTTGAATAAACATTTCTTCAAAGAAGATACACAAATGGCTAATACATACCTGAAAAGATGCTCAACAACACTAATCATTAGGGAAATGCAAATAAAAACTACAATGAGATACCACCTCACACCCATTATGATGGCTACTATTAAAAAAAACCCCAACTGTTGGTGAGAATGTGGAGAAATTGGAACCCTTGTGCACTGTTGGTGGGGATGTAAAATAGTATAGTTGCTATGGAAAACAGTTTGGCCATTTTTCAAAGAAATTAAAAATAGATTACCATATGTTTCAGTAATTCCACTTCTAGGTATGTACTTGAAAGATTTGAGAGCAGGATCTCAAGAAGATATTTGGATACTCATGTTCATAGAAACATTATATATTGACAATATCCAAAGAATAGAAAGAACTTGTGTGTCCATCAACAGAGGAACTGATAAACAAAATGTGGTATATATGTACAATGGAATAGTATTCAGAGGAAGGAAGTTATGACATATGCTATCACATGGATGGACTTTGAGGACCTTATGCTAAGTGAAGTAAGTCAGTCAGAAAAAGACAAACAATATATGATTCCAATTATATGAGGTACCTGGAATAGTCAATATCATAGAGCTAGAAAGCAGAATAAATCGTAGTTGCTAGAGATTGGGGGGAGGGGGCAATGAAGAGTTAGCATTTGATGGTTATAGAATTTAAGTTTGGCAAGATAAAAAGATGGATGGTGGTAATGGTTGCACAACAATATTAGTGTAGTTAATACCACTGAACCATACACTTTAAATGGTCAAGATAGTAAATTTATGTTATGTTACGTGTATTTTATTACAATAATAAAAATTGGGGGAAAAAGGAAATGACTAATACATGCTACAACATGGATTGACCTTGAAAACATTATGCTAATTGAAAGAAACTAGTCTTAAAAGACAACAAATTATATCATTCCATTCATATAAAATTTTTAGGACAGGGAAACCAATAAAAGTAGAAAGTATATTAG
>NW_012145856.1:3447358-3449108 GCF_000956105.1 Propithecus coquereli
ATGGTGTATATAGTGATGTTTTGGTAAATATAATGTATAATGATCAGATCAAGGTTTTAGCATATCTATGATCTGAAACATTTATCATTTTTTTGTGTTGGGAACATTCAGTATCCTCCTTCTAGCTATTGGTAACTATATATTCTTGTTAACTACAGCCATCTAATATAAATGACTTAAATTTATCATTTCAATAATATTTAAGTGTACAATCCAGTAGCATTAAGTACATTCACTATGTTATGTTGTGCAATCATCACCACTATTCATTTCCAGAACTTTTTCATCATTTCAGACAGAATCTCTGCACTCATTATACAGCTCTCCACTCTCTCTTCCCCTAGTCCCTGGTAACCTCTATTTTACTGTCTCTATGATTTTGACATTGTTCTTTTTATAGTTTTCTAAAGCAGGAGCTGAGATTATGTACTTTATATCTTTCTTTTCTAATATATGCATTTGATGCTATACATTTCCTTCTAGGCACTGCTTTCACTGCATATCCCAAATTTTGATACGTTTTATTTTTGTTTTCATTCAGTTTGAAGTAATTTTCAATTTCAATTCAACTTCTTTTCACCCATGTAAGTGCATTGATTAATTTCCAACTATGTTTTAGTTTTCCAATTATATTTCTGTTATTGATTTCCTGTATAATTCCTCTGTGGTCTGACAGCATACTTTGTAACACTTAAATTCTTTTAATTTTGTTAAGGTGTGTTTTGTGGCCCAAAATGTGGTCTATCTTGGCGAATGTTCTATGTAAGTTTGTGAAAAATGTGTATTTTGCTTTTATTGAATGAAACATTCTATAAATGACAATTAAATCCACTTGATTGATGATGCTGTTGAGTTCAACTATATCTTCACTAACTTTTTTGCCTGATGGAAGTGTCAATTACTTGTAGAAGAATATCATATGGTAATTTTACACTTAATTGTTTGAAGCACTGATAAACTGTTGTCCACAATGGCTGTACCTTTTGACATCCCATCAGCAATGCCCAAGTTTTTCAATTCCTGCACAATCTCACCGACACTTATTTTCCATTTTTAAAAATAACAGCTATCCTAATATGTGTGAATTGGTATTTCATTGAAATTTTCATTTTATTTCCCTAATGGCTGGTGAATTTGAGCATCTGGAGTTTCTATATGAAGTGATGAAAATATTCTAAAATTGACTGTCATGATAATTGCATGTATCTTGAATATACTATATTAATAAAAACCGTTGGATTATATGCTTTAAATGGTTGAAATGTATGGTCTATGAATTATCTCTCAATAAAGTTGTTAAACTATGAAACTATGAAGTTACATTTTAACAAATTTGCTGAACTATGAAGAAAAAAATAGAAAAAATAGAACTATGGAAAAGGAAAGCTTACTTTTTTTCTGCGCATGATGGCACAAATACACAATGATATAATGTACTTCTACAGCTGATTCTACAAAGAAAAGTTGCTGTTCTGCACAATTGCAATATCTCAGGGAAAGGGGACTGGATTCACTGGAGGTGAATCAACTCTTGAGAAAGTTGGAAGTGATGTTTTTGGTGAAGAAAAATATTTATAAATATATGGATGATAAGGAAATAAAAGATGATAACTGCTAGCTTAAAAAAAGTAGTTTCCTTCTTGGTGAAGCACATGGGATTTTGGTGAGCTAAAACCATAAAATTCTTAGAAGAAAACACAAGGTTAAATCTCTGTGATCTTTAATTTGGTAACAGATTCTTAGATATGAC
>NW_012145856.1:3451738-3459533 GCF_000956105.1 Propithecus coquereli
GTGAAAGGCAGTACTCCAATGAAAGCATCAATTATTACTAAGCAGTGTAGTGGGTTAATTATTGAAATGAAAAGGTTATTATTGATTTGGTTAGAAGATCAAAATAAGCGTAACATTCCTATTAGCCTAGCATTAGTGCAGGAAAAGGCCCGGAACATTTTCAACAGTTTAAAAGCTGCACACATAGAAACTGAAGGTTTGTGATGAAGAATTTGTTGCAAACTAAAGGTTGGTTTAATCATTTTAAACATAGGGTAAATGTGCATAATATTAAAGTGAAAGGGGAGGCAGCCAGGGCAGATGTAGCTGCAGCAACTAAATTTCCTGAAATGTTGAAGAAAGTTACTGAGTAGGGAGATTATTTGCCAGAACAAATAGTTAATGTAGATGAAAGTGGTCTGTTCTGGGAAAAAAATGCCTTCTTTCTTACATCTAGAAAGAAGAAAAAAGTGCACCAGGGCATAAAGCAGCAAAGGATGGATTAACCTTACTGCTTGGGGGTGATGTACCCGGAGATTTTAAGCTCAAGTCTTTGCTTGTTTACTGCTTGGAAAATCCAAGAGCACTTCACTGCAGTGTTAAAGCAACTCTTTCTGTTATTTGGAAGTCAAATTTAAGGACCTGGGTCACATTTGCCATGTTTGAAGATTGGTTCTTGAACTGTTTTATTCCTGCTGTGGAATGTTATTGTTTGGAAAATACAATTCCCTTTAAAGTTCTGCTTGTGCTGGACAGTGCTCCTGGACATCCAACATCTTTAGATGACCTTTGCCCTAATGAGAAGGTCGTATTTTTACCACCCATGCTATATCATTATTACAGCCAATGGACCAGGGAGCCATTTCTGCATTTAAGGCTTATTACTTACGGCATACATTTGTTCAAGCAGTCAGGGCTGTGGAAGATGATGTGATGACCTTGAGAGAGTTTTGGAAGAATTATAACATCTATGATGCCATCAAAAACATTGCTGACTCCTGGGAGGAAATGAAGCAATCAACAATGAAAAGGATGTGGAACAAACTGAGCCGTCGCTTCTGTGATGACTTTTGTGGCTTCACAGAAAAAGACATCACTGAAGCCAGAAAAGCTGTGGTGGATAGTGGCAATGCACTGCAATTGGACATCAGTGAAAATGACGTAATTGTCTTACTGGAGTCTCATTCCAAGACTTAACTGATGAATATCGTATAGAGATAAAGAAGCAGCTGATAGAAACACAAGATCACGAAGAATCAGAAGATCCAGAGCCAAGAAAATTTACAAAAAAAAAAAAAAAAGAATGAGCTGAAGCCTTTTGTCTCATGAAGCAGGATTTGCTAAGCTTAAGGAGCAAGGTCCTAACATTGAGCGTTTACAGAGGTTTACTGTGCAGTTAGTGAGACTGTCAGTGCTACAAGATCATTTATGATGAAATAAAGGAAAAAGCTGTGCAAACAACCCTGGATACCTTTTTCAATATAAACTGACTTCAGTGGTAAGTTCCCCTCCTCCAGCAACAGAATCAAATCCTGATTCTCCAGCACCCACACCATCCTCTCCTGCACCATCTCTATCATATCTGAGTAATGTCAGCCTACCTATTGCCTCAAAAATGCTTCTTCCATTAAGCAAGACATTAAGGCAATATCAAATGAGTGTCAACCTTTAATATTCTTTCTTGAAATTTCTCCTGTCTGCTATATGAACATTTTGTATGAATTTGTTTTTATGTTGTGTTTGTTTGAATTAAAAGAAAGAGCACAATAATTTTTTTTTAATTTCAGAATATTATGGGGGTACAAACATTTTGGTTACATGAATTACTTTTATGTAGTTTGAGTCAAAGTTAGAAGTGTGTCCATCACCCAGATATTGTGCATCGTACCCATCCCCTCTCCCCCACCCCCACCAATTTGATTTCTGTTGGATTTTACTACCATATGTACACATGAGTGTTGATCATTTAGTTCCAATTTAATAGTGAGTATATCTGGTGTTTGTTTTTCTATTCTTATGATACTTCACTAGGAGGATGATCTCCAGTTCCATCCAGGTTGTTACAAATGGTATTATTAGCTTACCATTTTTTATGGCTGAGTAATACTCCATGGTTTACATATACCAAAGTTTATTAATTAGTCCAGTCATGTATTGATAGGCACTTGGGGTGTTTCCACATCTTCGTGATTGTGAATAGTGCTGCTATAAACATATAAATGAGTGCAAGTGTCTTTTTGATAAAATCACTTTTGTTCCTTTGGGTAGATACCCTGTAGTGGGATTGCTGGATTGAATGGTAGCTCTACTTTTGGTTCCATAACTTATTACAGTACAGGGGCATTATTATTACTATAGTATTATACTGTATTGTTATCACATATGAGCCATTATAGTATTGTTATTATTATTACCATATATGCGCTGTTCATCAGGGATCCGAGTTACATACAAATCTAACCTAAAGATGTTCTCAGGGTCGTATCTCATCCATAACCCAGGGATCGCCTATATTTATTTGGTAAACTCTTAGGCAAGTGATTCTCTCTTTGGGCCTCAGTTTTCTTTTCTGTAAAATGAGAGTGAGGAGAAATATGTTTAGGACTCCTAGAGTCCTCTTTCCCACTGAGCATAGGTGGCTCTCAGAGAATTTTATTATTATTCCAAACTCTTTATTTCTAGTCTCTTATTTCCAAGCCAGCCTTTATGGGCTTGAAGGTAAATGGTTTCCAAACAGTTCGAGTGATTTGGTTTACATCATCCCCCACTGTCCGTTACCTGCACCCCAGTGTCTTAGCAGGACACAGTTGCTCTGGAGGACACAGATTCCAGAAGGAGTGAGGAGGGATAGCCCCACCCCTCCCCGCAGCCTGAGAGCCCGGGGGACCTGGCCATGGTTGGCCAAAACATAAAGGGGGAGTATTGAGGGTTGGGGGAAACATAGTAGGCACTCAAATATTAGCCATTATTACTATATTTTATCAATATATGTATGAATAAGTAAATAATACTTTAAAATGGAAAAGAAAAAAGGAAAGCTTAATTTTCTGCACATGGTGGCACAAAAGTGCAATGCTATGAATGTAACTCTCTCACTAGCTCTAAAAAGAAAGTCTGCTGTCATACACAATTAAAGTATCCCAGGGAAAGGGAGTAAACCTAAGTGGTCTGCATCCTTGCTGCTAAAGGTGCAGTCCACAGATCAGCATCATCAACATCAGCTGGAAGTACATCAGAAATGCAGAATCTCAGGGCCCCACTTTAGAACAACTGAATAAGAATCTGCCAGTTAACAAGATCCCTGGGTGATTCCTATGCACACTTAAGCTCAAGCAGCAGTGGGGCGATGCACAGCTAAGTTAGCTGATGACACAGGATGTCCAAAAGGGATGGAAAGGAGGACAATTCTATGATCCTCTAAGAAGGAATACATGTTGTACACCTTTGTCAAAGTTTTCAGTCTCCAGTTGGATATTTTTTTGAGGATTCACCTTCCATGTAGTTCTGGTATTTGAGGGAAAGGAATCAACTAACACAACAATCTGCATTTTAACAAGATCCCCAGTGATGTGCATGTGCATTGAAGTTCAAGAAGCGTTTGGGACATGCAGCTAAGGCGGCCAGAAACTGGTGACCTAGGGAAATTCTTGAAGAAAAAAATGACAAAATTGCTATAATTGTCTGTGTTTTGGTGGGAGGGTCTTGTGATCAACAACAGGTATGCATACTGTTTTTTATATCAAATAAGAATACAAAAGTGTGAAAATTAATTTAATTGAAAAACTCTGTGCCAATGTGGCTAATAAAAATACATTGTCTTGTAATGCCATCTTGGCCTTTGCCATAACAAAAAGTAATGTTTTTGCCCCAAATCCCTAATTTTTATGGCAGTAGAGGAAAGAATCATGAGCCTTGTACCCTGAAGGCTAAGTTTTGCATCTCAACTCTGCTTTGTGCCGTACCTTGTTCTTCTGTTTCCTAATTTAAGTAGAATACTAATGTTCTCTCTTTCTAATATACATGGCTATGGTGAGCATCAGTGTGAAAATGTTTGTGAAAATGCTTTGAAAACTGTTAATGTCAGTAATTATTTCTATAATTGCAGACCTAGTCCATTTCCTTTTACTTGTCCTAATGATGATGGAGATTCTAAAGAGCCCTCTTCATATATACCTGTGTATGTGTATGTGCATGTGTGTATACATGAGGAGGTAAAGTTCTGAAGCTCAAGGTGTTATTATAGGGCCAATAGTAGTAGGGTGCTATAGTTTATTTCCACTTCGTATATCTTCACATCGAGCTTTTCCATTCTACCACATGGTTGGTAGTGTTTCTGAACACTACCGTTTTCAGTTACAATCCCTTACATTTAGCCTGTGCTTCCATATCACCAGCATCTCTGCTCCAATCTGAAACACACAATGGGGACTATTTCATTTGTGGCACCTTTCTGTTCAAGCCTTTGGATAGTTTATTTTTCGTACCACATGGAGCTAATTTTGTCATCAGCATTTTAGGAAACACACAGTAGCATTCTAAGTGAAATACAAATTAGAAAACTCTGCCATTTTTAGTTATTCTTTTCTCCCAAATTTGAAAAGAAATCACTTTCAAATCACTCAAGTCACATTTATCCTTTTTAAACTCGCAAAGCTGTTGTCATGATTTTTCCAAACTCTCTATTTCTAGCTCCTTAAATAGAAATTATGACTGGAGTAACAGTGGTGAAAAAAACTGAAGCACTATGAATTTAAAGAAAAAAATTATCAGGCACAATGAAAACCAGAATTTAACACATAGTTTTGCTTTGTTGTCTTTTGCAGTTACAAGTTTGCAAAACCATGTTTCACCTGCACAGTTTCTGGCTCACAGCAAAGAATCAATAGAAGTTGATTGGTCAACTGATTGATGAAGAAACCGCACATCAGTGAGGGTGAAAGAAACCTATTACACATGAAGAGTATACTCTTTATTTTTTTTAGTTTTCTTTTTAACAACTATCATTTTATTGATTTTTTTTTTACTATGTGCCAAGCACTCTGCTAAGCACATTAAATTTGTTATCTCATTCAACCCTGCCCCCCAGTAATCCTAGTGACTATTACTATAGCTAATTTACCAGAAAGGGAACATATTGGGCTATGTTAAGAAGTAGGTTCCCACACTATGAATTCCGTTAAGTATTAATTAATTTAGTCTTAATTAATTAATGGAATAGATTAGAACATACGCTTTATTTCATCAGGCAAACCTTCCCAGCATAAAATTAACCAGAAATTATTGAGCATTAACAGTGTGCCAGGCACTATGATGTAATTTAAATAATGATTTCATTTAATTCTAATAATTGGCTTATGCAGGAGACATATTATTAATATCCCTCTTTATGGATAAAAAAACTGAAACTAAAAATGTTAAAGGAACAAACTTAAGACTAGAGAGCTAGTGGTAGAGCTGGGCTTTGAAATCAGGACTGAATGCTCAGCCCATATGGTTCAATGCCTCAAACCCACGTGCATAGTTCACCAGTGAATCAACAACAGTAGCAAAAAGTCACCCTCAACTTGCCAGCCTCTCCTGGAACATCCCCTTTGAATCCACCCTTTTCTCTGGATAAGCAAACAACCATGGAGTTGTCACCAGGTCTGTGGCCTGTATGGCGTATAGCACAATGGAGGAAATGTCCTCTCAGGAAAATTATTCTAAATATAGCTTGTATCCTGTTTTATTTTTCATTTAACATTATGATGTAAATGTTTTTTTATGTTACTAAAAACTCTTAATAAGCACAATTCTAAAAGTTGCTTAAACTTTTTATCAAGTGAATGTATCATAATTTAATTATCAATTTCTTTGTTATTTCCTTCTTTCCTTCAATGGAAATCAAGTAGGTGGGAGAGGGGGGAGGAGGGGATGGGTAAATTTACACCTAATGGGTATGATGTGCACTATCTGGGTGAAGGGCACACTTATAACTTTGACTCAAACTGTACAAAAGCAAGTTATGTAACCAAAATGTGTATAATATTATGAAACTAAAAAAAAAAAATTCTTTGTTATTGACCAGGTATTCTTTCCTTATTTGTTGTTATTTTATATAATGTTATAATAAGCCCTATTTACATAGAACTACTTCCACATCCCTGATTTCTGACTAATGCGTGACAGAAGTACCTAAAAGTGAATTTGGGTGTTTCCATATTTCAAGTATCTTGATGTACATTGCCAAATTACTTTCTAAAAGTTTTGTACCAATTTCTACCACCCCATCAGGCTCACCAGGCCTTCCTATCAGATATAGAATTAAAATAAGAGAAATCTTTGCTGATTATATGCATGAAAAACTCTATCACATTATTAAAATTTACATTTGTTTGATTCATTATGAAGTGAAATAATTTTTCCAGTATTTGGCAGCCACTAAATCTTCCTTTTTGATAATTTCCAGCTTCTGATTTTTGCCCTGGTGAGATTTTACTTCTTTGTCTGTATTCCTTACCTACTGAAGAATTCAAACTCTTGCAATATTTATTGTAAGTATTTTTTCCATAGATTGTCTCTGCCTAGAGCAGAAACAGAAGGAAATATGTTGCTGAATCCAAGGAAGGAGAAGAGCCCTTCAACAAAGAAGTGACAGCAGATTCCTGCTACAAAGAACCCAGCAAGGTAAGGTTTGGAAAAGTAACTATTTTTTTCCCCACACACTGTTATGAATGGTAACAAAGCTTATATTCTGCTTTAGACTAGGTGGGCAATAATTACTATTGTTCGTTCAAAAGCCAGGTGGTTTATCACTAAAAAAAAAAAAACAAACAAAAAAAACTATCAGAGATTTATTGACAAAGAAATAAATGCATCACATTTAATACCACATTGGCAAGAAACCTCAGTACTTTTCCACCCCTTACCATATTACAAAGGTTCTGAGGTTCTATAGAAATGTACAGTGACTCTGGCCCATGTGATAGATATTGTAACCAGGTTTACAGAGTTCAAGCCTCAGCAAATAGAAAATGCTTATTTTCTTGATCAAAACAGTTCAGATAAAAACATATCAGATTAAAATAAGAATGACAACAATAATAATAAGAAATGTTTAAGCTGGTGTATTAGTCAGGGTTCTTCTGAGAAGGAGAACAAACGGAATGTGTACATGTGTATGTAGAGAGATTTATTTTAAGGAATTGGCTCATACAGTTGTAGAGCTTAGTAGGCCCAAAATTTGCAGGGTAGGTCAGCACACAGCAGAGCCAGGAAAGAGTTGCCTTTTGTCTAAAAGCAGTCTGCTGGAAGAATTCCTTCTTGTTCAGGGGAGGTCAGTCATTATACTCTTAAGGCCTTCAATTAATTGCTTTACTGCAAGTCCACTGATATAAATGTTAATCTCATTCTAAAAAGACCAGAGACATTCAGAATAATGTTTGACCAAATATCTGGGTCCAGCCAATTTGACACATAGAATGAGCCATCAAACTTGGTAACAAGATTAATCAGAATTTAACTAACTTTAAAAATGTTTGTTAGTTGAGGCTTTATTTTGAATAGGGTATATCTCATTCAGACCTCACAACAGCATTCTGCCTACTTGTTCCTACTCTCCTTTTTTGTTGAAGTCAATGTCATTCTCTGCTACTTTACGATCTTGACTGTGACCCAGCTTGGATGGGTAGACTATGTGGAAGGAGAGGTATGCTGTTTGCACTGAGTTCTTAGGAACTTATTTTCTGTAAAGACATAATGATGTTACTGTTCTGCCTTCCCCTGGGGCTTTCATATCTTTATTTGAGTTCAGCAGCCACAATGAAATTAAGATGAT
>NW_012145856.1:3459898-3460741 GCF_000956105.1 Propithecus coquereli
TATTTAGATAATTGAAAAGATATTTAAATTATTTTTTCTAGGTGAAAAAAACATTAATACTTAATTGTGGAAGCTTAAATACTTTTTTGTTCATCTTTAAACTCCAGAAAGCCTCCGAGATTACTGCTAGCCCATGATATCTCCATTACGTGCAAACGCTCAGCTCTCAGACATTTTGTTCATTCCATTTTCTTTGGAACTATGGTTGGCATATGACTCACCCTGAGTACTCCAGTTATGTCCCATGAGGGCTGACTCTGCCTGTCCAACAAGACTCTAAGTCTATCAGAAGCAGAAATTGTGTTTTCCCTCTTTCCTGTCTCTTTCCATTTCTATGCCAATTACTTAACGCAGGAATCATTATGTGTGTGACAAGCAGAGAATGACATTGACTTCAACAAAAGAGCAGAGTAGGAACAAGTGGAGAGAAAGCTGTTGTGGTATGTCTGAATGAGATATATCCTGTTCAAAATAAAGCCTCAAGTAACAAGTGTGTGTGTGTGTGTGTGTGTGTGTGTGTATGTCCATAAAATTATATTCTGTCCTGTGCCAAGGAAGATTGAATGGCTCATTCCAGAGTATTTCTGGGGAAGCATTTTAGAGCTTGGTTCATGGCATTATGTAAAGCATCAACCTACCTCGCTTTCTGCCACATCTAATTATTTGTAACAAAATCTTGATAAAAGATATAACAAATACCAAGATATCTTAGTCAAATAAAATTCCATACTAATAGCTCAGATTACATTCCAAATTCCCTACAACTTTTCATCTTCATCTCCTTAAAATGTTAAAGAGAGCAGATACAACAAAGAGAGCTCCAACAACTCAATAGGGAAAAAT
>NW_012145856.1:3462021-3465189 GCF_000956105.1 Propithecus coquereli
TAAGCATTCATGAAACCACTCCTAAAAAAGTTGCCCTCTCAATAGTTTCTGGTGACTTTAATAACCAATCAAGTGATTATTATATTTTTAAGTTTCTAGCCTCTTTGAATTATCTGCAACATTAAAAGATATTTGGATTATTCCTTATTTGAAATGTATTCCCCTTCTTGGTTTCCCTAAAATACTCTAATCTCCTAGAATTTTTCCTTCTTTCTCAGCCATCACCTCCTCTATCTCCTTCATCAGCTCTTCACTCAATTTTGTCATCTAGTGAAAAGAGAACTAGTTTGGCAGAACAACTGAATCCCAGTCCTAATCCTTTCTTAACTTATCTCTCCAACTAAAGGTTGGTTAATCTCTGTGGTTCTCAGCTGTTATAGCTGTAAAATAAGGTTAGACCATATTATTGGATTTTAATTAGGCTCCACCGAGACTCAAGAATTTCTTTCAGATTTCTCAACTGCAGCCACAATTCTCACCTCTGTTCCTACCACAGCACCTGCACTGTTTTTACTTGTGTATTGGGCACCCACACTAGATTTCCATCACCAGGGACAGATGCATCTGAAAGTGTAAGCACTTTGGGCAAGTTAGCCCAATGACTGTTAGACTAATATTTGATAGAAACCATTTCCCCAGATCAAGTTTGTTGAGGGAAAATATGTCATGAAATGTGATAAAAGGAATGGTGTGCATACCACCAACTATTAGGTGGTATTCAGTATGGTAGCCTGCATTCTCAATGTCAAGTGATGTGGGACACTCGCCAAGCGGGAGTGGGGGCAGCATCTGGACCAGTGAAAGAGCTTTCCTATTGAGGTCCCAGCATTCCTCCCTAAGTCCATCTCTGGTTCTAAAGGCACAATGCAATATTATTTTGTGGAGTTGATGTAAGGATTATGCAAAGTAATATTATTAAAACATTTGTCACAGTACTTGTCACACAGAGAAAAACTGTACATTTATTGTTTTTATACTTTCTCTGTGACCTAAGTGAGAAAATGCCACCATGCTTTTTCCCTCTTATGGTGGCCTGGCTGTATAACAGTCTCATTTCTGCTGACTCATTTTGCAAAATCAAAACATAGCAAACTGGTTCAATAAGCAGGAAAGCCATTGGGAGAGGCATTTGAACTTTATCCAGCAATGAGGACTACTCTCTTATATTTCAAAGAGAGTGGGGAAAAAAAGCACTGCTTTGTTCTAATTATAGTTTCTTTAGACAGTTAGAGAGGTCAAAGTTTGTTCTCTGAAAGCAGCATATCTGAATTTTTAAAGCCTATCCACAAAGTATCTGGAAAGCACCAAAGATTGTACTTCCCCTACTCTAGAGGGACACTTCTTCCCTGTAGTGAAATTCTTTGTTTTATATCACATTGTGCTGGTTGGGAAGATAATACTTGTGATTGCCCCTGTGTTTATTTCCCCTGCATACTGCTGCCAGGACACCATGATTCTGTGCAGTGAATCATTATTTTGTCGCATCACAAATAGCGGCAGCACCTAGCTGATTCCATTTTAAAATGATGAAAGAAAAAGGGGGGAGCAAAGCCCAAATCTCAAACCAAGCATTAAATGTCCCTGAAATTCCTGCAGCAGGCATGATGCTCTTTTTACACAGGGAAACAGGACCACAGTCTGCATCACAGCATTGGCTGCTTTCCTGATTTGCTTAGTAAGTTTTCAAGAAATTTCTGCTCTTGTAGTGTGCTTAAGTGTGAATGCCAAAGCACAGGAGAGCAGCTGTGCCCATTGGCACCCACCTCAGGTACTGGTTCTTTAAAAAATTGAAGCTTAAAACCAGTGTCCTACTTCAAAAGATGCTACGTACATTACATCTCGCTCTGCTAAATTCTGTGGTGATCATTAGTGTGGGACGTGCTACAATCTTAAAGTCCCTTACTATTTATTAAGCACTTCCACATATTAAGCTGCCTGATCCTGTAAGGTAGGCAGAGCAGGATTATGTCCTTTATTTTCAGATGAAAATACACAATGACTCAGAGAAGTGAAGCCACTTGTACACAGACACAGAGCTGTGAAAAAATAGAGCTGGAACTCAAAACCGAGGATCCTATTTCTGAAGAGGGAGCTTCACTCACTAAACAGAGGCTTCTGTAAACAGGCTTTTGCCAAATCATGACACGATGGTGAGATCACGTTCTCCTTGCTTCCTCTTCTCCTTGTCAACATTCAGGACCCTTGTGCCACCACACAGACTTGTCCATGCTGACTTATCTACAACACCCTCTCCTTTGTGCCCTACTTCCTGGAGTGATGAATGAGTCCCTGTTCAGCCCTGTGCATCTAGGTCAGTAAGGGGCTGGATACAGGACTGCTAGTGGCTTAGTGCATTTCCCCTCTTGTGGGTGCATTTGTTTTGTAACAGGAACTAACTCCTAGATGCACATACCCTAACCTAGAGCAGTGGACATTGGAGGCACCATGATAGCATACACAATCCACTTAAACATAAGGCTGAGCATGCCAGCTCATATAATAAGTCCACACTCCCAAATGAGCATGGTCCCAGCAGCTTCCTGTCTACTGCCCCTCTCTCCTCTGCCCCTCTCTGTCACACCAACCACTCTCAAAGAAGAATGGTCCACAGGTGACTGGAAACTGGTCAAGGCACACCAGTCCACATTGCCCAGGCATTCAGCCATTTGTTAACCTTGGGAATGTGGGGAGTTCTTTTCTTCCTGGGCTTCAGTTTCTTAAGTGGTAAAATTAGAATGTTCAACTAAGTGAGTTGTTTTATAAGCCTTTTTTGACGGTAAACCCCTATTTTCAAATGTAATATAATCGAGGTCCTGAATTCATGAAACAGTTACATGTGATGTTCTACTACTAGAAAAGAGAGAAACGAAGAACCTATTTGGCCTCCTTTCAATATGCCCAGAATCCTCTGAGATTTCATTATAGTGCCTTGTGAATCTTCAAAATACAGGGAAAGGCCTTGTATATAAGAGAGGAAACTCAAAACATTTTAGCCTTTTACAGAATTTAGATGCTCATAAATCTCCCCCTTCCTCATCTTATTTACCTCTCCTGGACATTGCATGGCTCTGAGTAGCTCTCCTTGCTCTCCCCCGCCCCTCTCTTTTTCTTAAAAGAATGATGTTCTGAGGAGGAGGGAGGTGGCTATAAAGGAATAGTGATAGGAAG
>NW_012145856.1:3468507-3470364 GCF_000956105.1 Propithecus coquereli
TATCTATCAATGATATACTAGCACTAATACATTGACAAAAAAATAAAAAAGTAAAAAAAAATTTAAAAAGTAGTTTTTATGCAGAAAATTTGGGGACTTTATTACTGCCTGAGGCTAAACTCAGAAATAGATTATTAAGAAACCAGATAAATGCATGCTCATTCAGGGCATTTAAAAAAGGCAATACCCTTGCACAGAAGTTCTTATCTTTAAGAAAAAAAAAGGCAATACCTATGTTTTCCAAGGCATCCCTAGACTTTGATGGTTGAGGCACTCTTAGTACTATGTCTCCCTTTTCTGAATTCCCTGGCAAAAGATCTGGAGGAGTTTGACTCTAAATTACAATCCTGATGGTTTAATGATTTTGTCCGTTGTCCTCAAATAGAAAAGTTACATCTTTCATTTTTCTAAAAGATTTCTGAAAATGTCTTTCTCCTCTCTCTGCCTACATTACTTACACTAGCTGCTCAATGATCGAACCAGAGTTATCCTGAGAGCCCATGAGTTATGAGCAGTGGGTACCAGGCACTGGGGTGAGAAGAAGAGAGCCAAGGAAGTGATAGTACATGGGAGTGGAAGAGGAGCAGCGTGGGCAAAGCCATCTGACCAGGCCACGTGAGATTTAAGATTGGAAATGAGTTATGAGCCTTAATGAAATGGAGAGAAACTGTGTATGGCCCTTGTGGACTTACGACAGGGTGGCTGTGGTCAGCTGATGCTGTGTTGGTAGTACCCCCTCCCAGATGCTTACCTGGCATCTTCCTGGGCACAAGATAACATTGCTCACCTCAGTTATAATTGTAACGCTTTTATTAGTTTCTTTAAAAGGTAATCTACTCTGTCAATTTTTATACATTGCTATTAATATGTCTTAAGGAATGCAAGACAAGTCTCCTTGAAGTGTACAAGTATATAAGCTATGCCATTCAGTGTCACATTCGGAATTCTTTCCTCCTCCCCAACCAGATGGGGGCTAGGATGGACTTCCAGATATTTTATGCCTCTCCCATACTATTTCGGGTTCCCTGAGACTGAGTGTTCCTGGCATTCTCTTTAACTTTTTTCCTCCTCCTTTCTTGGGCATTAATCCTATTCCATCTGTACCTCACTCCTCAGGATTTCCTAGCAAGTTCTTCTGCTAATTGGCTGTCTGTTGGCAGAGCTGGTATTCCATTCCCTTCTCCCCTGTTCTGGCACACTCTGGTAAATCTCTGTGCCTGGTGGTTAAGAAGGGAAGACTTGATTTTTGTGCACCTAATTCAATTAGATTTCTCGCCAAGCTGTAGGCTTTTAACTTCTTGCAGCAGGAAAGTGGTGAGGAATCAAAGAGTAAACATATCAATGAGAATTTTTCACATATTGTAAAGAAAGTTTTTTTTTTCCTTCCCTTGTATGGCTCTAAGTGAATTTAGTGGTGCTCAGCAATAATACATTTTGAAAGCAGGGTGATTTTCTGATTTAAAAATAGGAGAGCAAGAGTCAACTTGGCTTCTAATCCCTGTTTCCCACAGGAAAAAAAGGATAAAGAGAGAAGAATGCACAAAGCAAACATTCCTAGATCATGTTCTCCACAAGTATAAAATGACTTCAAGTCCTTCTTTAATTTAAAGTGAGATTTTTATAAATGTCTTCCCAAAAGACTAATTTTGAATCCCATGATTATTGCAGTAAAAATGAGGTGGGCATTATGAAAAAGTAAAATAATAATTGTATATATGTTTTAATAAATTGATCAGTTTGATTATTCAGTAGTTTCCAAAGAGGGTTCCTAAGAACCTTAATATTTCCAGAGGTGCCTCAGGGTGGGGAGACCTGAAGGAAGGTGGGGGCAGCGTTCCAGCCCTTGCACCTCATCAC
>NW_012145856.1:3471839-3473034 GCF_000956105.1 Propithecus coquereli
TTTTTTTTAACAAATAAGAAAAACTGAAGTTTTCATTAAAATACTTCTTAAGATCACAAAAATAATAAATTAAAAAGTCAAAAGAAGAGTGATGGCCTCAATTTTCAGTCTTTTTGTTCTCCCTATTCCATCATAGGCACAAGTCATCTTGGATATTGAGAGAACTAACCTCCTGTACAGGGTAGGGAAAAACTCTTTTAGGGGCCACCTTGTAAAAAACCTTCTCTCCACTTGCTTATTTCCTGCACCGCTGGGAAGGGTGTCTTAAGTCTGTGTCTTTAACTCACAAATGTTCAAAACAGTTCAGCCCTAAATAAACCTATGTCCCCTGGCATAATTTTGAGTCTTAAAAAAGGACGGAAGATTTCCATTTCAGGGGGTACTAAGAGTTCTTTGTTCTCTTAACTGTAGATCAATCAATGTAGTGAAAGCTCACTTTCAACAAGGGTTTATTGAGCAACTACAGTGTGCTCAGAACAGTGTTTCAAAAAAATCAGAAAAAATATGAAAGCAAATATTTTTATGACTATAGAATCCATGTAGACTATCAACATTTTATTTTGGAGCAACTTTACCCCAAGAGAGTACAAATAAAATAATAAATGTTACCACTGGAACTAGACTAATCAGGCTGCACCCCTATTCCCCCACCCCTATTTACACACAAATGTGAGTAAAACAGGGGGCTTGAGGGGTTGCAAGTGGATGAAGTGGGAAAAGAATTTAATGATTGGCGAGGATATGAATTTCAGTCCTTACTGATTTAAAAACATGCTTTTAGTGTAAGATATGATTCCTTCTTTCAAAGTGATTAAAATTCTGTTGGAGAAATTGATAGTACACACACATACTAACCTTGAAACAGAGACTAGAATCAGAATAATCAGTGTTTCAGCAGACTGATAACTACTGCAGAAATTTAGTGAAGTAGGAAGTAGTGAGGTTTGGGAAATCTCTAGGGGGTCTTCAGAGAAACCTTGCTGTGTTTTGAATATATTCTTAATTTCAGGCCTAGGGTCTTTGTCAGTCCTCTGATACTGGCTGTTATTGAGATAATATTTTTGAGGATTCTCCAACATTGGGCTTGGGTTTTTCTAACCTCGGGCTTACTATCATTTAAAGCAAAATCATTTCCCTCTTTGTGACGTGAATTATTCATTGATATAGCTACACTGCATGCTGATATCAGAAAAAA
>NW_012145856.1:3473084-3475200 GCF_000956105.1 Propithecus coquereli
TAATTACAATGATAAAGCTAGATAAAAATTTTGATACGGTAACAAGTTAGTAGCCCACATGGTTAATTACACCTGGGATTCTGACAGTTTGTGGCGCTCTCTGCTTACTAACTTCCAGATTCCTTAAGGACACCTCTAGATGCAATAAGGAATAAGGATACATAGGGAATAAGTTGCTATTTCCAGACATGAGTGAACTGTAACTCTTGAGACTAGAATAGTCAGTTCTAGAAGAGGTTCTAGACCTGTGCTGTAGCCACAAAGTATTCTTATCATCAGGAGATCTTGGAATTACATGATTAAAGGGAGAAAATGAAACAATTTAAATAGTTACCATTTGCTGATTAAATTGCCTCTCCCTGCCACCTCGCCTGTACCAGTTGTGTAGGTCAGAGTTTCTTAACCTCAGCTCCATTGACACATTGGGCCAGATATTTCTTTGCTTTGGGAGGCTGACTTGTGTGATGCAAGATGTTTCTCAGCATCTGTATCCTCTTCTCGTTAGGTGCCAGTGGCACCTTCCCCCCACTTCTGACAGCCAAAAATGTCTCCAGACATCACCAAATATCCTCTGGGGGACAAGATTGCTCCTGGCTGAGAAATACTGGTGTAAGAAATAAGTATGTGACTTTGGGGTTAGACTAGATTTAAGCCCAGATCTACCCACCTAGGAGATGTGACTTTGGGCATATTACTTGAACTCTCAAGTCCCATATAAGTAAATCAGAACGTTGTACCTACCACATAGCATTGCTGTGAGAGTCAAATGATGCCTGGTGCTTAGTAAACGCTTCATAAATAAAAGCTATTATTTTTATTTTTTGTCTCTTCCAGATGATCTACAATTTACAGATTTATTTATACACAAACAAGAATAACTAGTCATACAAAACAGAGTCACGTAGTTGTCATTTGCGTCTACAGCTGCTTAATGTCCTTTTAGTGTGGTAAAAGAACTACTCCATTTTGGTGTCATATATGTAGATGCAAATTCTGTTTATGTTGCCTGTTAATTTGGCTATGAACAACCTTCTCTTTGTCCCTCAACACTCTCCTTTAAAGAATGATATCACCTACCACATAGGCTATAAGGATCAAACCATCTAGCACATGACTTCAAAAATACAAAACAGAAACAAAAACTGTTGCCTCATTGCCTCCTTTCCCACTTTCCCATCCTTATTTTATCCTTCCCTACTTACCTCCCTTCCCTCCCTCCTTCCTTCCTTTTTCTTTCCTATGTCTTAGTATCAAAAGCTGCATCTTCATTGGTTTTGATTCTTAATGTACAGTGATTGTAAACTGCTTGGAGGGCTTGTTAAGCCACAGATCACTGGGCCCGCCTGCACAGTTTATGACTCAATAGGGCTGGGGTGAAACCCAGGAATTTGCATTCTTAACAAGTTTGCAGGTGATGCTGATGCTGCTGATTTGAGGACCACACTTTGAGAACTAATGTCATGGTGTTTATTGCTACACTCTACAATAGTGGTTCTTATCCCCTAGAGAGCGTTTAAAGACACATTGCTAGGCCCCATCTCCAGTTTCTGATTTAGTAGGCTAATATACAGAGAACTGTTTCTTAACTTTAGCTGCAGATTAGAATCACCTGGGGAGTTAAAAAAAAAAAAAAAAAGTCCTGATGCCTGGGTCCCAGCTCAGACCAATTAAATCAGAATGTCCCGGTTTGTAAATCTTCTCAGGTGATTACAATATGCAGCCATGCTTGCAATGTCTTTCAAAAGCAGGCACAGAGATTTACAAAATCTGGGACGGCAAGGAGTGAATTTGAAAATTTTGTATACAGAATCTCTGACTCCAAACAGAAAAGGCAATTCAGAGCTTTGGGTATTGATGTGATGAGCAGTCACTTAGTCCTACCTACGATTAACTAGTAATATAAAGACTCATCAGCCTCGGGTCTGGGAAGGGCTTTTAGAAGTAGCTTTTGTTGTTAACTTTAGAGATGGGGTCTCACTATATTGCGCAGGATGGACTTGAACTCCTGGCCTAAAGCAATCCTGCCTCAGCCTCCCAAATAGCTGGGAATATAGGCAGGTGTGTGGTGTGCCCCACCATGTCAGGCAAAAGAAGATAGACTAATGGCTAACAAATA
>NW_012145856.1:3479865-3481831 GCF_000956105.1 Propithecus coquereli
GATTGAAATAACCCAAGATAAAATGAAGAATGATGAGAGACTATAGGAAGAGGAAGATTTACTTGCACTGCATTTAAAGACCTTTTCAGAAAAGTTAGACGATTCATTGGTTCACTTATTTCACAGGTGAAAACAATCAACATATGTATTATTCTTTCTCCACATATTCAGAACTTACATATACGTGTGTGTATTTGTGTGTGTGCATGTGTGTGTGTATCTATATATGTAACCAGGTCATAATGAAACGAAATAAAAGAAATCAAGTTATCATTGATAGGTTTATGAACTTAACGCAGTATGACTTCTACAGAGTTAAAAAATTGCTCTTTTTTAATGCAGAAAATATTCATTCTATCAGTCTTTGAGAAAATGGGTAATTCTAAAGTCTCGTTAGAATTATTAAAGCTTGTTGTGCTGTTTTATTTGGCTTTAGTTCTTTAAAGTAGGCTGTCCTGATGTAATTCACCTGATGATTAAAATATACTCTCCGGATGTTTTCCTCTTCTGTTTATTTCATTTACAGCGTTGTCTTGGGAAAACAGTGTTCTCGTTGGTGGTGGTGATTTAAGATAACTCAAAAACAATTATTGTATACTTCAAGTAATGAACATTCATTCTCTCCAGTCCACATACTTTCCTAACTGGAAATTTGCCAAGCATTCCTGGCATTCTCTAAACTTGTTTAGAAAACATACTTGAAATTCTCAAACTGTAGAATGTGTGGCTGTAGCTGTGAAGTGAATAGAAGAGGATACAGCGCAACAGCTGGGCAGGAGCGGTGGACCCGAAGATTCAAGGACCAATCCTTGCCTGCACAGACACATCCAGCCTTGCTGTGTCCACACCCTGGGTCTTGTGCTAGGTCACACTGAGACCGCTGAGATTACGCTTATGGTCTATCAGATCAGCTATTGTTGGTTGTGATAAAGTCTTCAACAGCCTTATTCCATGGCTTAGGACTGTGAGTAGAGAAATGACAAGGTGAAATTTGGGAGCAATAGAGCAAATCACTGGAAGGGTAGAATAAAGTAACCAGTGGGAGCCCAGAGTAGACAAATAGCTGGCAAGAGGCAAGTGGTTTGAGGAAGGTGGTAAAGATTCAAAAACTTTTGAACAAATAATTATTGAATAGTTATTGTTTTCAAGAAATAGATTATCAATGCTTATGTGGCCTCAAAGCTGAGTAAGTGGATATAAGAGCAAGAAAATATATTAAGGCACTCACAAGGAAGGAAAAACACAGTGGGAGCCTAAGTTGTAGAATGTTAAGGGCCAGATGGAGATTCTGTTAGTCAGTAGGTGAGATACCAAAGTAATAGAGATTTTCAAATATGTGATTTTTTTTTAATCTAGCAAAATATTCCTCCTTATAACTCTTTGTTCAATCTTTTGACACAACTCAGACAGTTCTCAACCAATGATGCTCACCTTCTTTTATGAAGCGGTAAATGCCACCACCCCCATCTACCAGGAAGCAGCATCCACTGAAGGGGGAGGCTTGGAACCAAATTAGTTTTTGGAATATCATAGGAAATATAACACTGGTATACACAGCTCAGTTGCAGGTTCTATCACATATGAAGTTCTAAAACGTGAAGCTGTTTGTTCTTTATGGAACTATGGGAAGAGTGGAGGCATGCCACAGGACAGTGTCTTAATTTTTAAGTGTGTTTGGTTGAAAAGCTTTTACTCTGCCTGGGGCTTTGCTAGGGAACAGCTAAGACTCTCTGAGGATATGAACGAAAGCCCTGCCAAACAGAGAGAGTGAAAATGAGGGCAGAAAGGCACCCCAGGGCTGGACTTGTTCAAGCCTTAGGATGACTCACAGGATCAAGAGGCCTAAAATAGGAGGCAAAAAACAAAATAAAAACAAAAGTTTTGAGCAAATGATAAAAGCTTTTTAGTTGGCTGTTTTGTGGAATTTTGGCTGATTAAGATTCTGTGTAATCATTGTTAGTGGTAC
>NW_012145856.1:3482641-3484914 GCF_000956105.1 Propithecus coquereli
AAATCTATTAATACTTCTTCAATTAGATCTTCTGCAACTAGATGGTGGAAGACAAGTAAATGGCATATATCCTGCTCTATTTTTAACTGACGAAAAATCTGTACATCACAGTGGATCCAAGTATCTTTCAAATAAATATGTGATCAAACAGAGAGGATTGCATAAGTTTTCTAATTCATACTGTGGGCTTTTAAAAGTAATGTAACCAAATCAACTCAGGCCACAGCAAGAACTTTGTCAGGTTGTTCCTAATTTTTATTCTCTTGGTCTTTCCAGGTTTCTACAGTTTTATCTATTAGTGAATACAACATGTACAGAAAGATTTTTCTCATTTTCTGAGAGAAATTCTACATGGCTAATATCTACTGAACTGTATGAATCCCATGGGCCAAAGCTTCTTGCCCTTGCCTTGACCTGCTTGCAGTTTTGAAGTTCAAATATCAACCATCATAAAACATCAGCATCTCCCAAACATTACAAAATACAAGTTCTGGGAAATGCTAATAGGTGTCCTTTCATCATTATGTTTGAGAAATACTTTTTTTCTTCCTCTTAGAGAAACACATTGCATATTAGCATATTAAAGGCTCTGAGATGCTTTCCTTAGAGGAAAAATATGTATGTGTTTAATTTTGTTTAATTCAGAATTCTAAAATTTTGAATAAATTTCAGAATTCTAGAACATTTGCTAAATTACAACTGTTAAATTAAGTTCTGTGAAATAGTGTTCCATGGAACACCCCTTTGGAAAATGCTTTCCGGGTCCTGGGTCATTGGGAATTCAGCTACCGCTAAGGGGTGACCGTTTGACCCTCAGTTTAACCCTCTATGGTTTCTTTCCCCTGCATCACTTCTTATCACTAGGTTCCTGAATTTCTTCTCACTACCATCTGCTAGACTCATGACATGACTTTCGGCTTATTAGGACTTTATATTTTCTAGTTTCAATTGTTCCTTTCCTAGGGTATCCTTTGGTAGGAAGAACACTTTTATTTCATATTTTATTTTTTCTTTGGGGAACTACTTCAGTTATTCAGCTTTCCAGGCACTTTTTCCTGGATAAATCCAGTGCAAGACACTTGTTCATCTTCTGGCTTTGGAAAATATTTTCAACATGGCAATTAAAACCATGTCTATAAATTAGAGCATATCTATCATCTCTTCATACTAGATCAAAAGTACAAAGTAGGCCCTTGAGCTATATCTCTGATGCTATATGACATGTTAGCAAGACAACTTGTTGGATGTGTACAACCAATAATGAAATTCTTTTATCTCATAACTGAATAAATTCATCACATTCATTTGTACTTCAACCACTGTTTTCATCTTGGCACCTTCCGATGCCAGTGGAATTTAGCCCTATACTCATTATAGGTAAATATCTTCCTAAACTACTGGTTTTACAAGGTTATATTATAGCCCCTCTACAGCAAGTGGCATTTTAGAGCAGCAAGGTCATGCACAGCTGGCTAGCTCCCCTGTGCCTTGAAGATTGTCCTACTTTATTGCTAATCCTTTCTCGTTACTAACATTATGACTGCCACCATCTCTCCGAGTATATCACTTATTTCATCAATGTTTTTTCTGCTTCACTTAACAAGAGCCCTTATGACATGTGCTCCATACCCCAGGATACTGCACTGAAACACACATGGAAAGACTGGGCTTTATTAGACTTCCATTCCAGCAGTGTATCTGACATGTAGACAATGGTCAGTATATGTTAGTTGACTGAGTGAATGGATGATTGCTCTGTCTACGTGACTTAAAAACACATGGTACAAAACTTTGGAACCCTCTATTTCTATCTCTACAACGTGAGTTCTTTTCCTCTCCATCATCTTCATCAAACAGATACGATATTACTGTCAGAGAGGGGTGAGAAGGAAGTGGTTTATAGCAGATAATGAATATAGAAAGCTGATCACCTCAAATAAAGAAATAAGGGAGGGATTTCCAGTGATGCTGCTGGGTAGCCCAATGAGTGCAAAAGCTCATGAGCATATGGTGTGGCCCACTAATGCAGAACCTGAAGGGGAAAGAAACAATGAAAATGAAAGTCCATAGTTGGAGACATAGACCATTGCAGAAGCTCATCTCTGAATGTAACTTCCCTTTATCATAGCTGGCGTAGGGTGAATCACAGCCATTTGTTATAAATGGATGAAAGACCTTAGGAATAAGATGAGGAACATAAACAGGGAGATAGTGAGGGATTAAGAAAAATTGAGAAAGGTATGATAAAAGCAGATTGCCTTCTGTAAGAAGTT
>NW_012145856.1:3486194-3490981 GCF_000956105.1 Propithecus coquereli
AATTATACATTACAAACAAATCAAGTTGTATATGTTGAGTATCTATAGCTTTTTATATGTTAACTATATTTTCATAAAGTGATTTAAAGGTATATAAATTTATAAGGAAAAAGTGATTTCTATGGCCATAGAACTACAGAACTGTATCCTAGAACAGAGGTATGACAGAGGTCCCTTTTGGGGGATGTACACCTAAATAAAGTGGCTTCTAAAGAAACAGAATAATTCTGATGCGTGTCTTTTATAAATGATAATTTCCTTGGATATTGAGGCAGCATAGCAGACACTTCGTAGAGTCTTTGAGGAGATGGAATAAGATAACGTGTGCCAAGTGATTATTCTCGCACTTTCTTCTCAGCACTCCTTCAGCAATCATCAGCTGTCTGCCTCACCACCTTCCCCTTTTAAAGGGCAGGAAGATTCACTTTGAAGGCAATGAGATCAGCTTTAGAAATTGCAACTTTCGGGTCAGGTCAAGAGAATTCATTTGGAATGAAAGTAAGAAATGTTTGTCGTAATTCAGATTTCTGAGATAGAGACGTCAAGATCAATCCAGAAATTAGATTTATTTGGGGAAATATACCAAACACAAAGGAACAAGAAGCTTAGGAAAACTTTGTGATGATTTGCTAAATAAACACATAAAAATGGACTCCTTCTGTCAAGGCTCGAATCAGTTTGGGTAATTTACCAGAACCAAAAAGAACTCAACAGACCAATATATTTAGTAAATGATGGTCCTAATGCAAAGATAACGTTTCCTGAGAGTTTAAATCAGTTCCAATTATTTGGGCTTATTACAGCTGGGAGAACCTTACACAAATGCACCTATAGGCTTTGTAAAAATGGCTCATTATGTTCACATAAGTTCTGACTAATTTAAACCAGCTCTGGTTTACCCGAAGTTGTTTTCATCAGTTTAAATTAATTTGGATACATACAGTACTATTTTAATGTATCAAAACTACTTGAACCAAGTCAATCATATAAATCAGTTTTCTTTGGTCCAAACTGTTGCTGAAACTGCAAGATGAATCTAAAACTTGTTGACCAGTTTTAAATTTCTATGCAGATCATACTGCTTGTGACTGAGTAAAATCAGCCATAACTAGGTCTCATCCTCTTCAAACTGCATCCGGTATTTTAAAGGACTTTGCTTGATTTATGCCAGAATTAAAGGAGAACTAACCTAACGGAAGGGCAGCCTAATGATCTGTTGAAATAAATGCTGTAGGTACCCTGGTACAATAAAAAAAAAAAATAGGAATACACTCAACTGGGCGATAAAGAAGATGGATTCAGATGTCCATCTGAATGAACAGAAAATAAAGTCAAATGGTCCAAAGGAAAATAGTTGAGAGAATCTAGCTTCTGCTAAACTAAGGTGGTATGGCAGGGCTGCTTCACAGAAAAGAGCTTTGTCAGAAACAGGTAAGGAAATAAGGGAAGGCAAAGACATCCAGTGATGTTATTCAAGATGAAGGGAATAGAAGAAATCAACAAATCACATTGTCATCAAATATATTATATTATGATATTATATTATAAATATCCCAAGAATATTTACAAAACATAGAAATACTGTTAACCAGAATAGCTTACAATAATAACAGGAAGAGTAGAAGGAAGGAGAAGCTGAAAGAGGGAGTTCATTGCAAACATTCAGGATCCACATTAATTCAGAAACGTGGTTAAATCATAACTGAATATCAGAATTTATAACACAAATCTAATTTAAAAACCAAAGGCTATTTATGTATCCTAAAGGGCTTTCAAACATAAAAATTGGATGCAAGGTTAGGATATGAAATAAGAATATGTTTTACTTGTGAAAAATACCAAGTTAATAACTTTCACTATTATTTTGAAGAATTGCAAGCAGATAGGATTTTAGTCCATGTGATGGGTTGTTTTGGAATAGTGATTGACATAATCCTAGGTGCTTCATGCATGGTCACTTCCTTCCCATATGTATGAGTAGGTTTGTACTAGAATAGTATGAGGCATATAATGGTGCTCAGTGCATGTTACTTCTTTTCTTCTATAGGGAGAAATATTATACTAGAATATTGCCTGATGGTACTAGTTACTTCACAGGGTTCATTTCCTTTCCCTGTTTGTGAGTAATATTATGCTAGCATAGTCTCTGGCATCTAGTAGGTACTCAGTGCATGTTTGCTACTTACCTCTATGTGTTAGCAATGTTATACTAGGAAATTTCCTGGCATATAGTAGATGATCAAGGGAATATTTTATTCTATGCTAGAGTAACACCTAGTATATCTTATGTTCTCAATGCATACTCATTTCCTTACCCCTATATGTGAGTAATTATGTACTAAAATTATTCTTGGTATATAGTAAGTGGGATTTTGATAGGAATTGTATTAAATTTCTATGTCAGTTTAGGGAGAATTGATGTATCTTTACTAAGTTTATTCTTCCGATCCATGATCATGATATATCTCTCCATTTATTTAGATCTTTGGTTTATTTTATCAGCACCATGTAATTTTTCAGCATACAAATCCTGCACATGTTTTATTAGATTTAGACCTAAGTATTTCATTTTTATTAGTGATTATCAGTGTATTTCTAATTTTGGTGTCCACATGTCCATTACCATTATAGAGAAATACAATATAATTGAGTTCTGAATATTTATTTTATATCTTATGACATTGCAGAAGTCAATTATTAGTCCAAGGAAGAATTACTTTTTAATAGCTGTGTTATAAAGCCTGAAATTAGGATTCACTGTTAAGTGTTGGTTTGACATCTGGTAAACTCTAGAGGACCTCAAATGGCTAACCTGCAAGTTTACTTCCCTCTCTGCTCCCACAGATAGGATTTCCTAACCAAACAACCCTCCTTATGCCAGGAACAAGGCACAGTTTATTTCCAAGTAATGGAGCTCAGTTCCCTGTCAGCCTGTGAAATTATTCAATCAAGCCAATCATAAATTCCTATGGAAACTCCACCCTCTTGCTACTACAGAGCCTGCTTCCAACAGCCCGTGTTTTCACTCAGTTCTCCTGCAAACCCTGGGTGATCCTGCATAGCAGGTAATGTCCTCCTCTCCTGGACTCTGAGTATGTGTGACTAACAAATTGATGTCAATCTCATCTGTCCAATGTTCAGCCCTCTTCATCACAATAAGATGGAAATCCCTCCTTTGTGAATGGGGTGAAAGAGGAGGTAAATAAACCACTTCTGGTCCAAACTTTTGAAGACACTACCCTGGTATCACTAGGCTCATGGGCTTGATGTTATTTGGGTAATAATCTATTAGGGATTTGCTAGAAGTAGCAGGCTTGAGGGTAGTCTCTGTGTGGATAACTAGCAGAAAGTATGGCTGCAAAGATAAGGCCTTGAATGTCCTGTTAAAGTTTGGACTCCAGGCAATAGGAACTCTTAAAATCATTTATAGCAGGGAAGTAACATTATCACATGATCAGATCTTAGAAAGTCCACCTTCTCAGCAGTGTGGAGAATGGATTCAAGGGAGACCAAGAATGCAATCAGTAAGATCAGTAAGGAGGGCTTTTTTCCCACAAGGCCACAGGAGACAGAAAGGGATGGAACAGAGCAGTGGGAACAGACAGGAATGGAAAGAATTAAGATCTACTGGCTGGTTGATAGGATATGAAGTGTGTGTGTGTGTGTGTGAGAGAGAGAGAGAAAGAGAGAGAGAGAGAGAGAGTGAGAGAGGGATGTTAATCATGGTCCTGAGGCCTCTTGATTGGGTGTGAGAGGGTTTTAAGTGAGGATACTGAGTTCCCTCTTGGACATGTTGATTTTGAGAAGCCTATGGCCATCTATCCAGATAGAAGTGACCAGAAGGCAATTAGGTAAATCAGTGTGGAATCAGGAGAAGGGTGAGGTTGGATGTGGACATTTAGCAGTCACTGGCATACTGGGGGAAGCTGAATCACGGGAGTGGATGAACCTGCCTTTAGAATGTAGGGAAAGTGCAAAGATCCTGTTTGCTGAAGACGGTACCTTGAAGAACACTCACGTTTAAGAAATGCTAGAACGAGAAGCCATAAAAGAGACTGAGAAAGAAGGATCTCATGTTAGAAGGGAACCTGGGGAGAGTGAGATCACAAAAAACGAAGATGATAGAGAGAAAGTAAAGAATGAAGATGTGATTAACATTTATCAGACAGTGCAGAGAGTTTAAGTGTACAAAGGACTGAAAAGTATGCATTGGATCTAGCAATTCCTGGGACATTAATGAGACAAGTTTTGTGGAGCATTCAAAAAGAAGTCAATAAAAAATGAAATGGTGACCGGAAGTAAAGAATTCTTTCAAGAAGCTTAGCTGAGAAAGGTAGAGAGATGAGGCGGTTGCTGGAGGAGCAGAAAGGATTGTATTCCATGCCACGAGGAAGGTGGGCATGCTCATATGCTAAGGAAAGAGACAGGCAGAGGATAAAGCAGTGTGGAAAACCAACAGAATGGGGTCATTGAAAAAGTCCGAATCCAAAGTTTTCAGGCTACAGTTTTGAGCCTTGAACTAAAAAGCTTGATTCTTTTTACTCTAAAAACAAAAGGGAAGGAGTAGAGAAGGATGGAGGGAGGATGGTCAGATACAGGAAAGGGGTGTGGAAAATTAGGAGTTCTTGTTTGCTGGTCTGTAATGTCTTCTAGAGTATATAAGGCATGCTCATGCTTGAGGAAAGAGATAAAGATTTCGAGTGGCCCCTGAGGGAAATGGGCAAGGGAGTTGACCACAGGTATTTTTTAGGATTTGGGGAAGAAACTGCTTAAAAACTGATCAATAG
>NW_012145856.1:3491031-3507823 GCF_000956105.1 Propithecus coquereli
AGTTTGGTAAATACCTTTGAAACCCTTAACAGATACTACAAAAATCATGAAAACATTTTTATTAAATTTAAAGAAAGTAAAACTGAAAACAAATAAATGATCTTTTTTCCTAAAAGGCCACTTTGTAACCAAGTACCTGCGCAAAGAGGCTTGGTTTACTTAAACATCTCTGGTTTGAAAATCCTCTATTGCTTTGAAAGGCCTTTCAGCACTACTGCACTCTCACCTGGTGACATCAGCAAAGGTGTATTTGTGGGCAATACCTCTGCAACAGCGGTTAAAAGAAGATGCTGGGACCCACGGGTTTTAAGTCCATCTGGATTAATAAGAGACAACTGTGGAGCAGGGCTTGCCATCTGCTCTTTTTTTTTATTTCAGGATATTATGAGGGTACAAACATTTTGGCTACATGTTATGACTTTGATTCACCCAAGCCAGGATTAGAGGCGTGCCCTTCCCCCATACAATGCTCACTGCATCCATTAGTTATGAGTTTACCCACCCAACCCTCCACATGACCAGCACCCAATGAGTATTACTACCATGTGAGCACCTTAGTGTTGATCAGTTAGTGTCAATTTGATGGTGAGTACACGTGGTGCTTATTCTTCCATTCTTGTGATACCTCACTTTGGAGGATAGGCTTAAGCTCTATCCAGGATAATATAAGATCTGTTCTTTTTAATATGTATCCTGGGGTATTTTTCAAACTTTGTGTTACATTTCTAGGTAGTTTGTTCTTTCCTGGTACATCTAGAGGCTTCTTATCATGAGGAGAAAGCCTTGCTAGCAGAGTTGGTGAAAGAGATTCTGCTTCTGGAAATTTAACATAAAGTTCTGAAAAAGAACTATCAAGCACAGATTGCTGATTAGGCTTCATTGGTGTGTTGGGGATACTTTTTGATCCTCCTCCAAGACACCCAGTCATCCACCTGGTGACACTGCTTTGATCTTCCTTCAACAAGTGCTCCATTTCCTCCCATTTGGTACTCAGGGTGCTTCCCATTAATCGTAGCACTTCATGTTGTTTCCTTTTTGGTGTTTGAAAATGTGCAATGAAGAGGTTTCTCATGAGGACTTCGTGCACCTTCCCTTCCATGCTGTTTAGTAAGCCCATCAATTTCTTTTGAACCACCTCCAGCACTTTCTGTTGGACCTCATTTTGATTTTTCAGTTTTTCCATTTGTTTTTCTTTCAGCTCCAAGATTGCATTTGTTTTATCCAAATGTTCCTGCGATGACACAAGTTTTCCCTCTATATGTTCTGCTTTTTCTTTCCATTCAGCCAATGCTAGAGCATACTGCTTTTCCTGTACAGCAAGCTGTAATGCCATTTCCTCTTTCTGTCTGGAGATTATATTCAAGTTTTCATGCAATGACTTCACCTGCAAGCTAGCTTCCCAGCTTGCCTTTTACATTTCATTTGCAGATGAAACTAGGTTCTCCTCCAATACTGTGACTTTCTTGGTTAGTTTACCGACCATTTTGCAGTCAAAACTTCATGATTATAGGAATCCTCTGATGTAATGGTTGGTTATGCAATCTCTGTAGCTCCTGGTTTAAGTGTAATTCCTTGTCACGTAAATGTTGAACCTCATTCTGTAGGGCTTGGTTTTCCATTTGTTTCTGTTGTGGGGCCAACATGGCTTGATCTCTCTCCTGCTGAAGCTTTCTTTTGCACTGACTTAAGTGTATTTAAAAGCTGGTGTAATTCTCTATTCTTGCCTTCTTTTTCTTTCAATAGTTGCTCAAAGTCATGGACCTCCTTCTTCATTGCATAAAACTCTTTTTCACATAGTATTATGGCATACTTCATACTGGCCTCTTATAAAGCCAGATATTCTATTTCCTTTTCCCTGGATGTTTCTGCTATGTTTTCATTTTGCTGTTTCAGTTGACACACATCCATTTCTAAAATTGACATTCTCTCCTTCAGGTTTCTGACCGCCTGCCTCAAAATCTCATTTTCGTTTTCTTTGTTAGTGAAATTATCCCTGACAGAATGTAACTGACCATTTTTGGCTTTGATGAAAAGGTTCTTTCCCTTAAGTAACTTGTGTAGAATATTTTGTTTCTCCTTTAGCTGTGTAATTTCTGACTCCATTTGTTCATGTGCTTTTCTTTCTAGTGCTGAGGTGCAGCAATTGAATCAGACAGTCTCTGATTGTCTTCCTGGAGGGTCCTAATGCTTGTATCTTTTTCTAGCACTGATTTTTTCAGTTCCCCAATCTCTTGGAGCAATTTTGAAGGCTCACTCAATACAGCAGACTTACTTGCCTCTGGAGGTTTGGCTGACTGTGGCCAGATTGATGATTCCATACAGAGCCATGATAGAATATTGAGTTGCCCTAAAAGACTGACCTTCCTATTGCAAAGTTGTCCTATGCTGTGCTGAATTTGTGCTTCTTGAAGATGGGCTGCCTCATGCTGCTTATTCTGTACTGTGGTTATTACCTGCTGTTGCCACTCTTCCATTTTCTTAACTTGGTGTTTTAATTTCTCACGTTCTTCCAGTAGTTTCTCAAGCCGGTTATTATCAATACCTCTTATGTCATTATCAGTGCTGGATGTTTGCAAAATGGTAACTAAAGTCTGACCCTTCTGGCTTAATGCATCTATTTTAAGGTCTTTTTCTCTAATGAGTGATAAGCGCTGAACGGGTGTCTTTAAACGTCTCATCATGACTGCTACTTCCAAGGCTAGTGGACTATTTTTTCTTTTCATCTTGCAGCTGGCTGATGGCTGCTTCTTTGGCAATAATGATATCCATCATTTGTTGATACTCTCTTTTGAGATAGCTGTTTTCATTAGCCTTCGCATTCCAAACAACTAAGACTTGTTCTTTTTCCAAAGCAAATGCTTGTGGTTGTTGCTGAAGGAAAACAACATCGTGTGGGTGCAAGAAGCTGAAGGTATTCTAGGGTGAAGAATCTGGATCTCCAAACCTTTCTGCTGGAAAATCTGTTAGTTTACCTACCTCATCACTGGACAGTTCATCCATCTTTTCAGTTAAAGATATATTCTTTTCACTGAGAAGTTTCAGTCCAATTCTTGCTCTTTTATCACTTTCACTGATCTTTGTTCTGCTGTGTTTTCCAAATTCTTAATTTCTTCAGCATTGGCCGAAAACAGCTGGATGCATGTGTCTTCCATCTTCACAAGCTGAAACCAAACATTTTATTTTCCATTTTGAGATCAAAACCAACTCTGTATAAATTTTCATTTCGGAAAGACTTTGCTTTAAGTTTCTCACTTTGGCTTCCTGTTCTTTACGTAAGTCATCTTTAAAATTACTGCTATAGTCCTTTTTTAATAGATATATATATTTTTTATTTCAGAATATTATGGGGGTACAAATGTTTAGGTTACGTATATTGCCTTTGCCCCACCCGAGTCAGAGCTACAAGTGTGTCCATCCCCCAGACAGTGTGAACCACACCCATTAGGTGTGAACATACCCATCACCTCCTCCCCTGCAACCTGCCCAACACCCGATGAATGTTACTACTGTATGTGCGCATACAGTCTTGATTAAAAGGTGATGTTGAGTCATTTCTGACTCTAGAAAGTGCCTCCTCCTCATTTTGTCTAATAAGTTCCTTAAGTTCAGCCTCCCTGAAGGTAGCCACATGGCCGCTCACTTGCCCCAGGAAGTGGCCTAAGCTGGAGCCAAATCCACCCAGCCAGGACGACATAGCTTTGGGCCATAGAACTGACCTGGTCCACTCAGAGAAAAGTGTCCAGCACAGTCGGATCCAAGTCCAGTCTTAAGAACTGGGGAAACTCGGTTGCTACAACAAAGGACAAGAGGCACAATGGGGCGTTTCTAGGCAACGCAGGCTCAGAGCACCCCAAGGCGGGGCACTTCCTGGAAATGCTGAGGCCTGGGCCTGATTCTGGCCCGTGTCCAGTGGCCACGGGCCCTGCTCACTCCACGACTGCCCACGCTCTGCCCGCCCGTGGGGCTGCCCCTTCCCCTTCCGCTTCAGTGACTTTCCTCAGCGCCGTGCGCACCTCCTGCCACCCGGACACTGGCTGGACCCCTGCTCCCAGAGGGCAGCCCCCAGGTGCCTTTCCCTGAGTGTGCGAGCACGTGTAAAGCAAAACACACATTCCCTTCATATTTTTTACGCCAGTACCGTACAGTATATGTGTGTTTGCAGTTGGTGTTGTTCACAGTTACTTTTTAATTGGTGGTAAAATTTTTATAGTGAACCACATCAATTCGTGCTTCTAAAGAGCACAAATGGGACATATGATGAATGTCTGTCTATACCTGAGGGTAAGCTCTATTCTTGGGGAGATACCGAGTGTTTCCATTACCTGGAAAGGTCCTCGGTGCACTTTGCCATTTCGCCCCTGCCCTCCCGCCCCAATAAGCCTGGTTCTGGCATCTGTTCCCGCGGATGAGATTTGTCTGATCCTGGACATCACACACAGGGGACCACATGTTTACACTCTTGGTGTCTGGCTTCTTCCAACCACAGACAGAGGGTAAATGTCTTAGTAGCTTGCAAGGCATGGAGCTGGGGCCCAAGAAGAGGTGGATTTTCGTGCACTGCAGTGCATTAGGGGGTGGTGGGGCGGTGTTGGGGCCGGGGCTTGGCTGGGCTTATCTGGCCTTGGCTGGGCTCACCTGGGCTCTGCTGGGCCTGGGGCAGGCAGTGCCACTGGAAGTGCCACAAGACATTTCTATACAGATGTAGCACTTATATATTTTCTCAGTCAACTATTCTCATATGAGGATCTTCCAGCCTCTCAAACCGAAACGATTGGTTTTGGTCGAAATAAGTAATCACACCTGGAAAATTCCCAGAACCACCTTGGCAGTGGCAATCTTGCATAATCCCTGTTTTCTAGAGGGAGGAAAATGACGTAGCTCAAGGACATATATGGGGAGAAAAATATGTTGGCAGATTTGTTAATGGACTTTTCCTCTCATTAGAAAAGAAATATATGCTCATCGTTCTAAAAAAATAATAATCAAGTAAAGTAAAATGCATGAAGTATAAAGTAGTTGTCCACTCTGTAGTCTCACCCTGGAGGTAGCAGTTGTTAACATTATGGGGCATATTGTCTTCCTATGCATATATAAAGAAAAATATTTATTAAATCACAGAACTTTATTTTTTGAGCTAATGGATTCATACTCCATATATTAACCTGCAAATCACCCTTCTTTTGTAGACTTAACAATAAAACGTACTAATCTTTACATCTCAAGATGCTGAGAATTACCATATCCTGTTTAAGGGTACATAGTGTTTATATTGATATACAGATATAGTATATTGATGATAATAATTTGTGTATAGCTGGAAATTTACTCATGGTGTCCTGTTTTTATTTTGTTTAAATTTTCCTGTTAGAAACGGCACTGTAAAGAACATCACCATATATGCATCTGTGTACAAAGTTAAAACCCACTTTCATTCCTTTTTATAATTCCTTCGTGATTCCTGTTTTATTTATTTATGTATTTATTTATTGAGAGAGGGTCTTGCTCTGTTATCTGGGATAGAGTCCAGTGGCATCATCATAGCTCATTGCAACTTCACAGTCCTGGGCTCCAGCGATCCACCTGCCTCAACCTCCCAAGTAGCTAGGACAACAGCCACCTGCCACCATGCCTGGCTAATTTTTTCTACTTTTTGTAGTGATAGGGGGCCTCACTCTAGCTCAGGCTGGTCTTGAACTTCTGACTTCAAGTGATACTCCTGCCTCGGCCTCCCAGAGTGCTAGGATTATAGGCATGAGCCACTGTGCCTGTCCAGTAATTCCTGATTTATGTTTTTTTCTTGCCTTAGGACACCTAAGATAATAGTGTTTGATCTCTTAGAGCTGCAGTCCCCAGCCCCTGGACTGTGGACCATCACTGGTTCATGGCCTCTTAGGAACTGGGCCACGGAGCAGGAGGTGAATGTCAGGCAAGCAAGCAAAGCTTCATCTGTATTGATAGCCACTGCCCATCACTGGCATCACTGCCTGAGCTCCACTTCCTGTCAGATCAGCAGTGGCATTATATTCTCGTAGAAGTGCAAACACTACTGTAAACTACACATACAAGGGATCTAGGTAGCACACTCCTTGTGAGAATCTAATGCCTATGATCTGAGGTGGAGCTAAGGTGGTGATGCTAGTGCTGGGGAGTGGCTGTAAATGTGGATTATCATTAGCGGAGAGGTTTGGCTGCACGGAGACCACAATAAATCACTGTCTCCCATCACCCCCAGATGGGGCTGTCTAGTTGCAGGAAAACAAGCTCAGGGCTCTCACTGATTCTGCATTATTATGAGTTGTATAATTATTTCATTATATATTACAATGTAATATAATAATAATCGAAGTAAAGTGCACAATAAATATAATGCACTTGAATCATAGTGAAATCACACCCCGCCCCCAACCCCTGAGTCCGTGGAAAAATTATCTTCCATGATACCAGTCCCTGGTACCAAAAAGGTTTGGAACTGCTGATCTACTGAGGTGATCATATGATATGGTTTTTGTTTTTAATTCTGTTTATGTGTTGAATCACATTGATTTGCATATGTTGAACCATCCTTTCATCCCTGGGATAAAATCCACTTCATCCTGGTGAATTATCTTTTCGACTTGCTGTTAGATTCAGTTTGCTAGTATTTTATTGAGAATTTTTGTATCTATATTCATAAAGGATATTGGTCTGTAGTTTTTTTTTTTGTTGTTGTGTCCTTTCCTAGTTTTGATATTAGGGTGATATTGGCTTCACACAATGAGTTAGGGAGGATTCCCTCCTCTATGTTATGGAAACAGTTTCAGTAAAATGGGTGTTAATTCTTCTTTGTAGGTCTCATAGAATTCAGTTGTGAGTCTGTCTGGTTCTGGGCTTTTTTTTTGGTTGAGATTTTTTTTTTTTTAATTACTGTTTTAATCTTGCTACTCATTATTGGCCTGCGCAGGATTTCCATTTCTTCTTGATTCAAGCTTGGGAGGTTGTATGTTTCCAAAAATGTATCCATTTTCTCTAGATTTTCTGGTTTGTGTGCATAGCGGTTTTCATAGTAGTCTCAGATGATATTTTGTATATCTGTGGCATCATCTGTAATGTCTCCTTTTTCATTTCTGATTGAGCTTGTTTATGTCCTTTCTCCTCTATTCCTGATTAATCTAGCTAGGAGTCTATCGATTTTGTTCTTTTTAAAGAACCAACTTAGCACTACCACCTACCCTTTTTGCCAGGTTCTGAATCCCTCAGGCATTGGTCTCTGCCAAAATTTTGCTCCTTTTTCTGCTCCACCTCTTCTTCCCAAGGGATCTCCAGTAGGGATAGGTTCTGGTTCCTTTCCCTCAGTACTTCACCTCGGCTTTGCTTTCTCACTTGAAACTTCTTCCTCTATTTGGGATGATCTAGCAACCACTGTCTCTAGTTGGCCATCTTACCAACTTATTTTACCCCAGTACACTTTTAAATGGTCTCACCCACGTAAGAGTAAAATTGCATCATCCACAGAAATGGTGATCTTGAATGTGTGTCATTTCTTTTCTCTTAGACATTGCATCGAACTCTGTTTTCTAGTACAACTCGGTTGTCAAAGGCAAAGAGACAGATTAAGTAGAATAAAAGAATAATTAAACTGCAAATTTTGTGATTGGCAAAGAGAAAAATCTATGCTGTGATTATGAGCTTTCTCATCGGAGTGAGCCTAAAGAACATTTATTCAAAATATAATAAATATTATAAATGGTGTGCTTTATAGAAAGTAAGCCAGAGAACAAGAATTTAGTAACAAATGACATCTCCACTATCTCTACCCTTAAGGGTAATTACAAATCAGTGGAGGTGACAGATATTTAACTAGATCATCACAATTTAATATATAGCCATTTTTGATGATAACAATGTGAAGATAGGCTTTATTGAAATTGATTCAGTTCAAATATTAGGAAGGGGCTAAAAATAATAAGCTAGAATATGTATTAGTACATACATTCTACTTTCACTGCCAAATCACTGTTGTAGCCCCATGACTAGAACCTGTATCTATTCAATATGTATTTGTGGGATAAATGAATGAATACTGCCAAGATGACAAAATGAAAAAAAAGGGTAAGAAATACGGAGGTGATGGGAGCAAATTTTTTTCAAGTTACATACTGTTTTTGGGCCTCTGGTAGCTCAACAGTGATAGGTGAATGGTAATATTTTCCCTTACGGGATTTTTGTGGTAATTAAATTATATACTCAAAGTACTTACTATTCTGACAATGTTAATTATTAAGGAAGAAACTCCAAATCATGAGAAAGAAAACAAGTTAAGCACGGTGACAGCATCACCTTTTTTGTCTTGATAAGAATGTCACTGGGTTTGAGTCATGAGATCCCAGTGGGTGGAAGCATCTCTCATTAAGGGAAGCCAAGCCAACTTGAAAACCTGATGAAAATCATTTTCCAGCCATCATGACAATTTGTCCTCTAGGAGGGAGTAGGTGATGTGAGATTCCATCAGAAATTGCCTTATGATGTAAGTTTAGAACAGTTGAGGTTGGGGGATTATCTTCTGAGCTTGAAAAGGTTTAGTGAACATCTCTGTGTAAAATTCTAAGAGGACCATTTTTGTTTTCATAAAATGATATAGATTCTTAGCTAAGGTACTGAGCTTAGGGATTAGAATAGCTTGGCTGTATCTAAACTTTGACTCTGGGCAACGAATAGATGCCAACAGTAATTTCTTTCTGGGCATCTCCTTATATATATTGCCTGAAGACAAAATGAAGGAAAAGAGTGCGGGGCAGGGGCGGGGAAGAAAATGGACACTCAAGGACAGAGAATTTATCCTTTCCCCAATGTTATCAAAGTGTCAGACTGAAATAAGGTGGATGTTTTTCTCTTAAGAAAACCCTGAAGCTGTAGAAAAGAGGATAATGATTTTGTTCTTAGATTGAAAGCAAGGTAGTATTTGCTGATGATGCTGATCTGAAAAGATGATTTGATCTGCAAATTTGGATAAATGGTCAGTTAAATCCTGAGATTGTTTTTGCTAAGTAACCTTCCGTTTAAATTACTTTCTGGAATAACTTGGTGTATACATAAAACAGAAGAGTGACCCACGATTACTAACACACACATGGATATATACCTTATATAAATTGCAGCTTCATTTGCTCATGAGTCCTTGAACAGGATACATTTAGTTTTGGAGTTATTTTTAAATGAAAATCAGATAATACTGTCTATTTTGTTGTGAATCTTCTATTTGTTTCACTCAGCAGTATGTCCTGAACAATTTCTGTACCTACACATACAGATCAATATTTTTCTGACAACCCTCTGATATTGTTTGGCACAAATCTACTATAATTTGACAATCCTTCTATTGTTGAACAGTAGATATCTCTAATTGTTCCATATAATAAACAATGTTACCATGAACATACTGCACCCACACCCTGATATTTTTGCTTGAGTAGCTATATAGATTTCTAGAAGTGGGATTGCTCAAAAGATACGGGCATTCAGTTTGATTTTTATTTTATTTTAGAGAAGTCCCTGCTTACAGAATAGTTGTATGTACAGTAAAAAGTTTGTCAGTGACATGTTCTTACACTGCTGAATTCATCTAGTTTGTATTTCCTACAAATAAGTGTATTTTCCAACATGGCCACCACACAACTATCAAAATCAGGAAATTAACATTGATTGCTACCATCTAATCCTCAGACCTCATTTAGGTTTCTAAGAGTGTCCCAATAATGCAATTTTTAGCAAAATGATCCATTTTAGAATCATGTAGTATTTAGTTGTCATGTCTTTTATTCTTCATTCTGGAAAAGTTCCTATTTTCCTCGACTTTCAAGTCCTAGACACTTTTGAAGAGTACAGAACAATTAATTTGTAGAATGTCCCTCAAATTGGGTTTGTCTTATGTTTCCTTATGAATAAATTCATGTTATATACCGATGGAAGGAATATCACAGAAGTGGCCTTGTATTGCATCTGTTCAAGAAATACACAATATTAATTTGTGTTATTATTGATGATGTTCATTTGATCATTTGATTAAGGTAGAGTATTTCAGGCTTTTCCACTGTAAAGTTACTATTTTTTTCTCTTTATAATTAGGCAGTATTTTGGGGGGAGGGGTCTTGAAACTATGTAATCATTTCATTTCTCATCAAACTTTAGCTATTCATTAATTTGTGATATAAATATATATTCATTGTATTTTACTTGTACTTTTTATGTAAATGTTAGATTGCTCCAAAATAAATACATGGCTTCCTATTTGATTCAATGGGTAATAATATGTTACTTTCTTTGAGCTCTTTCTTAGTTTTTGGCACAGCAAGATGCTCTTAGCTTATCTTACCCAGACTTAGAATCAATCATTTCTCCAACAATCCCCAATTCCTTTTTAGTAAAGATTGGTATTTAGAAACCAAAATCTGGGTGGTAGATATGCACACTGCTATTGGCGTGTCATTATTCCTAACTCCAATTCCAATCGGATATTACAGGACTCATTCTGATTTTCTCCTCTGTCTTATGTGCAACTCCCTTCTCCAACAGTGAGAGATCTGGCTCTAATTTTCATTATTTTTACATACTTATTTGACCAAACCCCACATATCTAACCCTGCTTCTGTTACTGCTGCCACTCACTTTCTTGTAAGGGACATAATTCTCGTCCTACTGGGCCTCTGAGCTCTATTATCCACAAAGAATTTGAGCAAATTTCGGGTTTTAAATAGATTATGTGGGACTCATTGGGAATTGATGTTTGGTCGTTTTGGTTTGGGGCAGTCACATAAAGTAGACATTTGAATTTAAGGAAGAGACACTAAGATATCTTGAGGCAAAAAGTAAAACAACAACAGCAAAACACAATTCTTAAGAGATGTAATAAAGGAATTGTGACAATTTCTAATTTAATGATGAGTAGAAGAAAGCAGATTTGAGTAGGAAAAGCTTCATTAGGAATTATGATTTGTCTCCAGCATATTAGTCTCATGGAGCTCAGATATTCAGTAAGAACATAATTACTTAATTTCATGGAGCTTCTCAGTTACTCTAAAACAGCCAAAACTTGAAAAGTGAAATCTGGTTCCAAAGGTGTGCTGAGAAGTTTTCATTCTCTCTGAAAGAAACTATGAAAGAAAAAAAAAAATATTACATTCAATTTAATTGTATTCTTGACTATCTTTGGGGCTCACACATATTCTTATTTAACTCTCTAATTTACCCCTACTTAACCTAAGATCTACATAAGAGCAGTAGGACCTCAGATCTTGTCCATAGATTTTAATTTTACAAATAGAACTAATTCCCTGGTAAAGGCATTGATTTTTTGAATTTCTTATCACTTCCATTTTTATGAGTTTCTTCAATGTTTTTGCATATTTACTTTGTATCTTGATCCCAAAAAGAGGCTAACAATTTTCTCTCTTGTCTCTTGTCTGGAGAAAAAAATAGATGTTTTAGAAGTCCCAAGTCATTATTGCAGTCTTCAAAACTGCCAAAGGCACTAAATAGTACATTGTACATTTATATGTGCACTGCCCTTTAATTTTGCCTAACATTATGCAAGTATCCATTGAATTTCATATTTATTGAGTGCCTATTATGTTCTAGGCAATATTCTAAATGTCATGGAGGAAGAATTATACAAGTTTATAGTGCATCTTGTATATGTAAGATGTCATGAGAATTGAATTACATATGCATCCTGCCCTCCAAGAGATTAGAAGAAACCAGGGAGGATAAAACACACATACATGATTTTAACAGAAGGTAAAGGACCAGGATAAGGATTGTGAGAGATACATGATTTAAAGAAATAAGGAAAGGCAGGGGAGGTAAGATATTTTTGGTTCCAGACCTGAAGTGGGATGGGAGGGGGAAAGTAGAGAAGCAAGAAGCCTTCATGGAGAAGAAAGATCCAAATGATATCTATCATATGTTTAGAATTTTGTGTGTTTATTTCAAATATCCCCATCCTTCTGAAATATTAAGAGAATTAAGCAAATGTAGTACAGATAATTTTATGTAATTTTATGTTTGGGAAGAACAGAACAAAAAGGAAAGGTAGACATGGCACTGAGAGCTCACCCTTTATTTCTGATATGGCACCACTCTAGGCCTTGTCTGTTTTGCTCAACATTGTATCGCCACCATCTCAAAGAGTGCACAGAACATTGTAGATGCTCAATACATATTTGAGGAATTAAAGACCAGCCCTAGTACCTAAGAAACTTATGATTTAGGCATCTTTCCTCAGAATGGATATGACTTTAAAGGAACATGGGGAGCACTAAAGGGAGGGAAGGGCATGCCTTTAACCCGCATTTGGGTGAGGTAAAGACATAAAGTGTGACTATAATGTTTGTACCCTCACAAAACCCTGGAATAATAATATAAAAAAAAAAAAGAACATGGTGTTACCATCTCCTCACATCTTGGGAAAAAAGATGGGGAATCACAGGAAAAATTTATATTTATAGGACATTATTTTTCTTTCCATTTTTTGTTTTTGGCTAGTTATTTGTCTACTTTTCCTTCATTTGTACACTATCAAAGTCAGGTCTTTGTCTACTTTTCATTGATTTATAAACTAGAGCACAAGGATAATCTTTTTATTTTTCTTAAAAGAATTGTGGATAAAATCCATCTATGCCAAGTATCAACTTTCTATGTGTCCATTTTTCCCATAAGAGACTGTGGGGAGGTAGGACTGAGTCAAACTTCATGACTCCATATCCCTTCTACAGGCCAACCTGACTTCGTGATATGAAGTATCAATCTTATGTTTGAATTTTTACAAAACTATGTTGAGCATTTCAGAGTAATTTTATTTTAATGGCTTAAACTAACAGTAAATAAATGGGAAAAAATCACAAATAGGAGCAAAGATTGATCATTGCTTATAGAAAGTCTACTGTCTGGAGCAAGTGCTTTACAGTATATTAAATATTAATGCAAATATTGAGTTGTTCTTTTCAAGATTTATCTAGTGGAATTGTACTAAATCTATCAGCAGTCACAACACCTTACATTTGTGTTGAGTGTTGTATTTAACAGTACTGTTACCTATACATTATCACATTTGATAATTTAATAAAAATCAGATGAGAGAAACAAGTAGCCTCAAATTTATAAGGAGAGTAAAGCCCAAGTTCCCAGATCTGGTAAGGAGTGGAGCTGGGACAAAAACCCAGGACTTGCCACCTGGATTAGTACTTCTGAAATCCATCACTATTCTGGCACTGTCTTTTTAGATTAGAATTCTACTTCTCAAGGACAAAGGAATATCAGTGGGGTAATGATGGAAGATAAGTGAATCTTATCCAGTAGCCATGCTCATCCTCTGGATGTAAATGACTAAGAAAAAGATATAGACAGAGCAAGGTGACACAGAGTAGAATGAGTTCATGATCAAAGTCTCCATTCCTACAGAGAGTGTGGGATTGATTTACTGCTGCCTCCCAGGGTAAACCCTGATTGTTATTTTATACTTGTGGAGAAGAGCAACTGACATGAAGGAGTGCTGCTCATTCTGTTCAAAGTCCTCCAGCCTCAACCTAATCACAAGAGAGAAGTGGCCACAGATAAAAATGAGATTACTTTTTACATAAAATTGGATTAAGGGGTCCTGCTTCTCTCTTTGAAGTATTCTTTTAAAAAGTGCATACTTTCCTATTGAGGATATTGCAAATTATTGCTTTTAATGGATCTTGCAACATAAAGTGCACTGTGCTTGAACTCCAAATTTGTGTCATACCTTGGTGAGTATTTTATGAATTATAAAATTGGAAAGTAAGTTAAGATACAGAAGTGGCTGCTGGCTCCTCCATCTGATAAATCTTATTCGGGATTAATATGTAATATCCCTTTTAAGACCTACTTCATTTCTTTTTTTATGGGGTTTAACTGAATACCAATAAAAAAGAGGAAATTCTATCCATGTATCTTTGCTTTTTCCTTGTTAAATATACTACTTGGCTGTTGAAATTTTTTTTCTTCTAAATGAGCATAGAATTTCTGAAAATGTTAGCATCAGATTTAATTATGTTCTCGAGTTTATGGACATTGTACCATGCCTGATAATATGCTTAGAGATACACACATTTAAAGTAGATGTTAATCAGGGAAGGGTGGACTGACAGAATGGCAGAATGAAGACATCAACAATATCACTCTCCCTCTAAAATGAACAACGATATCACTCTCCTTCTAAAACAAACAAATAATTACACACACACACACAGAAAAACAACTAAAATGAATCATTTCAGAACTCTAGCAATTAATGAAAGCCACAGAATGAACTGGAAATCATCTGTCCAAGAAAAACCACTGAATTTAAGACAGTAGAGTCTGTGATGTTTGAATTCAGGAATATTCTCATTTCCTCTCCCTCCTTCCCCACTTTTGTGGTGTGGTATGCAAAAGACAGAAGCATTGAAGACAATGAAAAGACCAGATCACCTTTGAAGCTCCATTTAAAACAAACATAATTCTCCATACAAAGTCAATATTTTGTCTGAACTCTTAGCTCCTTGAGAAATGTCTATTCTCAAGTGGGTATTTGAATCATTTATAGGGTGGCTCAATGGGAGGTGGAGTAGTCTGATACCAGAGATAAATGTTTTTTCATAGCCCAGTCTACTGTGTTTACTGTATGTCTCTTATTTTATTTTTACCAAGACCCAGAAAAGTGGTATATTTCTCCATTTCATAAATTAATAAACTGAGGCTGAGTAATACTAATAATTTTCTCAAGGTCACACAGTTAATAAGTGGCCCTGCTAGAAATTGGACTGACTCAAAATCTATATATTAATAATTGTTTATTTAAAGGAAAAGACTTTGGCTTTGCACTGTGGGAATATTGCACTATAACAATCAAAAAATACTTCAAAAAAATATTGGTAAAAGATGATGTTTTTGAGTAAAATAAAGCAGAAAAGGCAGGAAATGTGGGTGACAGATTGAAATGTCTTTTGATTGGATTTATGTGGTGCTTGAGCTGGGATTTGAATCCCTGAGCTCATCCTTTTTCTTTTCCCATTTTGTCCAGTGATATTAGGAGTAAATAACCAACATCATTTTATTTGTTAGTTTGTCAAAAATGTTCAAAAATATTATATACACAGTCATCCAAATCCTCGCTTCTTATAAGTGGTTGGTTAGGAGTGCTTAGTGTTGACATTTCATGTATCTCTACTTCCGGTTACACCATGGACTATCAGTGTTGTCTTTGCTATTGGAGATAGAGTCATTGGCATCTTTAAATCTAATCATGTTGTAGAGTCAATTCCAGAAACTCCAGAACCAATTCAGAAAACTCGCCCTTATGATTAGTCAGGATTCTCCAGAGAAACAGAACCAAATGGAGATATATACATATATAAATATATGTACTTCTCTTTCACTCTCTTTTTCTGTAGATATAGATGTAGCTAGACAGATCTAGATATACAGGCATATATAGGTAACGCAATCTATGTGTCTAGAGTCTATGTAGATCTGCCTCATACACACACACACACACCCCCACACACAGAATCATGTATCACTTAAAGATGGGGATATGTTGTGAGAAATGCATTGTTAAGCAATCTCATCATTGTGTGAACATCATAGAATGTACTTACACAAACCTACACAGTATAGCCTACTACATACCTAGGCTATACGGTATAGCCTATTGCTCCTAGGCTACAAACCTGTACAGCATGTTACTGTACTGAATATTATAAATCCAACTGTAAAACAATGGTAAGTATTTGTGTACCTAAACATATCTAAATATAGAAAAGGTATAGTAAAAATATGGTATAAAAGATAAAAAATAATATACCTGTATAGGGCACTTACCAGGAATGGAAGTTGCTCTGGGTGAGTCAGTGAGTAAGTGCTTAGTGAATGTGAAGGCTTAGAACATTCATGTATATGTATATATACAGTAGTATATATTAATATATAATATAGATTTTATAAACACTGTACACTTAGGCTACACTACATTTATATATATTTTTTCTTTCTTTAATAATAAATTCACCATAGCTTACTATAAGTTTTTTACTTTATAAAATTTTTAATTGTTTTAACTTTTGGACTCTTTTTAAATAGGACTTAGCTTAAAACATAAATACATTGTACAGCTGTACAAAAATATTTTTTTCTTTATATACTTATTCTATAAGATTTTTTCTATTTAAACATTTTTAATTTTTTTTCACTTTTTTCATTAAAGATTAAGACACAAGCACACACATTAGCCTAGGCCTACGCAGGGTCAGAATCATTAATATCACTGTTTTCCACCTCCACATTTTATCTCACTGGAACATCTTCAGGGGCAATAACATGCATGGAGCTGTCATCCCTATAACAATGCCTTCTTCTGGAATACCTCCTGAAAGACTTGCCTGAGGCTGTTTTACAGTTAACTTTTTTTTTTATAAGTAGGAGTACACTCTAAAATAGTGATAAGTAGTATAGATTATACAAATCAGTAAAATTGTTGTTTATTATCATAATGAAGAATTATATATTATGTATAATTGAATGTGCTATACTTTCATATGATTGGCAGTGCAGCAGGTTTGTTTACACCAGTATCATCACAAACACATGAATACAGCATTGTACTACCGTGTTATGATGGCTGCACCATCACTGCATGATAGGAATTTGTCATCTCCATGAAAATCTTAAGGGGCCACCATCGTATATGGGGTTTGTCTTTGACCAAAACATTGCTATGCGGCACATGACTCTGTGTGTGTGTGTGTGTGTGTGTGTGTGT
>NW_012145856.1:3507873-3513286 GCF_000956105.1 Propithecus coquereli
TGTGTGTGTGTGTGTGTGTGTGTGTGTGTGTGTGTGTAGAGAGGGAGAAGAACAAAGAGATTTATTATAAAGGATTGGCTCATGTGATTATAGAGGCTGAGACTCGGGAGAGCTGATGGTAGAGTTTAAGTCCAGTTTAAGTCCAAAGACTTGAGAACCAAGGAGAGCCAATGGTGTAATTTCCAGTCCAAATAGCCAGCCAGCAGTCTCTAGTCCCAAGAAGGGTTAATATTTCAGTTTGAGTCTGAAGGCAGGAAAAGACCAATAACCCAGTTCAAATAGTCAGGGAGGAGGAGTTCCCTCTTAGCCTTTTTATTCTATTCTAGTCTTCAGTGGATTGGGTGAGGCCCACCCACTTTAGAAAATGCAATCTGCTTTACTCAGTCTAGAAATGCAAATGTTAATCTCATCCAGTCACACTCTCATAGACACACCCAGAATAATGGTTTATTAAATACCTCAGCACCCTGTAGCCGAGTCAAGTTGACACATAAAATTAACCATTACAAGTACCATGTGCATGTTATTGCTAGTGAAAAGGTTTGCTATCTTCCTGTGAAACTTAAATGGTCCCTGATCTCCCAAAGCTAATAATAGCCAATTATCTAAAATATTCACTGGGGAGGAGTGAGGAAGAAAGCCTGAAAATGGCAAAGAATATTTATTTTGTGGCTAGCATGCACTCTGTGGTTCTAGAATAATGACTTGCCAATGAAAAGACAATAATCTTTCTTCAGCTGCTTCCAAACATGTGTAACCTACTTTACAGTATCAACGTACTTTGAAAAAGAACATTTTGTACAGTAGGACATCACTTTTCAAAGCCTCTTGACATCATTTGTATTCTTGAGTCGTAGATAATCTTGGGAATCAAATCTTCCTTCCGTAGTCTTTCTGAACAATACAGCAATCTCTAGACTACCCTGATCCATGATGTCTTGCCAGGCAGAATTTTTTTACCTATTTTAGCAGTGACTGATGTTCTGATAATCAGTACTACCAGCCCTTCAACTGTAAAGGACAGCCTAGCAAAGATTTGCCATCAAAACAGGATATAAATATTACTTACAACTTATTAAAATGTTTGTATTCCTTTACCAACAACGTTAATAATAAATGTCTTAACATATTACCCTTTCCAGAGAATGTTTAGATTTTATGTGTCTCAGTCAGCTTAGGCTGCCATAACAAATACCACAGACTGGGTGTCTTATACACTACAGAAATTTATTTCTGGAGGTTAGGAAGTCCACGATTAAGGTGCAAGCAATTCAATATCTTGTGAAGTCCCTTCTGGTTTGCAGATGGTGTACATCCTTCTTGCTGTATCCTCACATGGTAGAAGGATATAGAGAGAAAACTCTGGTCTCTTCCTCTTCTTATAAGGTCAGTATTGCCATGGGGAGGGGGTGGGGTCCACTCTCAAGACCTCATCTAAATCTAATTATGTCCCAAGGGGCCTGCCTCTAAATACCAACATTTGGGAAATTTGAGAATTAGGTTTATGACATAGGAATTTCGGAGCTCATAACCATTCAGTCCATAGCAATGCAAATGCTCAAAATTTACTCCATTGTTTCCCAAAGCATATTTGTAGGGGTACAAAACAATTCTTTTTGTAAAATAAGGTTTTCTGGTCAAAACTTTTGGAAAACTGGAAAGTATATATCCTCTTGGAAATTAAGTGTATGCATGAACTAAATGCTCTCAGAAGACCTGCAATAAACAGGTTAAAATCCAATGTCCATTATCTAGTATATTGATTGTAGTGGTGTATTACCATTTTATACGTATTTCCAAACTCATCAAATTGTACACATTAAATATGTGCAGTTTTTTGTATGTTGATTATAGCTTAATAAAACTATTTTTGTGAATTAATTCACCATTTTTCAGACTTTTTTCAATGATAGACTTTTTTATCTATGTTTTTAATGTTAGTTCTATATAATGGCATTCATAATTAAAATTAATTAAGCTTTTACACATGCTAGGCACTACTGAAATGTTTTATATGTTTTCTAATTTTACTCTCAAAATTATCTGAGATATGTACTGTTGTTGTCTTCATTTTATTGATGAGGAAACTGAAGCTCAGGGAGGTTTGGTAACTTGCCCAAGACCAGACAGAGTAAGAAGTGAAAGGTCAGGGTTTAAGCCTGTAACAGTTTTCTTTAGCTGCAGTAATGAATTTCCTCCAACTTAGTGGTTTATAATAATACAAATTTATCATGTCACTTTTTTCGATCAGGCTGACACAGGTCTCACTGGGCTAAGAATAGGGTGTGAGCAGTGCTGTGTTCTGAAGTCTCTGGGGGAGCATCTGTTTCCTGCTAATTTAGGCGCTGGCAGAATGAAGATCAATTTCTTTTTAGGACTGACATCCCCATGTCCTTGCTGGTTGTCAGCTGGGGGCTTCTCTGGGGTTCTTGCTCCCCGCATCACCAGCACCAGCGTGTGCAATTCTTCTCATGCGGCCATTTCTCTTGCTCACCTGCATGCCTTCTTCCACCTTTAAGGATTCACATGATTGGATTGGGCTCACCCAGGGAATACAGGATAATCTCCCCACTTTAAAATCCTCAACTTTAATCACATCTGCAATGTTCCTTTGACCATGTAATATAATATATTCATCACAGGTTCCAGGGATTAGGGTGTGGACTTCTTATGAGGCCATTATTCTGTCAACCATAGCGGCTTCCATGTTTTGACTTTGAGGCCATGTGCTAATCCACCATGACCTTCTGTTGTTTTAAGCATGCCCTATAGAGCATAGAATTTGGCAAATATATCCTTAGCTTAAAATAGCAACCTAAGGAGTAAAAATATAGACATGGGGCAGGCCTGGGGAAAAGCTGTTTGGGTTTTCAGGGTCTCAGAACACAAAAGTGATTACAAAATGCTCAACATTTTGAAGCAAAGTGTGTCATGCACAGCATGATACAAGAAAATCCAAAGTACTTATTAATCAGAGCCTTAGAAAAGCAGTGAGAAAAAGAGAGAAAGTGGGCTCTTAAATATGATTTTTTTTTTTTGTATTTTCCCTGACCATAAACCCCTGATAAACTGTCTTGTGACTTTATGAAAGGCCATGTGTTTGTAGATGATTTGTTTCTAAAACATACAGTAATAAAATAAAAAGGGTCAGAAAAAGCGCTTTAGTTATTTCCTATATGAGTAGAGCTTTGTTTTCTTACTTCAGACTTTAGTAAGCCACACACTTGAGAATTCTCATGGGAATCTTTTTCTTCCATACTCAACACTGTTTCTTGAGTAATTTTTGAAATGGCAAACGTATAGCCGAACACTTATGTCCTGACTACAAAATATATTTCTTTTCAGCTGTCTAGTAGGTGTTCCATTTTGGGAGAAAACTCATCCACTTAGTGCTATAATGTATCATAAATATTATCACCTTTTTTATTGTTTTTATATTTTTTATATAGTGAATTAGTGGTTCATAGTAATTATCAGCCTGGCATAGAGTGGCTTTGTTTTCTTGGACTTTTAGCTTCATTTTCTAAAATTAATCTGTCCATATCAAATTAGGGCTAACAGCAACAGCACACTGTATTGAGCATTGTGGGTGAAGTAAAGATATATTAAGTTCTTGTACTTAAAGAGTTTATATCCATCATCTCACATCCGTCCTGACTAACGCCATCCTTGGTTAAACCTTCTTCATCACTTATGTGATGGTTTCTCTAACTATATTCCTTAGTCATATTCTAGTCAAATATGTGTTTTTCAAATATTTTCTCCCAGCCTGTGGCTTGTGTTTCATTTTATTAATATTTTTTTTTGCAGGGAAGAGATTTTTAAATTTTATAACAGAAATTAAATAGCAGGCTGAGGATTTTGAACTTATTCTTAAGGTTAATATTTGTTGAGCACTTCCAATTAACCCAGCTTTCTGCTCAGCCTTAACCTGCATCATCGCGTTTTAGCTGCTTATAACATTTCTGTGAAATAAGCATTGTTTCTCTTCTTACGGATGAGAAAACTGATGCTCTAGAGATCCAGTAAGTTATATATATAAGTTGTATTATTCCTTGGCCTTTACTGTTACTTTACAAAATCAATTATTTTATAGTATTTTGGCATTTATTTATTTGGCTGGGAAGTGGAAGCATTTTAGGGCTCCATGAATGACTTTGTAATTAGAATCTTCTACTCCTGCAAACAATCTCATCACGGCCAAAAGGGAACATTCCATATGAAATCAATGAGGTTTCTCTTTGGACACTTTCAATCTGATTGTACGTATTCCAAGTATGGTGATGTCAGTACTATATAAAGACTTCATTTGGTACTTGCACCTTGTTTATAATTCTCTTTAAAATGATTTACCCCCAGTGGGATTTTCATTGTTTACCGCAATGTATTGCTAGTTCCTTTGACTATGTTGCATTCCAAAAATTTTAGGCTTGGCATGCAAAAACAGCACAATAGCTCATTCACTTATAACAGCAGAATCTCCCATAAAACAGTTAGATGTTTTAGCACAAAGTATTTATATTCTTACATTTATAATTAAATTCCTAGATAAATAAGAGTGGTATATTTATTATGCTGCTTCATGACTCCTCTTATTGACTTGCAGACCTCCAATACTATACCAATATTGATATTTTAAAATCAACCCAATCTGTCAGGAACCTTGTATAATGATGCTTATCTTTCTAATATACATCCTAGATTGATCCAGCTGGCTATATCAATAACTGCCATCTAAGACTAAGTGCCAAGTGCTTCACTGTGACTGATTTTATTAGTCACTTAGTGAGAATTAAAAAAAAAAGAAAAACAGAAAAGAAAAACTGACAGGAGAAAAAGGTTCAGATTTATTACCCAAACTCTGATAGGATTACATTTAAGTACTATCACTCTTTACTGCTTTCTCTACAATGATCCTGTGCAATGCTTTCTTAAAGCCTGATGTTAGAGAACAAACTGTAATATGTTGTATGTTTGAAATTGTGGACATACGATGAATTATTCTGGAAAAAGATATTCTAATATTTATGCTGGTAGGATAAATCTTTTACCTAAATTGGTTGTATTTTCACAGGCCCACATTCACATTATGAGTGAGGGTTTATAATGAACTGGCAGACAGCAAGACTAAGAAAAATGTGCACATCCTATTTCTTTGTAAAAATAGGAGGTAAACTTTTACTCATTTCAGAATGAACAAACAGAGATCAATACTAACTGAGAAGCTATGACAGACAGATTGCAAAAGAAGGGAAAGGGATTTTCAACACAGATAACTCAGAGGGAGAATATGCTTATTAATATTTTTTATTTCCTAAACCAAAATAAAGTTTGAGGAAACCATGTCCAGTCTTAAGAGGATGGAAAACATGGCCAGCTCCTTCTTATTGGGTTGATTCCTTTTCAGTCTTTT
>NW_012145856.1:3516268-3519729 GCF_000956105.1 Propithecus coquereli
AACTGATCAACACTAGGGTCCTCACATGGCAGTAATACTCTCCAGGGATTAGGGGGATTGGAGGGGGTAAATCTGCAACTAAAGGACATGGGGAGCACTGTATGGGGGAAGGGCAAGCCTTTAACCCACACTTGGGAGAGGCAAAGACATAAAGTGTAACCATAATGTTTGTACTCTCACAATACCCTGAAATGAAAAAGAAAAAAAAAAAAGAAGTTATAATGTAAAAGAGAACAATATGTTAACAAACAAACAAACCATAAAGTACCCAGGAAGACTCTAATCGGGGAATGCATAGAATATGAAAAAAAAGAGAGAGATTTAAAGAGAAAGCCTGGGGAAAGCCCTTTGGATTATCTAAGATCATTTTAAATTAAAGAATTATGTCAGCATCTCTGGGTGGGAAGGAGGTTTAAGGAGGACAGAAACTATTATGGTTTCAGAAACTTCACAAGCTAATGGGGGGGTGAAATAATATTCAATAAATTATTTTGAAATAAAAGCACTGGAGACAGTGTGTGGTGGCTCAGGCCTGTAATCCTAGCACTCTGGAAGGCCGAGGTGGGAGGATGGCTTGAGGCCCCTCCCCACCGCCCCTGGCTCCTCCACCATCTCTACAAAAAATAGAAAAATTAGCTGGGCATGGTGGTACACACGTGCAGTCCCAGCTACTCAGGAAGCTGAGGCAGGAGTATTGCTGGAGCCCAGGCATTTAAGGGTGCAGCACTGAGCTATGATGATGCCACTACACTCTACCCCTGGCAATAGAATGAGACCCTGTTTCAAAAAAAAAAAAACCAAAAAAAAACCTAAAATAAAAGCATTGGATCTTCACTGTGCATAATTAATTGAAATATATATCAGCTATATCAAAGTATTAAGATTTTTTTAATTAAAATGTTATTGTTACATGTGATACAAAAGAAAATGTAGATGACAATTTAAATTAAGCAAAAATGAAGGAATTGATAAGCAAGAAAGAAATGGAAGATCAATAGATTTGACAAGAAAAAAATATAAAATGTCTAAATGTTAAACATCTTGTAAAATATTAAATATTAAAAACAGAAAGATATACTATAAACAGACCAATATTTATAGCAAAGTGGCTGATATAAAGTTAATATCCTTATGAAAAGCTTTAAAGAAAGTAATAAGAACATTTACCAATTAAAAAATAAACCTCAATATGTTTAACCTCCACTAGTCAAATATTCTACATGCAGTTTAACGAGACAAGAATATGCGACTTTTTACTTATCCTAGAAATATTAAATATGAATATTAAAAATGACTAATTTTATAATTAAATGCTGCTGCTGAGAATATTAATGTGTATACATTTTCTGAAAAGCAATTAGCAATGTATATCAAATATCTAAATATTTATATATTTTAGTTCAATATTCCCACTTTCAGGACTCTATCTTAATAAAATAATCATAGGTTCTTACAGAAAAGATTTCTGTCCTAAGCTTTTAGCCACAAAATGTTTCATTTCAGTCTTGTTCAACATCATAAAACAAATTTTTATTTCAGTATTTAGCACTTTTAGATACTTAATATATACTTCTAAATAAGAAAACTGATAACTGATTTTTTAGTAGCAATAATGGAAATAAGGCCTAAATATCCAGAAGAGAAAAAGTTAAATACTGCTATGTACAAAGCTATACAAAAGTTATATACAGTTATAACAGTTATATGCAGTAAGGTGATTGTGGTAGCCAGATTCCAAGATGGACTCAAAGATCCTTGTTGCTTGGTATTCATGCCTTTGTGTAATGCCCTCTCCTGAGTGTGGATTGACCTTAGTGACTTGTTTCTAATGAATCACATATGGTGGAAGTGATGCTATGTGACTTGAAGACTACGTCATAAAAGGCATGAACAATGTCACAGAATACCAACCTCACGCAAGGTTATTTGGAGACCATGATAACATAATATAAAACCAAGGTCACATCATAAGTTTGTCTAAGCATAGGCAAAAACAAGATCACTCTGCCATCCACAAAATACCAAACACCTCCTCTCTTGGCCAAAATATGTAGCTGCTACTTTTTTACCAATTACAGTTTTAGCTTTGTGGTAGATATAATCTACTGAGATATCCATTCATAGACTTGTCCTTGCTTTCTGACAGCATCCAATCTAATATAAAACCTCATTTCCTTCAACCCACCCTTAACTAATCCAACCAAACCCCAAATCTTACAATAGGTTCTAGCTAATACCTACCTAATCACTGAGATACTCCATGTTCTCCCACTGTGTGTGTTTTCCTTCACTGCAAGGAGTAATAACCCAACTTGTTTAACTGCAGGTGTATTGCTGGTGGTCTTTGGCTGAAGGACCTTGATACCACTAAGAAGTTTTAAGCATGATTAGCATAAATTTTAACAAGATTTTATTGAGAGAGCTGATAAAGTGGAAAGTAAATGCAATAGAGTAACTTAAAACTCCTGTACAAAATAGATTTACACAGCCCTTCTGGGGTCAATTCTCCCCCTTCTTTTCAGGGCAGCTCTTTTCAAGGGCAGGCAGCTCTTACCTTTTCCCACTTTATTTTCCCTTCAGTGTTGACCTCCACACACTTTCTGGAAGCAGTAAATATAACTTTATATCTCAGAATCTGAGCAAAATTAAGTCTATGACTCCAAAGGAAACTGTGGGAGATTTGTCCCTCACATCACTTGTCTTAGTTCATGTCCCCTAAAGTAACTCCTTGAGATAAGGATTCATGTGCCAGTGATTTATTAAAGAATTGCTTCTAAGAGGAATTTGTAAGACAGTGAACAGAAAAGAAGGGAGGACGTCAAGCAAGATTTCAATTACAGGCAAGATCCCAGCATCAGCCTGGTTCACAGCTCTGACATGTAAATTATACCTCTGAATTTCTGTTAACTTGAGGCAAAGTTCTGGACTATCATATTCCAACATCAATTAATCATTGGCAAATGGCCATTCCAAAAGCACATAACCTCAAAGGCACTTCCAATTTCAATAGCCAGGAGTTTCCATACACAGAGAGTCACAAATGGGAGTAGTTCGAAGCAAGACCAAGAAGTGTCACAAAAAATGGTCAAAAGTATCCAAGTGGATCTGGGTGGAGCACCTCCACTGTTTAATTCTTATCTGCTGGACTGACCTTTCGGAGAATGATGAGAATGGAAATACCTATTTGCTTTGAAACTCATTAGAAACATTAAGTGGACACACGACTCCTACAAAACAATCTTACGCAGTGGGATCTTTAATTTCATAACGATATTCATTTTATTTTTTTTATTTCAGCATATTATGGGGGTACAGATGTTTAGGTTACATATGTTGCCCTTGCCCCCCCCCCAGTCCGAGTTTGAAATATGTCCATCCTTTGGGTGGTGCGCATTGCACTCTTCGTGTATGCAAATACCCGTCCCCTCCTCCCTCCTCCCTCCTCGCCCCCCTCCCTGCCC
>NW_012145856.1:3522839-3550215 GCF_000956105.1 Propithecus coquereli
TGTTCTTCTTTTTCCAGTTCTTTGAGTCGATTCATTAGGTTGTCTATTTGTGATCTTTTTGACTTTTGGATATAGGCATTTATGGAAATAAACTTTACTCTCAGGACTGGTTTGGCTGTGTCCCACAGATTTTGATAACTTGTGTAACCTTTGTCATTTAGTTCAAAGAATTTTTTGATTTCCATCTTTACTTCCTCATTTATGAAGGAATCGTTCAGCAACAAGTTGTTTAATTTCCATGACTTTGTGTAGAGATGAGAGTTTGTATTGGGGTTGATTTCTGTTTTTATTCCACTATGATCTCAGAAGATGCATGGTATGATTTATATTTTTTTAAATTTTTTGAGACATGCTTTGTGTCCCAGAATATGGTCAATCTTAGAGAATGTCCCATGATCTGATGAAAAGAAGGTGTATTCAGTGGTTTTTGGGTAGAATGTCCTGCAAATGTCAGTTAGGCCCATTTTTTCTAGAGTTCTACTTAAGTCCATTATTTCTTTGTTAACTTTCTGCTTGGAGGATGTGTCCTGTGCTGTCAGTGGGGTGTTGAAGTCTCCAACTATAATGGTGTTGCTGTCTATCAATTTGTTTAGATCAAGTAGAGTTTGCTTTATGAATCTGGGTGCACCTAAGTTGGGTGCATACATATTTAAGATTGTTATGTCTTCTTGTTGAACTGTACCCTTCACCATTATATAGTGACCCACTTTGTCTTTCATTACTTTTGTTGATTTAAAAACCAAGTTGTCTGAGATCAAAACTGCCACACCAGCCTTCTTTTGGCTTCCATTTGCTTGAAATATTGTTTTCCACCCATTTACTTTGAGTCTAAATGAATCCTTGCAGGTTAGATGCGTTTCTTGGAGACAGCAGATGCTTGGCTTGTTTTTTTTTATCCATTCGGCCAGTCTATATCTCTTGAGAGGGGAATTCAAACCATTCACATTTATTGAGAGAACTGATAAGTGGGGTGAATTACTGTTCATTCTGTTGGATTGCATTTTGTTGCTTTGTTTTCTGTCTTGAGCCATTGTGGAATCTAGCCTTTGATCTTTAACTTTTGAGTGGTTTCACTTTCGAGAGTGTTTATTGTGCTGATCCTTGTGTAATTCTGTTTTGAGTACTTCTTGGAGAGCTGGTCTCGTCTTGTTGAATTCCCTCAGTCTTTGTTTGTCTGAGAATGTCTTTATTTCTCCTTCATATATGAAACTTAGTTTTGCAGGGTACAAGATTCTAGGCTTGGCATTATTCTGTTTCAGAAGACTGAGAATGGGGCCCCAGTCTCTTCTTGCTTGTAGGGTTTCAGTTGAGAAATCTGAAGTTATTCTGATGGGCTTTCCTTTGTATGTTACTCCTTTCTTTCGCCTTACAGCGCATAGAAGGGCCTCTTTAGTGGCTATTTTGGTCAATATGATGACTGCGTGACGTGGTGTCTTCCTATTTGCATTGAATCTCCATGGGGTCCGTTGAGCTTCTTGTACCTGTATATGTAGATTTTTAACAAGGCCTGGAAAATTCTCCTCTATTAATTCTTCAAATAGCTTATCCAGCCCTTGAGTGTTTTCTTCTTCACCTTCCGGAACCCCTATCACCCTCAGGTTCGGTTTTTTCACATAATCCCACATTTCTTGTAGGCTTATTTCTTTTCTCTTAATTTTTGCTCTATATCTGTGACTGACTTATTTAATTGGAAGGAGTTGTCTTCAATCTCTGAGATTCTTACTTCTGTTTGATCTACCCTGTTCTTGAGGCTTTCCACGGTGTTTTGTAGTTCCCTGTATAAGTCCTTTATTTCCAGGAGATCGGTTTGATTTTTCTTTAATATTTCAATTTCTTTAGTGAATTTTTCTTCCAAGTCCTGGATTTTTTTTGTGGTTTCTTTGTGTTGGTTATCCATTTTTTCTTGCATATCATTCAGTTTTCTTACAATCCATGTTTGAAATTCTTCTTCTGTCATTTTAGTGTTCTGAGTTTGGTTAATGTCCATTGCTGGGGAGCTGTTGTTCCTCTTTCGGGGTGTGCTTTCCGTTTGAGTCTTCATACTTCCAGACTTCTTTCGCTGGTTCCTTCCCCTCTGGATCAGTTGTTCCTTCTTGCCTTTAAATTTTCGTTTGGATAATGACACGCCCTGTTTAGTCTCTGAGCCAGTAGGTGGTGTTTGTGGGTGAGATTCGAACACACCCTTTATGATGAATCAGTAGATGCAGTAAAAGGGTGTGCAGGATGACCTCCCTGTCAGTAGGTGGCACTTGCAGGGAGAAGCGAGCTGCGGTGCTGTTTTTGGGTCCTGTAGCTAGCTCTTGTTCCTCTAGAGAGGCCCTCTTATGCCTCGGGTGATGGGTGGGGTCCTGGGATTTCCAGGTGTGTCCTTATTCTCCCCCTCAGTGGGAGGAGTGAGTCTGGGTGGGGCTGGGTTGGGCAAGCCTGCCCTCAGGCTCAAAAACTGCTGCTAGCAGGTTCAAAGGTCTACTCTTTGTTTCTGTGCAAAGCTGCCAGGAGGGGCTGAAATGGGTCCACTCAGCTGAAAGTCTGGGCTTGGGGGCTGGGGCTGTCCAAGACCGGCACTCTGGAGCAGATCTCACTCCCCTCCACTCTCCTCCTCTCCTAGCCTCTCCCAGGCCTCTGCCAGCAAGCAGGACCTCACGCCGATGGATCGCCCCTGGCTGTGAGGTGGGCCGGGAAGTCCCTACCCAGGATCGTAGCCTGAGCTGGGTGCATAGCCCTCTTTTAGGAGCAGGGTTGCCAGTCAGGGGCGCTGATCTGCCCCTGAAGGCACACACTCCTCAGTAGGCTCTTTCACAGATCTCTCCTCCGTGCCCCAGGGCACTGCGATCGTGACCTCGGTGTATGCGGTCTGGTCTGCAGGCCTGACCCCTGGACCCTGAAGATCAATCCCTGACCCTGCAAGGGGGAGAGGTGCTGGTTTTGAATCACCTACAGGGTGCCCAAGCTGGATTGATTTCACTCCACCTCGGGATTTGCTCCACTCTCCCGGAATCCCCAGGCAAGTAGCACCTGGGAGGGCTGGCGGGTAGGGAACTCGCAGTCTGAGTACCCCTCAGTCTGCTGTAGGGCCCCAAAAGGAAAGGTCCCATTCCTTGGAGATGCCTCCATGTGATGGCTAAATTGTCTTTCTGGGCAGGCACGGGTAGGGAGGGGGAAGGAGAGAATGGAGCATTATGGGGTCTGCTGCTAGGCTCGGGTCTGCACCCGGGGAGGTGCCCCGAGGGGGCTGGGAGCCTGGCACTGAGTCCGCAAGAGGCCATTGCTCACTGGCGGCAGCCGTCTCCGGGCTGGTGTCGGCAGATCTCTCCAGCCGCTCAGGAGCCACCAGCAGTCCGAGATGCAAGGGAGGGGGAAGTTGACTGCTCCTCCTACCCTTGTCGCTGGTCTCCAAGGCTCTCGGGACCTTTCTCCTTCCAGTTCTCCTCCGCAACGTCTTCCCGTGGAGTCTCCTGTAGTTTCAGGCACCCTTCCTTCCGACCCTCACCCGATCTATGTTTCTCTGCTCGCTTATTTTTTTTCTCTTTCTTCTAAAATTCGTCTTTTTTGCAGAGACCTTCTGACTGGTGGCTTGTCTCATCCACCATCTTGGCTCCTCTGATATTCATTTTAATTTAATTTTTCTAAAATTCTTCAGAAATTTATTGATTATATAAAATCAATATTGAAAAATATTGAAAAATAATCCCATGAAGTACGGCACATGATAAATTCAGATTTTCCTGCAACAAGTTCAATTTGGTCCCTTTTTTATTTTTCCCCGAGCAAGTGTTCAAGAAAGGGTGAGACCAGCCTCACTATGTGTCACATTAATATTAATAGATCTGTGAAGCACATAGTACAGTGCCTGGCACTGTAGATCCTAAGTATATAGTAGCTACCTTTATGATTGCTTTGTTTTAAACCCTATCCTAATAGCAAGTTAAATGCTAAGGAATGGAATTACCTCTCTTTGGCTATTCCTTCAGTATTCTTCCTGTCCACCTAAGATATGAAGGATATGTTGGCCACAGCCATGTGACAGGACCATCTGTAACTTGTGCATTTGGGGGTCAGAATATTTCCTTTCCCTGGATTTATCCAGCATGGCTGTAATTGTTCAGGAACAAACACACGTCTTGTATGAATTTGTGGAGGGAAGATTTTCGGAAGTCTCTGTGACTGCTTGGAGGCAGCAAAGGGTGGGAGGGTAAGCTACCAAGCTATCTCTTCCATCATAATAAGCACTAATTGAATGTCTTGTTTGAAAAATTTGTAAAACTATAAAGACATCACTTAGAAGGGCTTGGGCTGCAGCCTGGCCAGACGCAATTCTGTGTCTCAGACATGATGTCATAAGACAGTTAAGATTGGTTACATATTTTAAAATATTGGATTTTCTTAGAGTAATATAGTAATATATTATATTACTATGATATTAATATATACTATATTAGTATAGTAATATAGTAATTGCTTAAGTAACATAGGATTTTTCATAGACCACCCTTAGGAAAATGATGGAGATCTCTCTCCTTGCCTCTGCCCCAAAGCTTGTTAATAAACCTTATTTGGGTTGATGGCTTTCTCTCCTTCTAGGCTCCCATCTAAGTATATCCTGCATTTCCCAGTGCTGGAATTTCCTTCCTGTCTCCAAATTACAATTTGCTTGCTCACTGTATTCTAACTCATTAGACCTGAGGGTCAAGAAACAGGGAAAGGCTGAGACTTAGCTAGAGGCACCTACTTTAAGAACATCCAGCTAGTTGGGACATGGTCAGAAGTGGATTTTATAATAGGTTGCATGGTTTTATTGAATTCCTTGGTAAGAATAAGCGTGGAATTTTGTTGGAATTACAGTCAGGGTCTTTAGAATGTGTAGATTCTGCTCTATTAATCACTCTTATCCCCTCTGATCAAGTTTAGAGAAATCTAAGTGCATAAAACAAAAGAACAAAGAGAATCAAAATATGTTTTTAGAATATATTGAGAAGTATCTAATCAACTCTAATGCCATGGCATTTGTCAAAACATGATATAAAGAGTGTAGCCTGGACTCAGTTTATAAAAGGAATGTCCCATGAGCTAATCATTCAAGTTAGCATTCTCCCTGCTGAGACAAATATTGGGAAGGGACATTAGCATATTCAATTCTAGAATCAGAAGAAAGCTAGAAATTTTCCTTGTTAGACATTGCTCCATTTTTGTTTTCTCTTCGACCAAAAGAGAGCCTAGCATAAGATCAAGCAAAGGCTTGGCTTTTCTGACTCACTTCTGTGAGACTCTTTCCCCAATATCTTCCTTTGTTTTCGTTCAATCCTCCTAGAACCACAGGATGGTTGTCTCTGAAATTGACCAGAGCAAGCATTAATTTAGTTAACTTTATTGCCAGACTATTAATATTTACTAGGCTGACATTGCACTCTCAATTCTATTTACCACCTTATATTAATGGTGGTAACAACCTTCAGCCTGAGGCTAGGGTGAGGTTTCAAATAAAGCCAAACGATGATCCAAATATGTAAATTCTTTACAAGGCCCTCCTAAGAGAGGCATACAGCTCATGCTAAAGAACACAGGGCTCTGAACTAGAATTCCTGGCTCAGTCCTTATACTGACACAAAGGAACATAGACACATAGGAACTTGGACAAGTTAATTATCCTCTCTATGGCTCATATCTCTAGTCTCCAAAATGGGATGATAACAATACCACCTCATAAAGTTTTTGGTTAGTTAATGGAATTATCACATATATACTATTTAGAAATGTGCTTGACACAGAATAAGGACTGTGTAAGAATTATCTATCATTATTAGCACATGCATTTAAAAAGAAAAAGAACCAAAGAGAATTGCCTTTTTTGACTATACGGTGAGCTTCTGAGTTCTGATGTGTCAGATTAGATATTCTTCTCCTTGGGGAAGAGTTAGGAGGGAGGCTGTAGAGGCAGGCTTAGACGAGGGAGACTAAAAATGTGATCCAACATTTCCATCTCCCATATTACCAAAGCAGAGAAAACTGAAGGACGAGGCAGGTGGGATACTTCCCCGGGGACCAAGCAAGGAAGCTGAAAGCTAGGGACGGCCTGACAAAGTTAGGTACACTCCTCCAAAAAATAAATGTCATCTAGAGTTACTGTCACAAACATTGGTACAAATCCATGCAACAGTCTTAATAAAAAAGAGTTATCCTTCATTGACAGTAGATTTTTATTTTTTGAAAGAACCACAATTTGGTTACAAAAGAGAAGTGAAAATCTGGTAGTATGTCTTTTTTCAAAATATCCTATGAGTGAAAAATAGTGTATTATTTTAATTTCATTTCTTTGATTTCTAGTACATTTTACATATATTTTTATGTGTTTGTGGGCTGTTTTCCCCCCTCTTAGAAGGGGGCATGGGCATGCCCACTGTCTATTTTTATACTGAGAATTTCTTCCCCTTACAGAGTTGCATCTACTCATGGTGAACATTAAGAGCTTCATACATCACTTCTCTGACTGCCAGTGCAAAGCTGTGTTTGGGATAACGTGTTCATATTACTAAAGTTCATTAATTCATTGTTTTCCTTCCTCCTCTCCTCATTTCCTTTGCCCCCAGGTTCTCATGTCCTCATGTGCTGCCATCATGGCTGCTTGGACTTTCCTATTTCACTACAAACACTGGTTTTCCTTTTTCATCTCAGTCTGTAATTCTCTCTCTCTCTCTCTGTTTCTTTCTCTCTCTCTCTCTTGCTCTCTCCTCTCTCATGATTAATTTCTCAGGGTCCTTCCTGACATTTTTCTTATGTGTAGAGTCTATCCACTATTTCTCTTGTTCAATGCTGGGATTACCTTTTTTAATTTCAAGGAACATCTCTTTGAATTTCTCTATTCTCCTGTTCCAGGCAGAGGTAGCAATCCTGAAAACAAAGGGAGAGAGAGGGGAGGGTGAGGGCTGCTTCCTGGGGAGAGGACCTCTAGAAGGCCGTATAATCTGCAGGAGAGGAGAGGAGGGATATGCTTTGGAAATTATGTTCTTGGCAGAAGTTGGGGGCTGAGGAATCACTAAATAAATCAATTCTATTTAGACCTCTGGGCTACAACATAGATTTAAAAGATGAGTCTCAGACAAGCAGATAGGCTATAAATATATGTGTGAATATGTGGAATTGGTAAAGGCAAATATTTCCCAGATCAATGCCAATATACCTTTCAAATTATTTATAGACTTATTGACATAAGATCATGTTTGCTTCTTCAAGAGTATAGATATAAGGATTACCTAATCCTGATGCAGGAGCAAGAATTTCATATTTATTGATAATTGAGTTAATAAGCTTTCCTTGGGCACTGATGGTATCCAAGCACTCAGGCAGGTGCTATGGAGTAAGCAAAAGGGAAGGTAACTGAATCCTTACCCTCGAGCTTGAAGAGTGGAAAAGAAGATTTGAGATGTCAAGAAATAGACTAACAAATTTCAAAAACTTATTTCATAATTATTGTTACTTAACTGAACATTTATAAGTTTTACCTTATATTTTCTCTTCATTATTTTTTGAGGTAGTATGATCAGAAATGGCATTGCCAAGGTTAATTGTAGATGTCAAGCTGACTTGGTGAGGGAATAGCTGAGAAGGCATTATTTCTGAATATGTCTGAGAGTGTTTCTGGAGGAAATTGGCATTTGGATAAGTGGACTAAGTAAGAAAGATCAGCCCTCAACAATGTGGGCAAGAATTGTCCTATCTGTTGAGTGCCTGGATAAAACAGAAAGGCAGAAGAAAGGTGAAATTTTTCTGTCTTTTAGAGCTGGGACATTCATCTCCTCTCCTTGGACATGAGAATCATTTGAACTCAGAGACTAAGAGCAGTAGCTCCCTTGGTTCTTAGGCCTTTAGACTGAGGCTGAATCCCACCGCTGACTTCCCTGGGTCCCCAGCTTGCAGACGGCAGATGGTGGGACTTCTCCGCCTCTGTAACCACGTAAACCAATTCCCATAATAAATCCCTGCTTGTATCTCTCTGTAGATAGCTTATTGGTTCTTTTTCTTTGGAGAACCTTGACTGGTATGAGCATTCATCATCACACTGGTAGAAAATATGATTCCCTCTCACCTCTGACCTCATCCTGGTGACACTTAAGGTAATTTAACTGTTTGACAACAAAATGTGACACATAGAACCAAGAAAAGCAGAAACTGACAGTGATATCTGGATTAATGACTAGGAAGACAGACAAAAATATGAGTAAGAAAAATTACCCAGATTTAAAAGGTAAAATAAAATTGGTACACAGTGATTATTTACCAAATACCTACTAGGTTCCATGCAAGTGAATTTAGACCGTGGTTTTAGGAAAGTGTTATATAATGTTTGACTTAACATAACCAGAAATATATGTGGCTAGAAATAATAAAAGGCTGTAAATGATATCAATTGTTTTGGGAATTTAGAAGAGGATAGATATTAAGGAAGTAAAGGGGCTGATAACTATCAAGAAATCTAGGATGATTCTGGGATGAATCTGATATTACAGGAAAAAGGACTGTTATAATGGGGGAAAGGAGGGATCAGGCACAGATAATCTGGGAAGAGTTTCGCTTGGGGAGCTGCCGTGTTTGGACTGGCTTTTACTGGTTCATCTGTGTATAGAGCACGTCTATCAAAGGCTGTCTGAGAGGCAGTGTGCAATGTATGTCAGCTCTCACTGTGCAAGTCTTTTATGTAATGATGGACAGTGGTTCCTGGATGATAGATGTTACTGCTGAACCAGGGGAAATAGTCAGGAGCTCAGAGGTGCTGAGCAGATAACAGGCATTAATTTCAGGGTACACTGACATTACAGGGCAAAGCAAGCAGCAATTTGTTATTTGGTGGTTGGACAGGATTTCAGCATGCTGACTTAATAGACGGAGCAAAATAATAGTCCTGTTGCCACACAGATCATCCGAAACCTGGAAAAGCAACATATTTTTTTCCATCTAAATCTACCTGGCATAATAAGGGATAGATTCCTTTTTCAAGTTTCTCATTCAGTTGGAAATCACATGGAGGACTAAGTTTTGTCCTGAGGATGGGAGGTACACCTAACATGCTAACCCACTCGTGCCATTTCTGACACACATCAGGAGCTCAATAAATATTGTTGAATGGATTTCCTGATTTGTTTCCTTGTTTAAAAAGTTTACAAGTCTCTATTAATCTTATTCCACATGTGTTTATATTCCTGCTTGCCACTTTGTGCCACAACTAACATACCTGTGAACATCCACATTGCCATGCATTAATGGTAAGCTTGAGCATAAGACTAGCTTTATAGCTAAAGTTATTACCAAGCCAAGAGGCTCCAGATGTTCATTTGAAACAATCTGGCTGACTACTTGTATGACATCAGTGTTGAGTGGCCCTACCCATTAAGAAATTATGAACAGATCTTTAGAAAGAGACATATGAATTCTTCAGTCCAAAAGTAAGACATTTAAGTCAGAAAGTCCATCTGGTACTACAAATGGTGTTTTGGGGTTCAGTTTTTGTTCAAGGACGTCTGCTAAAACCTTTTAAATAAAAAAAGAGCTATGATTATCTTTACAGTTTCCAACTGATCCACCAATTCTAGGCATAGGATTTATATCAGTTGCATTTTAGAGCATACTTCTGTTTAATGTACATACAATTGAATTGTACCATTTGCTATCAGAGATAAGCATCTTAAGGAAACACAGGGATATTTACATCTTGTAAAATCTAAATTTAATATTCACTCTGTCCACTTTCCACTATTAGTTTTTATTTTCTTATTATTCCTATTAATAAACTAAGTGAAATTTAACTCCTGTTTGTAGCTCAAGCTTTCTTCTCTGGTTTGCCATAAATGCTTCAAGGACCTCACATGAAGATTGAATAATTTCTTTTAAAATTTAAAAATGCTCACACCCTTTCCTACTTTTCAGCTAATTATCATCAGATATATATTGATAGTTTCTTGAATTAAGAAGAATTCCAGGCCCTCATAATTCCAGTAATTTTTCACCAAATAAGTTGACATTGGACCCCGTATTCCCATTAATGTATCCTAAGATGTATGCTTCCATCTTTAGCAGTTACATATTATGGAAAATGGAATAACCTCCCAAATTAAGTTATTATTATTATTTACTTGTTATATGACTTTCTGATTTCCCTGAATCTATCAAAGGGAAAGGATGAAGTTCCTTTTGGTGCACTACATCCTGACTCTCATTACCTTCTCATGGGTGATTTGATAATTTAATAGAATATTCCCAAGGAGCTTTCGTAAGGAGTAGGTACTAAAAAAATCTGGCAAATGATTGTCTTATCTCACGGCAAAAAAAAAAAAAAATCACTTACAGTTTTCTGTTTCCATATAAATTTAACTAGTTATTTGATTGAGGTTGTGTGTTCATAATGGCTGACATAGCTATGTTTGCTTAAAGAAGGAGTCAATTCAATAAGATAAACAGCACAAAGTAAAACCTTTTGTGTAGAATAGATTACACTCTGGAAAAGAAGTGATGATTAATACAGATAAAAGTATTCACCCAAGAGGCTCAGCTGGAGGTAAGTTGGCCCTGTCTCCTTGTGGGGGTGTTGGAGTTATCTAGATCAGAGCCTCCTTGCCTACAGAAACACTCACAATGACTATTGCATAAATTGATGAATAGACAAATGAAGAAAGAAATGAACAAATATCAAAGAAATCTTGCTGTCTCTCAATCAAAAGGCCTGCTATATAATTTTATCTCTATAAACGTCTTTTCTGCCCCATTTACCCAAATAATCTTGGAAATATTTGCATCTTTTTGTGATAATGTATTGGGATGAATCCATTTTGAAAAAGTACTAGCTGTTGGGTCAGTGTATTCTGGGTGGGCTGACAATGTGGGAGAGACAGAGGAGAGAATGATTTCTAGCTGTCAGGATCTCTTCTCTCAAATGTTTCCATTCTACCTTCTTCACATGGAGGTGTGGGGTTAGGATTACAAAATATTGTTTTGGGCATAGAGGAGAAAAATAAAGATTACCTTTTAGAACAGTATGGCCCTTAACAAAAATCCATAATGCAAACAGAAAAGCTGGGAAACATTTTACAGAACACAAATAAATAGATTACTGAGGCTGAAATGAAAGCCTAAGGTGAATTCCAAGGCTCTGCCTTCAGACTGGGGACTTGATTTGCGATCTGAATGAATGCATCTTTTTGTTAGAATTTAAATAAAATTTCAATCAAGGACTCAAAGCTCAAACTATTTATTCTTCTGGAACTCCCTGCTCATCATTATTTAAACATTGGTGTTTAATTTTTCAGTGAGATAAAATGAATTAGATACTTGACTCTAACTGCCCTATGGAGAAAAGTATATAGGTCTTAAAGGGATCTGATGTTGAACAATCATCATCATCATCATCATAATAATCTAAAATATCATCACTAATATTGACTCACTACTCACTGAGACTGTTCTAAGATTCTTCCATGAGCCTTCTCATCGAATCCTCCCAAAGCTGAGTGAGGTGAATGTGTTATCATTTTAAGATGAGAAATTTAAGGCTCAAAGAAGTTAAATAATGTTCACAAAGCAACAAAACTGTTTTAGGATAGTGTGTGTGCTGGTTGGGTCAGAATTTATTTATTTATTTATTTATTTATTTATTTTTATTTCAGCATATTACTGGGGTACCAATGTTTAGGTTATGTATATTGCCCTTGCCCCACCTGAGTCACAGCTTTAAGTGTGTCCAGCCTCGAGACGGTGTGCACCACACCCATTAGGTGTGTATATTACCCACCCCCGCCTACCTCTCCCATCTGCCCGACACCCAATGAATGTTAGTACTATATGTGCACTCAAGTGTTGATCAGCTAATACCAATTTAATAGTGAGTACATGTGCTGCTTGTTTGTGACACTTCACTTAGTAGAATGGGTCCAGCTCTATCCAGGATAATACAAGAAGTGCTATATCGCCATTGTTTCTTGTGGCTGAGTAGAACTCTATGGTATACATATAGCACATTTTATTAATCCACTAATGTATTGATGGGCACTTGGGTTGTTTCTACATCTTTGCAATTGTGAATTGTGCTGCTATAAACATTCTAGTGCAGATGTCTCTTTTGTAGAATGTCTTTTGTTCTTTTGGGTAGATTCCTAGTAATGGGATTCTGAATCAAATGGCAATTCTACTTGTAGCTCTTTGAGGTATCTCCATATTACTTTCCACAGAGGTTGTACTAGTTTGCAGTCCCACCAGCAGTATATGAGTGTTTCTTTCTCTCCACATCCACACCAACATTAGCCTAGGCAAATAATTTATGAAGAAGACCCCAAAGACAATCATGGCCACAACAAAAATAAATAAATGGGACCTGATCAAATTAAAAAACTTCTGCACAGCCAAGGAAACTATCACAAGAGGAAACAGACCACCTACAGAATGGGAGAAAATATTTTCATGTTATACATCCAATAAATGGCTGATTACTTGAATCTATGTAGAACTTAGGAAAATCAGCAAGAAAAAATTCAAACAACCCTATCAAAAAGTGGGCAAAGGACATGAACAGAAACTTTTCAAAAGAAGATAGACTAATGGCCAAAAAAACATGAAAAAATGCTCAACATCTCTAATCATCAGGGAAATGCAAATCAAAATCACAATGAGGTATCACTTAACTCCAGTGAGAATGGCCTTTATCCAGAAGTCCGAAAACAATAAATGGTTGGGTCAAAATTTAAAGATAGATAATCTGAGGAAGGAGCAATGAATATGTGTGAGGAACTCAGCTGAGCTGAGGAGAGCTGAGCTGCCAGTGTTGAAGTAGCCAGTTACAGCAACCAGCCAAAATAGCAACAGTCAAGCCTTTAATCACTGCAATAGTAAAAGCAAGGGACTAAACCACAGGAAGTATGTATTACCTCCTTGGTTATATTTTCGCCCATGGAATAGCACAGTAGTTGAGAGTCAGGTGGATCAATGCTTATGGAGGTCATCTCATTTTTTGTTTGAGAAAATCCAAACAAAAGTCTCCTACAGTTTTATGGTCCCTGTGACCTGGTGAAAGACAAGGAGAGCAGAAGGTAGAAATGGAAAAGTACTGAGTCAGAGTGAGAAAAAGAGATGTCAAGGTTTCCCCATTTCCATCCCCATAAGGAGGCCTCAGTAGAGGCACCTGAAGAAGGCCTTTGCACAAGGCTCCAGATAAAGAAGTGTTGGAATGGAGCCTCCTGGGCTAGGAATGCAGGATGTGCAAGAATGTGGCCTGCCGGAGGGGCCTCCAACTTCTCTTGGGGCCTGCAATGCATTGGTTGTGGACTAAGTCTGGCGTGGGGAAGCCGGCTTTCCCCTGCGAGGCCTGCCAGGTAAAGCCTTTGTAATTGGCTGTGGTAGGGCCTGAAAAATCACACATAGGTTTTTAGTTGGGAGCTGGACTCCTCAGTATGCAAACCTAACGTGGATAAAAGATCAACCACACCTGTTCTCTCCCCATCCCTTGGTGATTCTGATGTGACTTCCTTTTCATTCCATTTTGAAAATCTCTCCGTAAGTGTGACACTGTGACTGATAGAATTATGTTCTCCAGTATTCTGGGTTAGAAAAAGATTAAAGCACCATTCTACATTTCTGAGTAAACATAGCAAATGACAGCAAATTAGTTTAAAATTTATAAATTCACAAGATGAAAAAGAATGGAAAGGCAGAAGAAAAATTAACAGGAGATGTCAGTAGAAGATAGAAAAGATGGGGGCTTAGGAAAAGAGAGGGAACCACACTGCAATGTAAAACAAGATTATTGCACCCTGCATCCTATAAAGACTCAGAAATGGGAATCTTCAAGTATCACAGAAGGTATGCCTGAGAAAAGGGGCTAGCACAAAGGGGTTGTTTGATAGGTTTGCCTATGCACAATAACTGCTCCTCCCCTGATCCATGGAAGACCAGTGATATATTCTATGAACAAGTCATACCCCAAAGGCTGCAGTCTCTGTTCCCTCAGACACAGAAGTTAGGGGTGAGTTGTGGGACTGAACACTGCACGCTGAGTGTTGGGAGCTCCAGCTAGCTTCTCCGTCCTGCTCTCGTGATTCTGGTGGACAGGTGAAAATGCTCCAGGCAGGAGACTGGAGGCTTCCTCTTTGGAGAAACTGTCACGTGTGGGTCAAGCCACCAACATTCAGTTTCTTGCCCATTATCCCAACAGTGAAGCTTAAAAGTTCATAAGGACTTTCCATGACATCAAGAGTGACTGGCATTTTATGAAATCATCTAATATGAAAGACAGATACCCAAAGACAAAAACAAGAAACAAAGAGGGAAACTTAAAATATCCTGTATTCTCAGAGGGATAATCCTATATCTTAGAAAGATAAAAGAAAATATCACATCTGTTAAAAAATAGGATGCTAGAAAACAAAAATAATCATAGAATAAGACATAGCATTTAAAAATGAACAACATGCTAGCTTAAATTAAAAAATAAAAGCATTCTGAGAGGCTGGAGGACAGATGGAGTAATGTTTTGAAAATTCCAAGAGAAATGCTTTTCAATTTAGAGTTCCATACCAAGTCAAGAGGACTGAACTCAAGACTGAGAAAGAGAAAGAATGTAGAATCAGTGGATCCAACACAGAAGGGTGGTGAGTGGCCCTTGGGCAACAGTTGTTCCACAGGCAAGAGAACCATGAGACTCATGTAAAGCAAAAAGACTAGTGCAGGAAGTAGATTGTGCAAAGATTGTCCCTTAGGGACAGTAGATGTGAGAAGAAGGTGGGAAAAAAAAGCCTTATACATTATTCAACATGTTTGAGCACTTGAATATTTATTGCTGTGTGCTTGATTGATACATTAGAACCTTTGCAAAAAAGTGATAGGTACATATAAAACTAAGTAAATAAACAAAATGGGAAATTAATAATAACTCTAGGGAAAAATAGAAAAGAACTCATAAGTACTCAAAAGTACCCTTTGGCTCTGTAGTAATTAATACTTAGTCATTCACTGGGTGTCAGGCTTGTGGGAGCGGGGAGGAGGGGATGGGTATATCCATACCTAATGAGTGCGGTGCACACCATCTGGGAGATGGACACAATTGAAGCTCTGACTCTGGTGGGGCAAAGGCAATATATGTAACCTAAACATTTGTACTCAAGTAATATGCTGAAATAAAAAAAATATAAAAGTACTTAGTCATAATAATATAAATGCTGATAACTGATTTAACCTTAAATGGTGACATAACCATGCAAACAGATGCCTGAGAAGCAGATAGAATGAGTTAGATACTCAATGAACATAACCAGAAGTCAATAGAACATATTTGGAATTAAGAAATCAAAAAATAACTGTTTAATGATAATATTTAAAAATAAAATTTGGAAGTAAATAAGGGAAGAAACAAAGGCAAAATTTGCCTGTGCTCTTCTAAGGAATGGGACTTGGGCGTATGGAGGGGTTCAGTAAGGAGAAGCTGTTTTTTTTTCTTTTTTTCTTTCTAAGACTTTTGGTACATGAGATCGAAACTATTATATAAAGTGGTATCTGTGGTCATAGCCATTATGCATTCATTTCATCAACTTGTTTTACCTGAAGAAGAGCTAAAGTGAGCAGAATCTTAGTGTTTAAATTGTGTCCACTAAAAAAGTAATTATTTGAATTGTTTAAATATAATCATGAACTAGTTGCTTTGTTTATATGGTCCTGGATGTCCAAATGTTTTCAAATTTCCGAACCAATGGAACCATGAAGGCTTAGTATCTTATCTTAATTTTATCATCTCCTACCACATGTCTATCTTATAGATATTTTTTACTCCTTCAAAAACCATAGTTTTCCTACATTTAGTCATAGACCATGCAAATTAATGATTTTTTTGAGACAGAGTCTCGCTCTGTCATCCCAGCTAGAGTACAGGGGTGTCACAAATTAATATTTTGTTAAAAAAATATAGGAGATATTCTCCAGAGAGATACTAAATTTCTCAAGAAAAAATGTTGTGGATTTATTTTTCTCTCCCTGCCATGGCTTTGTATTCCATACTTTTCATAGTTAAAAACAAACAGAATACAAACAAGAAAATAAAAAAATGAAAAAAAATAATTTCTACATTTGAAGTCCTGAAAAACCTGGATTTGTCCTGAATCTGACACATATCATCTACATCTGGGAAACACTGCTTAACTCAAGTGGTCTCTGGTTCTCTCATTTCTATATTGGTATTCAAAGACTTTGTGAAAATTGTATAAGATCATGTATATTTATGTGTTTTGCAAGCTAAGAAATTATACAAATGTAAAGCATCACTATGATAGGTGATTACAAATATGTATGTATATATGCAAATTTTTGTTTCCTTTTTCATCAGCTGTGCAATAGTGGCCAAAAAATAAAAATCCTAGGGAATATTCTAGACTCACTTGGAATCTTTTATCCAAAAGAAGAAAATAAGAACATCAATAATACCAATATAATTTTAGCCAAGTTTTAGTAACTTTTCTAAAAATAAGTTACATGTTTTAGACAACATGAAATTAATAACCCAAAATCAAAATCTTAAGTACTAAAACGATTATTTCTTAACATCTGTCTTAGTTTTAGTAGGAAGTAAAGAAAACTAAAATTATAAACCATGTATTATGATGGTACTAATTCCTTAACTGGGTATTTTCAGTTAGCTCACACAAAAAATTCGAAGTGTTTTCTACTTTTTAAAATTTTACAAGTGAGAAGACTAAAACTCAGAGACTTTAAAACTTTTGTCCTTCAAAATGTAATGTGGTATTAATTGTAAATAGGGTAAGAGCCAGCAGTAGAATACGGATGTGTCAGATGTCATACTATGTATTTTTTCTGTGACTGGAAGTGTGGTAGAATAATATACTAAAATAATAATTTCTATTTTGTTCTATTACACGCTGAGAAATGTGAGGTATTTTTCTCTTTTTATAGTACTTGGACATGATTAAGAAAGTAAGCTACCTTAAATTCAGAACATTGGCTTCTCTGCCTCCAAACCTTTGCCTCACCCCTTCATAAAAACCTTAATATAATATTTTCAAGAATAGACCTTAGTGTCCCAACCCAAATATCAGTGGATGTGGGAGCATCCCAACCCTGAAGGTGGGGAAAGGCTTAGCTTCCTGAATGTTGGAAATTGGCTTAAGGGAATTCCTAGGGTGGTGGAGACCTTGACTTCACTTACACATAGAGCCCCAGGTAGGAGATGATCTGGATACAATCTACAAAACATTCAATTCCTCCATGATGACTTAGGTTAGACTTTTTGATTACCTTAAGGGGAACTCTAAAACAGATTTAATTTGAGTTAGCGGGGGGAAAAGTGATTTTATTTGCTCTCAATAATTGACCAAATTTTTACTTATAAATGTGATAGGACACTGCTTTTTGCTTTGGCATGTTTAGTCATGTAATTAATTGCTAATTGTGTTGAACACAATAGTTTTAATCCGGTGTAATAGAAGAGATGCATAATAGTGATTTTAAGGGGTGAAGTTGCTACACTGTCACTCATCCCACTGACTTGTTATAGAGATAAGTGTTCTGTCCTCTGATTTTTCAGACTACTTGTTGCGCACTAATTGATTGGAAATATGACTTCTGGAAATAATTTGCTTAAACCACAAATCCTCACTACTGCTTTCCACTCAGCTACATGGCATCTGAGATAGTCATGGTATGTTTCTGGAGGACACACTCTGTTACATGGCAAGAGTAAATAGAGTGTCTTTATTTCTCTGATCCTGAGCACTTGCAGATCTTTAGTCTTTTCATGCTAGCCCAACTCTGCTATGCAGCCTGTATGTGAATCTTAGATGCTTTCCCAATAATTAATCAAATGGGATTTTTCAATAGTATATATAAGGCTTTGGTTTTCTTTGTTTGTTGTATCCTTTTCTGGCTTTGGTATCAAGGTGATACTGGTTTCATAGAATGAGTTGGGGAGAATTCCTTCCTTCTCTATATTGCGAAGTAATTTCTGTAGTATGGGTATCAGCTCTTCTTTGTAGGTCTGGTAGAATTTGGCTGTGAATTCATCTGGTCCAGGGCTATTTTTTGTTAGAAGATCTTTTATTACTGCCTTGATATTGCTGTTCATATTGGTCTTTTCAGGAGTTCTATTTCTTTCTGATTGAGTCTCGGGAGGTTGTGTGTTTCCAGGAATTTGTCCGTTTCCTCTATGTTTTCTAGTTTATATGCATAGAGAGTTTTGTAGTATTCGTGGATGATAGCTTTCCACCCCAGACCAGGCCAGAGTTTCTGATCATGTTAGTGCTTCTTTTAAATTCTTGGATATATCCAGCTGGAGAAAAGTATAAAGAATAATCAGAAGCTTGTGAAAGTTCAACCCATTCATAAATATTCTACCATCAAACAAAGCAATATGGATACAGTCTCTTCTTCTGCTTTCCTTACTACCATAAAAGTAGCTTGTTTCTGATTGATTTTTCCCCATAAATGAGCATATTGTTTTAGTTTAAACTTGGCTTCATAGGTAAATACAAACAAATTACGCCTACAAAAAAAAATGCAACTGTTGTGCCTCAGTACCAGCCTGAGAAAGTTCATAAATAACTTTGTGCTCCTGATTTCTTTCATTATGGGATGTATAAAAATAGGACTGACATTATTCCTCACAACCTCTGAAAATGTCTCCCTCATTGAAGTCATGTGCTATATTCTGGTCCTGGAAGAGAAAAAAAAAAAAAAAAGATATTGAGAAAAGAAGGGATAGTCAGAGAATGGGAGAAGAGAAAGGGTCAAAGGATTTCCAAGTGAATCATTTCCATTAAGAAGTAGACATTAAAACTACTTTAGTATGATAGGGATCCTGGACTTTTAAAGTCCTCATTTTCTGCCTTGAATTGATCAATGCTGCAAAAAGTTGGTCTGTGCTTTCACTATAAGACCATGTGGAGGTCAGTATTTCATTTCATGAAGACATTTAAAATAGAAATACTGTATCTACTGGAATCTGAATATGGGCAGAAAAACTAGCTTGGGAAAACTAGCTTTAGTTTTTAGGCAGAAATATATTTTTTGAGAGTTTAGTGAAAGTTTATCTCCCTATTAGAGTTGGCTAACGTTAACCAAGCCAATAAATAAATGTGCTTAAATAAAGTGCTCATTTATTGATTTCATATGGTTAATAAAAGAATGATGAAGACTGGAAATCTTGAGCCAACATATCCTGCACAATCTCTTCCTGTAATCATACCTACATAGGTAGGTATGATTATGAGATGTAATATCATATATGATGATCATAAAATTAAAATAAATGATGGATTTGTTATGCAATGGCTAAAATTGAAGGTGGCATCCATCTTGTCAAAAGGGATATTCTCAAAATTATGGCTGTAATACTCAAAAAATAATTTTTCTTAATGTATTTAATCTCCTTAACAGTAGAGAAATGGGCACTGCCATTCTGCACCTCTGTGGTTTTCCCCCTGCCTCCCAGGCTTCCCAAACTGCCTGCTCACCTTCAGAATGACATACTCTCCTCACTTGGTTAGCATTCTGGAAGCCACTTACTTATATCTCTTTAAAGCACCTCTTTACTATTTATTTTTTGGTATCTCACTTACAAATTGTCAGTATTATTCACCTTATTTATGAATTTGAGGACCTGTCTCTTTTTATCTCGTCATTACTGATAGTGGTTTCTTTAATATTTGGGAGAAGTTACTTCCCAACTCCTGATAGCTCCTAACATGTCAAGGGAGAAGCCACTCCTGGTTTCTCTTTGTTCCATTGACTGTTCCATTTCAGATGAATAACTTATCAGTTTGTAAATCTGGGATAAATAAATATGCTGAGCATGCTCAATTTTGGGGAATGAGCTGCTATAATTTATAAAGTAGTGAAATGATTTCTATTTCCTATTTGCATTACTGTTTGTTCTTTTTCCCAACTTGTTCAGAACTTGAGAGACAAAGAGAAATAATATTTATTGGTTCCCCTTGAAAACCCCAAACATTTGTGCTATGAGATTGGAAAATAATGCTTTTATTTGGTGGTATAGAAAGAAAGCTGAACTAAGTTTTAGGTCTAAGTTTCCTATAAATTCAAAATATAAACTTAGGAAACACTTCATTTCTCAAGGAATTAATCTTTCCATTGATTAGTGTGCATGGTTTCTAAGAAGCAATTAGCCCATGAATAATTTGTGGCTTTTCATAGATTGATCAATTTAAGCAACCGAAGTATTGAGGTATATCTGTAGCCTTAGGTAATATACTGGGGAACTATTTTTTTCCAGGATAAGTTAAATGGCCATCCCATTTCTTTTTCCATAGATTTATTTGACATTAATGTTTTCCATTCCTCACCTACTGAGAACATCCTTTTGGCTTCATGTGTTCTTCATGTGTTGACTCTTCTTTATACCTTTTAAATCTTGGCCTTCCAATTACATGACCTTCTCATCTCAATAATATTTCCTCTACCGCACTCTCATTGTCATGTTCTTGGCTATGCCATCGACAGGAAATACACAGCTTCTGAAATCTGATCATTATCACCCCATCTCACAGCATAGTGCTGCAAATCTTCCACTCTAATATTTTTCTTGACCTTATGGAGAACCACAGACTTTCCTAAACAAAACTTTTTATTCTATCATCCCCCTCATGTCTACCCTCTTTACCTAGCTTAGATTCGGTGATCCAACATAATTATCATCTCATTGTAAATACCCTTAGGTCCAGGGGAAAAAAAAATCTACTAAAACATTCCAACCCTAATTAAACCAATAAAGCCTAATCTCACTTTAAATTCATCACCAAAGATTTAATGTGGTAACGTAACATTGCTTGGAGATATCATCTCACTGCTTTCAGATGTTTATTTCCCTATAATCTTAAACTGTTCATTCACATTTCACTCATTCTTTCAACTACTTAAACCTGTTCCTTTTGCCCTCTACTCTCAGCTAATTCAGGAATTGTCTCATCTTCACACCACTAAATATCCCACCTGATCTTCATCTTCACCCGTTCTAGCTACATGGTTTCCCTCTTGTTCAAGTGAATAAGCTGAAACAGCCTACTGTGTTTGGAATCCCATCCTTTCCTGCTTTTCTAAGAACTTGATTTTTCAATTATTCCTTTTCTCTTCTGCATCTTGAACACATACCTGTGTGTCCATCAGCCTGTAGGCATGCCTCAAGGCTTCCACCTTAACAACAACTAAAACCATAACCAGAATCCTTGGACCCAGCATTTCCTTCCAGCTATGATCCACTTCTTGGCTCCCTTCACAGTAAAAAAATTTTTAAAAATTATCTATGGTTGTTACTTCCATTCCTCCCTATTGTAGGCCCAGTATTCAATAAGATACAAATTCTTTCAAGTTTCTTTTCTGAATATGTATCTAAACTAGTAATGAGTTTTTACCTTCTCTACTTCCATTTTATTCCAAGCTATCATTAACTCTTACCTCAAATATAAGAAGAGCCTTCTGACAATTTTCCCCACATCCCTATTAATGCTTTTCTGACTATTTAACAGAAAGCCAGAATAATCTGCTTTTAAATAAAAGCATGTCCATGCCACTTTCTCATTTAGTTTCTTTTGGAAACTTCAGATTATACTAAGAATAAAATCCAGTACTTTTATGTGTAATTATTAAAAGTCGTGTAATTAACACATTCATAATCTGCCTACCATTTTTACCTCATCCCATGCTGTGCGCATCTTCACTTTCTATGCTACATCTATACTGACCTTTATCTGCTCCTCGGACCTACTAAAATCCTTTAGGATTTCAGACTTTCACACAGGTTCTGATTTCTACTTTTAAAGGTATTTCCCTTGCTTAGACTTATTCATGCTTCTTGCAGCAAATTCACTTCCACGAGGAAGTCTTCTGTGAAAACTGAGACTTAGGTCTCTTGTATAGTACCCTGTATTTTCTTTTAACAGAGCTTATAATAATTATAACTTAATATTTATTTGTGAATTATATATCAATTTATACCTTATTCATTACACTATAAGCTTCTTAGAAGAAGAAGTAACATTGGAAGTGTGGATGCCTATATCCTTGTCTCCTTGGAATGTTTGTCCTCATTAATTATTTATTGAATGAATAAATGAATGAATAAATATGAGGAAAAAAGAGGAAGAATATTTCACTTATGAAGCATCTTTCATATTCCTGGGACTTTGCTTGGCATATTTTCTAGGTGAAGAAACTAAAATTCAGCACGCTTCATAAACTTAAGATTACATGGATACTAATGGAAGTAGAAGGATTTGAACTCAGATAGTTCTGGCTGCAAAGGTAACCTCCAAGGCTAGTGAAATCTCAATTCCTCCTAGAACGTGTTTCTTTGGACTATCTCCCATTATGGGTCTTCAAGAGCCATCTTCTGCAATAACTGTATATTTCTGCTTCCTATGTGCTGTGGTCCCTTCTAAAATTGCTTTGGTTACCAATCTCTGTCCTTTGGAGAAATCAATCATTTCCAAATCTGTTCCCAGATACTTGACTTCAGCTCATTTTCCACTGCCCTATCCATAGGTTTTATATACTTAATAAATATTAGTTTACTTTTTTATCTCAACAAATACTCTTTATATGAGTCATTATTTAGTAAGGCTATTCTATTTTATTCAGATATCAAAGTCTCCTGAATGCAAGATAACATAAGAGAGCAATACCAGCTCTCCTCATGGTCAGTCCATGTCTTTGTTCACCCCATCCGACCTCACAGAGAGCACAACAGTTAAACTCACCATAGACCAGAGTAGAAAATGTCACTAATAATAAGAGTCAGCAGAAATAGCTTGCTATCCTGTTGCTTCTGCTGCAGGGCCTTTAAGAATATTACAAACTGTGACTATATATACGTTTATGTACCCTTATAAATACATCACGTGTAAATGTTTTTTCTGGAAGTCTGGAAGGGCTGAATCGATGTATGGCCATTATTCCCCCTGTCAGAGGTGATAGAATTTTTATTGGCATAATTTCCATTACTCAGCACTAACTACAGTATCTTTGATCAAACTAATTAGAAATAGTTACACTCTGCACTGAGATATATCAAATTTATTAGAAAAAATTATGTATGTGCACACATGGAAAGTAAATAAGGATATTAAATATGAAAATATGACATTTATGCCACTGATTGGAGTGAGGAGGCATTATAATTAGATAGTGAATATTCCTAAAGTATAGATTTTCCTATGCGGATTGCACTAATCAGCTAAAACTACAATTGCTGATAAAACTTGAACACATAAAGAAAGGCAAAGATATTATTCTCATTATCAAGTCATTCTGTATTTATTGGTCAATTGCTGTGTCTTTGCCCAATGCTGTGATGAAGAAAATGGGTTCCAGGTATTGAGGAAGTTTTTTTCATATGCTGGTAGACAAGGATTACTCTAATTAGTTAGTATATACAAAGAGAATGTTATAACATTTTCATGTGTGTGTTAAAGGAGAGAACTGATGGAATTTTTCAGAGATATGATAGAACCTTGTGTTTGGGAGACATGTCCATGGAGGTGGAGAGACTCAAGTGATTGTGAAAAAATAATTTAGGGAAAGAAGATAGCAGTGGGGAGTTTATGCAGGGGAGAAAATTGGATAAGAACTGAAGTTTTACTTCCTCCTTCAAGAATTTAAATCATCACAGATGGAGAGACCTAGACTCAGTGATGAATATGCAGTTTGTCCAGTGAATATTTTTGAGCCACTGTAGTAGATACAATGCTAAGGGTGGACTGGAAAGAATAAATCAGAAGTGCTGGGTGATGCTGTTAAGGGTTTTCTTGTTATTGTTATGATTTTAGGAATTGTTATATAGAAGCAACTTCAGAGTTCATGACAAAAGGGGCTTTCCACTCTTTGCAGTTGCAGGCAGTGTTTATGTGACTCATTTAACCTGTATGTTCCCAGATTTTACCAGACTATGATACAGATAGGATCATATTATTGTAACAACCACTCTTCTGACAGGTCTCAGGTTCTGGTGAACAATCGCCATCACTAAGACCTAAGCTGCACATCTACCCACACAGCAGTCTTCACCAGTCTCACAGAATGCCCTTTGAAGTCCATCCTTATCGTTGTGGCATCTAACTCTCTGTAAGGATAGGGATCCCCAACTTTGAGTTCTGGCAGAACTGCAATTACCAGCAACATCCAAATCTTGGTAATTTGTACCTGCTGACACCTTGGGTAAAATTACCTTTAACTAAAATTAATGCATGTTATTCCTAGGAGAGCCAGAAGAAAACAGTCATATAATTTAGGGTCCTTCCTGACTTAATTGATGGACATTCACACATAGGCTAGTAGCTGTAATTCCACTTGAAGTTGGGAGAAAGTGTCCCTCTTATTAGTGCAATCCCTATGGAAACTAATTTGGAGATATCTTAAAGAGCTAAAAATACAAATTCCATTTGATCCAGCAATCCCACTACCAGGCATTTACCCAAAGGAAAAAAGACTATAGTTCTATAATAAAGACATCTGCACTCGAATGTTTATGGCGGCACAATTCACAACGGCAAAGATGTGGAAACAACCCAAGTGCCCATCAAAATGTGAGTGGATTAATAAAATGTGGCATATGTATACCATGCACTACTACTCAACTACAAAAAACAATGGTGAACTAGCACCTCTTATATAATCCTGGATAGAGCTGGAGCCCATCCTTTGAAGTGAGGTATCGTAAGAGTGGAAAAACAAGCACCACATGTACTTGCCATCAAATTGGTACTAACTCATCAATGCTGAGGTTCTTAACATGGTACTAATATTCATTGGGTGCCAGTCAGGTGGGAGAGGGGTGGGTAAAATCACAACTAATGGATGCCGAGCGCACTGTATGGGGGAAGGGCATGCTTCTAGCCCTGGCTTGGGCAAGGCAAAAGCATTATATGTAACCAAAATGTTTGTACCCCCATAATATTCTAAAATTAAAAAAAAAATACTCAGAAAACCTACAGAATGGGAGAAAATTTCCGTGTGCTACAAATCTGATAAAGGGCTGATAACTAGAATGTACTTAGAACTCAGGAAAATCAACAAGAAAAAATCAAACAACCCTATCAAAAAGTGGACAAAGGACATGAACAGAAACTTTTCAAAAGAAGACAGAATAATGGCCAAAAAACATATGAAAAAAATGCTCAACATCTCTAATCATCAGGGAAATGCAAATCAAAACCACAATGAGATATCACTTATCTCCAGTGAGATTGGCCTTTATCAAAAAGTCCCAAAACAATAAATGTTGGCATGGATGCGGAGAGATAGGAACACTCATACACTGCTGGTGGGACTGCAAACTAGTGCAACCTTTGTGGAAAGCAATATGGAGATACCTTAAAGAGATACAAGTAGAACTACCATTTGATCCAGCAATCCCATTACTGGGCATCTACCCAAAAGAACAAATGATACTCTATAAAAAAGACACCTGCACCCGAATGTTTATAGCAGCACAATTCACAATTGCAAAGATGTGGAAACAACTCAAGTGCCCATCAATACATGAGTGGATTAATAAAATGTGGTATATGTATACCGTGGAGTTCTACTCAGCTTTAAGAAACAATGGTGATATAGCACCTCTTGTATTCTCCTGGAAAGCGCTGGAACATATTCTGCTAAGTGAAGTATCCCAAGAATGGAAAAGCAAGCACCACATGTACTCACCATCAAATTGGTATTAACTGATCAACACTTAAGTGCACATATAAGAATAACATTTATTGGATGTTGGGCAGGGGGGAGGGGGGAGGAGGGGACGGGCATATGCCTAAACAATAAGTGCGATGCGCACCACCCCGGGAATGGACACGCTTGAAGCTCGGACTTTGGCGGGGGGGGCGGGGGGAGGAGGGTAACATACGTAATCTAAACATCTGTACCCTCATAATATGCTGAAATAAAAAAATAAAAAAAATGAAGTTTTTATTTGCCAGTTCTGAACATCTCAGTTAAGTTTACTATGATTTTTCACACTGTCGAGAAAAAAAAATATATTTTCAATCGTTTGATACTTAAAGTTTCATCATGTGACTGCTCTTTAAAAAACCTATTTTCTTCTGTCCTTGTCCTCCATTCTCACTTCTTTGTTCAGAAGCACACGATGATTAACAAAAAACGATATTTCTCTGTGAGAAAAGTTAATCTGCAGCGACAAGAGTCAGCACAGGTGAAGAGATTTGTTATTTGAATTACGGGCAATTAAGCAACCACACACACAGTCACACACAACAAAAGTCACTGTTATTACTTTTAACCGGTGGGAAGCAATCAGGTGGGAAACAAAAGTATAACACCATTTATTGTATTCTTCTTCTCTTGCCCTCTCATATTACTTTATGTTTCTTTGAACTAAAACATAATTAGACCACAAAGGATTTGCTGAAAGTAAGAATATGAGTGGTGCACAAATACGTGTGTGCATATATATATATATATATATATACACATACATACACATGTAGGTTTATATTTCTGTACATTAATTCAGTGTGAACTTCTTGGAGGAGATAAATTTCAAAAAATTCTTTCTTGGAGAAAGTGTGTTTGTCTAGGGGATAAGATTGGGTATGTGGGATCACTTGGACTACTCAGATCAGCAACTTTCACGTATTATTATTACTTGTTTAGGTTCTTGCTCAGATGGCAAGCATATAACTTTGGGTGGACTTACCAGTATTAGTTGCTGTTAAATATGGAAAATTCTGAAGGATAAAAAATGACCAACAAATTATTGGCTAAAAATAGGCACCATGAAAGTATTACAGGCCCCACAGAGGCAATGTCTATTTGGTATGATTAGATACTGTAACGAGCATTAAAACTGTTCTGAAAGAAAAATCTCTGATGCTAAAATAAAAGTTTTCTTTAGGGGGTTAGTTATGCTGGGCTATTTATATAGCCATCTATCACACTAAATGAAAAAACAAGTCTACCTCAGGGCCTGACACAACTGAAAATTTATTTATTGTGTAATCATGGTAATGAAAAGAAGATGAAGAAAAAAAGGCTGTCCAAACATTTTTTAAAAATGGGCAATAAAGAATGAATTTAGAGTGGCTTTCAAATGCACAGAATTGGTATAACTATAATCTTTGGTCTATGACACAATCTCATTTGTCCATTAATAACCCTTTTGTGTTTAGTTATTTTTTATAATTCACTGTGAATGGGATTTAATAATAAAACTTAGAAACTTGCTGTCTTAGTCCATTTTGTGCTGCTAGTCTGTGTTAAATACCACCGCCTGGGCAGTTTATAATCAACAGAAATTTATTTGGCTCACAGTTCTAGAGGATAGAAAGTTCAAGATCAAGGGGCTCCCCTCTGGTGAGGGCTTCCTTACTGCACCATCCCA
>NW_012145856.1:3552068-3553327 GCF_000956105.1 Propithecus coquereli
TGTGGTAAAGTCACACAGGTGATGCTGTATTCTTCTCACTGAATTATATTACATGGTGTAAAGTCTTGATTTGTCTAATACTGGTACTTTTAATCTTAACCACTCTGTAAGATAAGGTCTACTAGGCTTCTCCACTGTAAAGTTAATTTACCCCTTTTTGCAATCAACAAATATTTTGTGAGGAGGTACCTTGATACTATGCAAATATTCTATTCCTCATATTATTTCCATTCACTAGTTTTAGTATTCACTTAACTAAATTAATAATTACTATTATGATTGTCAAATCGATATTTCCTAATTCCATCATTTCTCTACTTCATTTGTTAGCATTCCACCATAAAAAATCTCCCCTCCCTATTTGTTAATTCATATTAGAATGAACTCTCGATTTACTACCTTCTTAAATAGGTAATATTTCATTACTGTAATTTTTTATTTTGATGATAAAATAATCCTAAATTTGGTCAGTGGAAACCCTTCGAGCTAACTCCTGGGTCCTTTGGACATAGCCCCATCATTCTTAGAGCACCTCCTTACTTTCAGTCACAAGATGTTGTAGGCTTATCTTGGACTTGTCCTGTTACAATCTGGGATTCAGCCATTCTCCAAGGAGTCCTGGATTTTTATGGGGGAGAATAGTATTTGCAAGCCAAGATATGAGTATGGGGATTGCTGCATACTATTTGAATGTTCTTGCTCTTAGATGCTTTCAATGGATAGAGCTAAGGAATATATGCATGTGTGTTTGTGTATGTTCATATATGTATGTGCACAAATTGAAAACCATGATATCGACACTAGTAACTTTAATTCCAATCCAATACTGCAAGGCTAATTCTATTTTTTTTGGCATTCCTTGTTTATAACTCCCTTCTTTCACAATGAGAAAACTGACTCTTATCCTCACCGTACTTATTAGTTGATCAAGTTTCCCAGAGTATAATTAATCTCCTGTTGCTACTGCTCTTGATACCTTCTGTGAGTGCATACTGCTCATTCGACTTGGGCTTTGCTAAGCTATTCTTAGGGGTTTTGCCACACTCCCACGAATAACCCCTGTGGATGACCTTCTCACCATGCTTGGACACTTAGACCATGCAGTCACCCCATACTTGGCCTCTGTCGTTCCTCTCCCACCACCATGAATTCCTAGCTTGCTTTTTCCCACCTAATGTGTTCTACCCTAAATTAGGAAGGAAGGGAAGAAGGAAGGAAGGAAGGAAGGAAGGAAGGAAGGAAGGAAGGAAGGAAGGAAG
>NW_012145856.1:3553377-3554377 GCF_000956105.1 Propithecus coquereli
AACTTGTCCTTTTATAATATAATAAACCCAATTCTGCAATAATGGCATTATTCCATTTCTGAGGGCAGAGCCCTAATGGCCTACTCACCTCTTAAATGTCCCACCTCTTAATATTATTACAATGTAATGTAATTAAATTCCAGCATGAGTTTGGGAGGCGGCAAACATTCAAACTGTAACATTCACCATTCTACATGTAACCTAAAACATTTCTTTCCTCTTTATTTAGTTTTATTGTAGCTGTATGATTCCATTCACATACATTCATACCCACACACATGCACACACACACACATATGCATGTCTTTGGGGAACTTACTTTTTCCACTCAATAGTACGTTATTAAGATGTATCCACATTGTTGTGTGTCATAGTTTTAGGCTGACCACCGTATAATATTCCGTTGTGAATATAATGCAGTCGGTTTACCTGCTCTGTGTTGATAGTTATTTGTATTATTTCCTTTTTGTTATTGTAATCAGCTTCTGTGAACATTCTTGGATACATTTTTTGGTGAACATACACAAGAGTGAGAATTGAATCAGTGGATTTTTGGGTAGGCAAACACTCAGCTTTAGGAAATATCTTAGTCTATTTGTGCTCTGTAATAAAATACCTAAGACTGAGTAATTTATGAAAAACAAAGTTATTTTCTTCTTTCTGAAAGAAAGAAACACAATTGTCTTAAGACCCCCACCCTAGGAATCTCATCAAATAACCAGGAAAGATTAACCACCTGAGAAGAGAAGGGGAGTCCTCCCCACACCCAGAACTGCTCTGAGAGATTACCTGGGAGGCCTTATCCGTTTAATAAGGCAATCTTTGTTTACAGTGAAGTTCCACCCCTCATCTTCCCACCACCTCCCTCATAGTCCAGAGAAACTTTGTTCCAGGTCATCGTTCTGGTGGGTTCATTCTTTTCCCCTGAAAATAATTTAGTCCTATAATCCAATCTTCCCCTCCCTTATGAAGAAGGATATATAGCATCTTAACTTCACAG
>NW_012145856.1:3559562-3560663 GCF_000956105.1 Propithecus coquereli
TCTACTATCACCTTTGTAGCTATGGCCAACACACTCATCTTCCTTCTGCTTCGATTCTCTCCTTTGTAAAATAGCACCCTCCTCATAGGATTTGATGTGAGATTTAATAAGTTGATGTATGTACAACACCAAAATCCATGCCTGGCTCAAAGAGCTATATAAATGTTATAATTATTTCAAAGATAGGAAGACTTTGATACAAAAAATTAAAACATTTGTTTCAGGTAATTAAACCAGGAATAGATGTATTTGATACAGCAAATCAGTTCTGTGCTCACGCTCCTGATCACTATGATTTCTGCCTACCGTGATGTTTATGTAGATCATCATTTTCTATTGTTTATGGGTGATTGGTGATGCCTGCCTTGAAAATTTCCCAGGTGAAAAGCATTTCAGTTTAAATGGCATAGAATTTTGGAATAGTGATCATCATTTGTTTTTGTGTCAGATTGATCCACAAATTCTCTTCCAAGGAATCTTTTGGCCCAGCTCATCCATAGGACCTCCTTGGCCAACTTGTATAGAGGGGAGATGGCCATGTATTCAGTTATAGGTCATGATCAGAATATGATTTTATAATTCTGCTCACTGCACAGGTTATTATTGTTTCAATCAGCCTTTAACTGATAACATTTAATATCTGCTTTCAGGTTTATACAGCTAATGTAAACTCAAATATCTACTTTTTACCCTTTATCAAATGCTTTGTTTTAACAGAAGGTTCCTGAAAAACACTCAATCCATTCATTACTATAAATGTTTAAAATGCATTATTAAATGATGTCAGATCATCAGAGGGCTATGCATCTGGTTTGCATTATTATGTCCACTTTTAAAACCATTTAAATTATATTTCATTGTGGAACTATGCAAATGACTTACATGGAGGCATGTATAAATAATAGTTTTATAAATTTAGTCTTATATTTATTGTGAGGATTTGATTCAATATTTTTGAATGTGTATAAAAGTTTTGACATGTGCTAGACACTCTAATAGATCTAGATATACAAAACAGTTAAGAAAAATCCTACTTCTGAAGGATTCAGACTTCCAAGGGCAGAGTTTAGAAACACATGCACAAAAGCTGTTATACCTGTC
>NW_012145856.1:3560713-3561898 GCF_000956105.1 Propithecus coquereli
TGTGTGTGTGTTTGTGAGTGTGTGTGTGTATATCACCATGCCGAGAAGTCCTATGATCTGGCATCTGCAAGCTAAAGAGCCAGGAAAGTTCATGGTATTATTCAGTCCAAGTCCAAAGACTGGAGAACCGATGGTGTAAATCCCAGTTCAAGGGCAGGACAAGATAAGATGAAATGTCCTGGCTCAAGTGATGAGACAGAAAAACACGTGAGTAAATTCCTTTCTCCACTTTTTGTTTATTTGGGCCCTCACCACATTGGATAATGCCCCCCAATTTCCTTTATTGAGTACACCAATTTAAATCTCATTTTAATCTCATCCTGAAAGAAATATCCTCCAATACCCAGATGGAATATTTAACCAGATACCCGGGCATCCCCTGCTCTAGTCAGTTAACAAATAAAATTAACTATCACACAGTTGGATTCAATTTGTTGGTATTTTGTTGAGGATTTCTACATTCATATCTATAAGTTTTCTTTGCTTATGATGTCTTTGTATTGCTTAGGTATCAGAGGAATCTTGTTCTCAAAATGAGTTAGGAAGTGTACCTCCTCTTCTGTTTTTGTATGCAAGGAATGGCCATTAATTCTTCTTTAAATGATGGGTATCATTTTTTAGTGAAGCCATCTGGGCCTAGGCTTTTCTTAATGGGCACTAATTTTGGCATATAATTATTTATAATGTTCCTTTATGATCCTTTTTATTTCTGTGAGGTCAGTGGTAATGTTCTCTCTTTTATTTGCGCTTCTAGAATTTGAATCTTCTCTGTTTTGTTGGTCAATCTAGATAAACTTTGAATTTTGTTAACTTTTTCAAAGAAAACAGCTTTTGGTTTTATTAATCATTTTAATCCCTGTTTAATTATTTTCTGCTCTGATGATTATTATTTCCCCCTTTTCTGCTCGCTTCCTTTTAAGCACTGCTTTACCTGCTTCTCTTAAGTTTTAGTATATTGTGTCTTCTTTTTCATTGATCTCATGGTATTTTCGAATTTTCCTTTGATTTTTTTCTTTGATCAATTTGTTTATTTAGAAGTATCTTTTTTAATTTCCACCTATTTTTGAGTTTTTCAAGTTTATTTCTAGTCTTTATTTCTAATTTCATTTCATTTTAGTTGGAGAACATATTTTGTGTGATTTCATTCCTTTCAAGTTTATTGATGGCTTGTTTTATGGCTCAGTA
>NW_012145856.1:3570783-3572592 GCF_000956105.1 Propithecus coquereli
TGGGGGATGAATAACTGCCTCGAGAATGAAGTTGAGTCTTACAGAATGGGGTTATGAAAACCACTCAAAGACAAGGCCACAAATTTTATGAATGCTTCTAGAGCTTATACTACTACCCAGTCTTTTCTTTTCTTTTTCCTTTCTCTCTTTCTCCCTCCCTTCCTTCCTTTTCTCTTTCTTTATCTCTCTCTCTCTCTCTCTGAATTAGTTAAGTCCTATCTGCACAATAATGCATCCCTCCCCTACCCCTAGCAGGAGGCCAGGGAAAGGTCCCCTGACTCTTCTCCTCCAAATCTTAAGGATTTTTTTTTTTTTTTTTGAGACAGAGTCTCACTCTGTCACCCCAGGTAGAGTGCAGTGGCATCATCACAGCTCACAGCAACCTCAAACTCCTGGGCTCAAGCGATCCTCCTGCCTCAGCTTCCCAAGTAGCTGGGACTACAGGCCTTACCAAGCCACCTGGCTAATTTTTCTATTTTTAGTAGAGATGGAGGTTTCACTCTTGCTCAGGCTGGTCTGAAACTGCTGAGCTCAAGGGATCCTCCTGCCTCAGCCTCCCAGAGTGCTAGGATGACAGGTATAAACCACTTCAACCGGCCTCAAGTCCTAAGGATTTTAAGTGTGTCCCTCCACCTGCTTTTTACTCTACTTATTTCCATTTCCACTTCAGATCCTCTTTCCACATCCCACTTACAGTGTGTGCATATTGTTTTGAAATCCTCAAATTACTAACACTTTTTCTTTTCTTGACTTCTGAAAAAGAGTTCTTCTCCTATTTTATTCATGAGATTCTAGTGGACCATTTCATATATCTAGGTAATTCTACCTCCTTATCTATATTTGATTTATGTAAAGAGGACATGTGAACCAAAGCTGACCAAGGAGAGTTCTTTTCTTAGACTTTTTCAGACTGGACTACTAAACATATACTTGGATAAGAGCAAGATGAGGGTCTAAAACACTGAAGATTAAACATTCACCTGAATTATTCAAGAAAAGACTGAGTTTCAAAAAAAAAATCTAGTATTTCCTCCTGCCACTTCTAAATGGAGGCTGCAGAGCTCATTGGGAGGATCAAATCAACATGCTAGAAATAAAGATGTCATGTTCTTATTGCACACTTAAATATAACAGAAGTAAAATTTGCGACCCATAACAGCATTGTGCCATCTGATCACACTGACTCATGGTGATATAACCATTCTAAATTCTCAAAAGTGGCATTGCAGATGTCGTCATTTCATTAAAAATATAGGCACAGACAAGTTAGATGTTCTTTCTTACAGAAATTTGAAATGGCCATAAATATCAGTGAAAATAAAAGGAAGGAAAAAATAAGCAACTATCACAAAATAAACTTGAGGAAATTCACTTTTGATGGATGATTTTGATTCTAAGTAGAAGGTTATTTTGGAGTTTAGATAAAGTGTTTTTTTCTCCCTGAATTCTTATTCTTTTAAGATAGTTTAAGATTGAAGTCTTGGAAAATGCTTCCCAAGGTCGCAATCTGTCTTTGAGGTGCATCTTCCATGAAGCCATGAGTTTACGGAACAAAATAAAAATTCATTTCTCTTAAGAAAAACAGAATAGGCAGGTACTCTTTGGTGAGTGTGCTTTGTGGTAACTGATGGCTTAGACTGTGAATCTTTATTTCATAAATCAAAAAATAAAGCCTATGACATGGTGATTGGCGTTCACGACAAAATTTAAGTCTAAATCACATCATATCTTAACTTTGGCTCTTCTGGATAGCAATTACAGAAATGTCGTCTTTTACTTGTAGTTTTGTAATAATTGTGATATATGGGG
>NW_012145856.1:3572642-3574570 GCF_000956105.1 Propithecus coquereli
AAGTGGGAGAAGAAATTTTGGGAACCATACATCTGATAAGGGGTTAATGTTCAAAATACATAAAGAATTCAAACAACTCAAAAGCAAGAAAACAAATAATCTGATTTAAAAAATGGGCAGAGGACTTAAAGAGACATTTCTTAAAATAAAACATGCAAATGGCCCAGAGGTATAAGAAAAAATGCTCAACGTGATTAATCACCAAGGAAATGCAAATTAACCATAATAAGGTACCACCTCACCCCTGTTAGGATAGCTATTATCAAAAAGACAAGAGATAACAAGTGTTGGTGAGAATGTGGAGAAAAGGGAACCCTGGAACACAGTTAGTAAGAATGCAAATTAGCATAGACATTATAAAAAACAGTGTGGAGGTTTCTCAAAAAATTAAAAATGAAACTACCATATGATCCAGCAATTTCACTTCTGGGTATACATCCAAAGAAAATGAAATCTGAATGTCAGAGAAATACCGTATCTCCACTCCCATGTTCATTGCAGCATATTCACAAAAGTCAAGATATGGAATCAACCTAAGTGTCTGTCAACAGATGAACGAATAAAAAAAATGTGGTATTTATATAAAATGGACTGCCATTAAAAAACAAATCCTGTCATTTGTGTTGACATGAATGAACCTGGAGAACATTGTGCTAAATGAAATAAGCCAGACACAGAAAGACAAATACCACATGATCTCACTTATATGTGGAATCTAAAAAAGTTGAACTCATAGAAGCAGAAAGTAGAATGGTTGTTACCAGGGGACAGGTGGGGGATGAGGGGAGGAGGTGTCGCTCAAATGACATAAAATGTCAGTTAGGTAGGAAAAATAATTTCAAAGAACTATTGTATACCATGGTGACTATAGTTAATAATAATGTATACTGTACTTGCAAATCACAAAGAGTAGATTTTAAATGTTCTTACTACAATAAATCATAAGTATGTGAGGTAAATCATCTTAATTAGCTCAACTGAGCCATTCCACAATGTACACATATATCAAAACATCATGTTGTACACCATAAATATGTACAATTTTATTTTTCAATTAAAAATGGTAAAATAAAATAGATGGCAAATTGATTAAGAAGTAGACACTTCATACATGCAAAAAAAAAATTATCAGATATCTAACAAATTGTACTCCTAAAAGGTTGTACCCATTTATATACCACCAAAACTATATGAGAATGCAATTTTTTTTGTCATCACACTTTAAGGGAGACATTTGTGAAACCAGTGAGCATTCAGGGGCGATGCTGAACACATCAGGAAAGCAGGGGGCATGAGAACAGATTGGTTAGGCAGGGCTGCTGATTCTCATGTAAAAAAGCTAGTGAAAATTAACTAATTGGTATTAAAGTATAAATGAATTCTAGTCAGTCCTACTTAACCTTCCCAGTGTAGTTATATTTCAAGAGAAAATAGTTTTAATATGAATTTTTTTCTAATTACGGGATTTTAGATGGTGTAGGAAATTATTAAATACAGCCAAAACTGAACAAAAACAGGGTCATCAGAGCCTTTGTCTCACAGAGTTTAAGGCTCTACCACATTCATCTTGCAATAGCTCCCTTCCCTAGTCTGTCACTCTTTACCTTCTTTTGAAAGGTAAGTTCCCTAAAAAAGGTAAAAGAAGATGATTTATACCGTTGAGCAAATTAGTTGACTACTTTGTCTCCTAACATGTTTTGACAAATGTATCAGGAATAACAAAGCTCTGTTCAGGAGAGCCTCTATCAGGAAAAACAAAGCTCTATGTGGCAGGGGTGGGGTGAGAATTGGGTGGAGAGCAAAAAGGGTATTCTATTTTGGTTTTTTACTGCTGTAAGAAAGAGACTGACTGGATTGATCATGGGGTAACATTTTGAGGGACAGAAGACATTACATAGCCAGGAGGCAGCCTGTGGGGGATGAATAAC
>NW_012145856.1:3578040-3600914 GCF_000956105.1 Propithecus coquereli
AAATTCAGTAAAACTTTTTCCTATAAGAACACAGACAAACAACCAACAACAAACCAAAGAAAAACAAGTTGTAAAACAACATCCCTGATGAGAGTAGTATTTTCAACTTAAGAGAGGGCTTAATGAGGTAATTTCTTAATTTCAAACCAAGAGTGAATCCAATGCTTGGAATTTCAGGAAACTCTGCTGTTCAGATGTAGAATACTTATCAGAAGGAGCAGATTCAGTGTTAGGTGTGTTACACATTTTTAGGTAACTGCTTATTTCATCTGTTGCTAAGACTCCTTCCAGTTTCATTAAACAGCTTCTATTCTCTCAATAAATTTCTAGAAAAGAGCTGTCAGATTCGATCCAGTATTCACAGTTGTTGAAGCAAAGCAAAAACCCCACACTCAACCCGTTCATTATCTGGCTTCTTTTTAACTGCTTCTTTATAAACGAGGCCAGAACCAAGAAACTTAGCTTTCCTGTGAAAGCCACGTACTCCACTCCACTGACAGATGCATGGTTTTGGGTCACGGCGTCTCCCCATCATTTCTTCTAGGAAGATGGAGCAGAAGGTCTGGGGAAATAGGGCACCAGGCTGTGGGTTGTGATCCATGCTCCCAGTAGCAATATGAAAATAAAGTCATGGAACCAAACCCAGACCTCTCCGTCTATCTCATATGGGAAAATGTAGTCCTGAGATACCCTTGGACTTCGTCCAACATGGCAGCTGTGACTCTCAAAGCAGCCGATTGATGTTGGCAATGAAATTCTTGACAAGATTATTTTTCTGCCATATGTTCTGGGAGTGCCCAGGGCTTCAGGCTTCCAATGACAATGTAATTTAATGGCTTGAGAGTATCTTAACCATATTTTCTTCCAGAATCTTCATCTTGGGATATAAGCACTGTGTGAAATCTGCTTCTGGATACTGGCCATTTACTTATTTAAACTATTAATTACCTAGTTCTGTCCCATAGACACTGTCCCTCTGAGACTCTGGTGCTATTCAGTTATTTCAATTTCTTAGGCTCCATGACTTAGAGTATGAACTGCCTTTGTGGAAAAATCATAACAGTGATGGTGAAAGAGAGGACTCTTTTTGGAAGTTTAATGTGTCTCTGTTCCAAGTTAAGGCCACTTTATTTTTCCCTGTTTATCCCTGAGTAAAACATACCTACAATAACATAGCTTATAATGCTTGGCCTTTCTTGATATTTAACTGTTTTCCTTCTTATCATTCCTTCACATTAAGTCTGAAACCAAGTGAGGAGGAGGGAGGATCAGAGAAAGAGAGTATGTCTTTTTCCTTATGTTACCACAGTGTGAATCTTAAATCTACTCTGTGTTCCTTAAACCTTCTCTGTCTCCTATGTTCTTAGGCCACTTAAAAAATCATTATTACTAGAAATATAGAAATACTGGTCACCCTCTAATTTGCCTTATTGATAACAACAAATTAGACATCAAGTCTTAGCAAGTCTACCTGCAAAACAACTATCGAATCTGACTTTAACCAATTCCTATCACCATTGCTTTAGTTCAGTTGTTTCGCATGTCTCCCCTAGCCACACTGGGCAGCTTTTATACCAATGCCCTTTCCTTCGAGATGCTTCCTGAGATATATTTCCCAAACTTTTGAAACAGTGATTTTCCCCAAGCTGATTATGGTCGTATCATTTTCCCCTTCAAATACCCCTAATGATTACTTCTAGTACTAGCAGAATGACACTCTAAACCCTTCCTGGGGCATAGAAACACTACTCTACTTACTCTACTGGGGAGACACTTCTGACACATTTACCCACAGTGCTTTATTCACCCTGGACTTATCATCATTTTCTGAATAAGTCAAGTGTTCCCATATCTTTATGTGATTGAACAAGTACTCTGTTTATTAAAATGTCTTTGCCTCCTTATCTGACTAATGAATTGATTTCTTACAAATTATAGGCACAGCTTCAAAGTCATCTGTAATTTTCCCCCTTCACTCTCCCCACTGTGCATTTGCAATAGTTTGTGCATTCTTGTGTTATAGCGTATTATGGCATACATTCCACTTAACTGTGAGCTCCTGGAAGGGGCTCCAGGTTTGATAACTAAAAAAAAGGTGCCTCAAAATGGACTATGCCGTTGAAAAGCTCAAGTCCTAATTGGGAAGATCAGCTTAATTTACATGAAATATAACACCAATGATACAAAACAATGACATATCAATAATGCAACATAATGCTATGGAAGTTAGGAGAGTAAAAGAGTGGGTGGAATTCTTGGAAAAACTTGTATTGATGCGTTGGAAAAGGATGAGTGGAATTATAATACATTTTATGTGATCCAGAGATTTTACCTATGTTTTGAGTCCAAAACAAAGAAAAAAGAGTAGATTAAATGACAGGTTTCTATCAAAATAGCTTTGGAATATCATACTTTAAATATCCCTATTTGCTCTATACTCTTAAAGCATAACATAAAGGGTAAATTGTTTAAAAAGCATAGCTAAGCTAAAAATTAAGTTGCATATCATTCTGTGCCAGAAATCAAAAGGAAATATGGATTGATTGGCAGTGTAAAGATCAGAAACTTTAGGGTTGCTGGGCTCTGGGCCCAGAGAAGATAGAGTTATATAGCATAATATAAAGGAAACTTGTTCACATACGCAGGATACTTTTTAATGTTAAAAGCCACAATTCACATTGCTATGAATATCTATGCACCAAATAATGTAGTGATCCCTTTATAAAGCAAAAACTACAGACAATATGAAAAGACATGATAGAAATACATTAGAATCTAACACACTCCTTTTATCACAACTCAGAACATCTGAACGAGAAATTTTAAGTAAGGATACAGAAGATCTAAGGAATATAATGAATAAGGCATTATTTATTATATATAAAGTTATGCTTGTATATCAAACTTTATAAACAGATAATAGAGATTATAGCTTCTTTTCAAGTACATGTGGAACATTCACAAAAATTGATCGCATATTAGATAAAATAGAAAGTATTGGTAGTTTCAATAAAGTACAAATATTATAAGTAATACTTTAACCACAATGTAATAAAACTAGAGATTCATATCAAAATCAAAAACAAAAAGGCCCTTTCATATGGAAATTTACAAAAACACTATCAAACAAGTCTTGGTCCATTTGTATTGACAAATTGAATCTATTTAATTTCTAAAGTAGTCATTAATCATTTTTGATACTCTCAATTAAGTTTATGATCATTTTTGTAGAGTTTGCCTATTTTTAATTTTTATTTTGGAGAAGATTACAGATGGAAAAATACTGCTTTTACTTCACTTTTTAATACTGTGGGCCCTATCTTACATGATTGAATTTGTGGATCTCACCACATTATGTAGGGGGTTTACTGTGCATCATTATATGATTAAACAATTTATCTACTCCTTTACTGATGGAGATTTAGGGTGTTTCTGACAGTGCTGTTGTTAACATTCTTGTCCAGGTCTCATTGCTTTTATGCCAAGCAGGTCAATTGTTGTTTTAAGGCATTTGTATCTCCAAATTTACTGCATATTGCCAAATGGCTTTCAGAATTGACCGTTACACAAATATTGCTTTGACCAGAAAACATGGGACTTCCCATTTTGCTACAATTTCACCAACACTTGGTGATAAACTTTTAGATTTTGCCAAACCCCAGAGTATGAAATAGGAATCTCATTAGGATAAATAGTAGAAGCTTTGTTTAAGCACAGTGACTCCACTGGTAAACTGCCTTCATTCAGGGTCTGCTTTGCCTCTTACTCACTGTGTTATCTGGTCTGGGCAGGGCGCTTAGCTTCCCTGTGCCTCCATTTCTTCATTTGTAAAATTAGGATAATAATCATACTTAACTCATAAGGCTCATGTGAGGATTATAATGAGTTAATATATGTAAAGCACTTAGTGCCTGTTCTATAGTAAGCACCATGCAAGACTCATCAGGTACAAACTATTCTGATAATTTCCATATAGAACTAGAAAAAACCCTTATCATGTGCTGCATTGGGTTGTCATGTCTCTGTAGTTTCCTTTAATCTGGAATATTTCATTAGATTTTCTTTGTCTTTCATGACATTAATATTTCTGAATACTACAAGCCAATTCTTTTGCAAACTGTTCAATAATTTGGGAAAGTCTGATGTTTTCTCATAGTTAGGTTGGACATTACCTGTTCTCAAAAAAGGCCTCAACTGACCCTCCTCAGGGAGTTCTAAAGTTGGGATGGCCTGGCAAACTCCCTCAATTAGGATGAGGGGGTGGGGTCAGGGCACCCATTGAGTAGGCTGCCCTGATAGAGTGTGAAGTCAGCCCCTTTTAGCAAGGGGTGATTGCCAGAGGAGGAGGACAGCTGAAGGCTATCAGTCCCAGTACTCCCAGTAGCCGGGCAGAAAGTCCTTTAGTCTTGAAAGGGAAGCTAGCTGGAGGGCACATCACAACTTCACTACATTCATAACTCAAGTTGAAGAACAACATGAACTATATCATGCCTTTTATATAAAGTCTTAAAATAAGTAAGACATCACTACATGTCATCCTCAGGCACCTGTATATAGAACAATAATATAAGATGATGAGCATTAAATTCAGACTGTTGGTTACATCTGGGAGGTGGGTGTGGTTAAGGGAATAAGGGAGGAGGACTCAGGAGTCTTTAGCTATATTAGTAATGATTCTTATTTAAATGAAAAAAATATTAAGATTTCTTAAAGTCAGATGAGAACACTCATGATTCTAATATTGTTCTGCTTTCATTTATATCTGAAATGTTTCACTATAAAAGTGTTACTGGCATCGTAAAAACCATTTTAGCATTTCTTGGCCACAACAAACGATCCATGCTGAGTTTTATAACTTTGATTTAATTAGGAAAGTAATTTGTGCTTATGGTAAAACATCAACTGCACAGAAGTGCATTAGATGAAAAATAATAGTCCCTTTTAACATAGCCCTGTGCTCTCAAGGTCTCTCCCAGATATGACCATTTTAAAAAAATCTTATGGTTTCTTTTTCAGAAATATTCTGCTTCTCTTATTTGATAAGACAAATTGGATTATTTCATACACACCATTCTGTAATCTCGTTTTCTTCTATTTAACAATAAATATTGAGTTTTCTCAATTTCTTTATCAGTACTTGTATACTTTATTTATTTTTTTCTAATGTCAGCATTATACTTCCTTGAACAGTTGTACTATTTTTTTAACTATGTCAAAATTGATGGATGTCATTTATTTTATTTTGTGATTTACATCCAATAATATGTTAATTTATGCCTCACTTAATCTCAATTAAAGGATGATCATTCCTTACCCATGAGAATGACTGCAGGAGGAGGGAGGTCCACAGTTCTTAATATCTTCATCATTTCATGGAATTATCGTTTCTTCTTCAAAGGTATTTTGCTTTTTTCACCTCATTTGATCTCATAATGATACCAAAATTTCTCAGCTTTCAGAGAATACATTCACATCTACCAAAAATCTAAGAACTGCCCATTTGTGGGCTTCTAATAGGGAGATCAGTTCAAAGCTTGCTGATAAGCTGCATGTGGTGACTCACACCTGTAGTCCCAGCAACGCAGGAGTCTGAGGCAGTGGGATCCCTTGAGTCTAGAAGTTTGAGGCTGCAGGGAGCTATGATCACACCACTTTACTCACTGTACTTCAGCCTGGGTGACAGAGAAAGACATCGTCTCTCAAAAAACAAACAAACAAACAAAAAAAGGCTTGGAGAGTTCCAGAGAGATGGGGGTGGTATGAGAGAGAAACAAACATCTATACTTCTTGTCATCGGGTTTCCAAATTTGTCACCTCAGGTATCTGAAGAATAGCTCTCTGAGAGGCAGCTTCACAAAGGAGTCTTGCATAATTTTAGATTCTATGGGTCTAGTCAGATTATATATTATATGTTATATATATAACATATATACTATATATACAATATGTAATATATATAAAATATATACTATATATACAATATGTAATATATATAAAATATGTAATATATATATATATTTCACAGCAACCCACGCTTCCCTTTGCTACAGACAAAATGTCTTCTATTGGATATTCCTATATTTAAGGTCACTTTTTCAATCCATTTTGGCCCATCTCAATGATACACACACAGAGTTACAGAGTTATCATTGCGATCCATAATTTATATTTGTATTGGCCCTAATAATGGTAACCTGTAGGTTAGAGATCTGTAGTTTCCCTAAAAGAATTAAACTTAATAGCCATTAGGTATAATTAATTCAACTCAGTCCTAAACTGCATATACCCAAGTTGATTTGACTGGGATGATTTACACAAGTCTTCCAAAAATATCAGAGTGCGAAGAACACTAGGAACCCTTCAAGTCTCACTGTTTAATAGAATCAAAGATAGTGGTTTTTCACCTTAAAGGACTTTTTATCTAATTCAACAATTCTATTTTACAGAAGAAACTCAGAGAGGCTGATCAAATTGTTAAAGTTTTCATAGCTGGTTAATAGCAGAATCAGAACTAGAACCAAGATATTAGTGTCTCATTGTCTCAAGTCTATTTATGTGTTTTTGACATTGGTAAGCCAGAAAACTTACATGACAGCTGCAAGCTAATCTGATTTTGCAATTAAAATAAGTAGATTGGTTACTTTCATGTTATTATGGTCATTTTAGACAGAGGTTCAAACTGTCAAAATATATGATTGATTTCTTGTAAGTCAAGGTCGTTTGGAGAAGAAACTCTCAAGAATAATCAACCTATTACACAATTTTCATTAAGTAATTTTCAAACTGTTATACTAAATTTTAATAATGGGAAAAAAGGTCATATTCTAGGTCCAATTTTAAAGAAAGTGCTTGAGTGTGATCCATGTATTGCAATTTGAAGTGTGTGTGGTCTATATTTTAGTGGGAAATTGCTGAGGCCAATGACATAAAATAGATTTTACCTAGTAATAGAAAAACCCATAGTAGTTTAGAATTGAAAAATCTAGTCATGCTACCTTCTTGTGAATGAAACATACAGATTGAAGGATAGGGGATGAATCTAACCATAGCAACTGAATCACACTGAATAGTAGGTTTGGTTCACAAATTGCTGCCTGGGTCGCATTTACACAATAACAAGCGATAGACTACACTGAAGTCAAGAATACATTTACTCTTACTGTATCTTTGGGAGGATGATGTTCCTGGGCACCTACTGGTACCTATTAGAAATCACTTAGTGTCTATCCTACTAACTTTGTAACAAGCCCAAACTTGGGATTTGGGCCTCTGATTCTAGGGCTGAAGTTTGTTTTCATGATGCTATACTGCCTATTTTTGGTTTCTGATACTTGTTTGTTGTCTGTCTTTGGGAAAGAAATCTTGAATCTTTCACTGATTGAAATTGTGAACTCTCTGAAATGAGTGAATTTTTGTTTAATGTTACTATTGTCTCAGGATGCCTGGGGCAGAACTTCCTTTTGACTATTCCTTTTTCAGCTATGGAAGTCTTAGCTGCTGCATTATCTACAGGCTAATTTGTCAAGTCATTGACCTTGGGGTGAGCGTGTATAGGGATGCATGTCCTATCTGTTTACTCTCAGACATTACTGTGGTCTTACAAACATCCGGCTACAATCATGTCTCAGGAGCTGGATTGTGACAGTGGGAAGGCCAGGACTGTCACACTTGAGGCAGCTTCTGTAGGCAACTTACCTAATTACTTCCCTTCTAACACATCAGGAGATTTCAGAAGTTACCTCCAAGCTACCAGCACCATTTCTAATCTTGGAAACATACTAGCTTAAACTCTTTCCCTATTCTTTCTCCATCATGGTAAAATCCAGTTTGATGGCACAAAGAAAAAATCTTGACCAAGGACAACATAAGCAATGGTATGAATTGCTGCTTCCCTGACCACAGCAGAAGTGGTACTCTTCTAGCCATACCCACCTGACTCCATCCACTTTACCAGACCCAGAAGGCATTAATTTTCTTCCAAGAGAATGCCCAATGCTGGGACATAACAAGGAATGTCTCTTCCATGTACACCAAGAATCGGTCCTCCTACTTCACCTGAAGAGAAACTGCTATTTTCTCTTTGTCACATTGTGAAGAGATTTCTTAATAATTATACCATTAAAAACATGGAAGCTGTGTACCCAATGCCCCTAAAATTAACCTGTGCTTCTGCTCAGACATATTATGTCACCTCTGCCACTGATATTTCCTTTTTCTATCCCAAATATCATAATAAAAAGATCATAATACTACAGGCTAAGGACACTGTACACACAAGTGCCTACTGGCTGATTTGGAGGACAGTACAGGTGGTGTCGATACTGCCACCATGGCCCAGCTTCAATGTCCCAGTCACACTATGATTGTGATGGTCATTGTTGTCATCAGAACTGCAGTTAATGTCCTGTGCTCTCAGGCTTTTAAAAATCCACCGAGAAATACTCCTTTCACTTCTTTCTTGAGGTCCTATTTGAAACATATCAAAGATTTCCTGTTGGTCTTAGGATCAGAATCATTAGGACAGGGACTTTGTCAGTTTTTCCCTGTAGTGCCTCCACATTACCTAGTAGAGGGCCTGGCACATGCTAGATGATCAGTGCATGCTTTTTGTTAGTTTATAGATTAATTCATCTTCCATATATCTCTGGGATTGGCTACACTCTGACAGACACAACCCTATATTTCATATTGCCCTTTTTATCAGAGGTTGATCCATTGTTTTCAATTCAAACTTCAGCAATGAGTTTTTCTTAAAACAGTAAACACATTGATAGTCTGCCTCTGAAGTTCTCCAGACATGCCTGTATCTTAATTTGGAAGGAGTTCAGGTTTAAGTTGTAACCAGTGATACGTTATTGGTTCATGTATCTGCTTCTCTCGCAAAATTCTAATCTTGAAGTTTGATTTTTTTCTCCTATTTCTGTGCCCCTAGGGACTTGAACAAATGAAGTAGCTAAATATAGTATATGTTAATAAAATGTGTGTGTGTGTGTGTGTGTGTGTGTGTGTGTGTGTGTATTTATATAGTCTCTTCCCCAAGTTAGGTTGTGTGCTTGAAACTTTCTTTCTGGATGCTGAATAAAGTGGGGAAACAGGCCATAATGTTTGGAGAGCTGCCCAGACAGTCCTGTCTTACATTGCTACACTAAAAATGTCACTCTAGATTTGGTTTAGAAATCCAGATTCCATTGCTTTATTTAGCTGCCTGGAGGTGGAGGGAGGTGCATAGGATAAAACATTCCAAACTCAGAGCCCATCCTTGTACTAGTATGTATATACACGAGTTTCCACCAGGTAAGGTAAAGTGTGAAGAAGCTCTCTCTATTGCAAGAATTCCAGGCAACATGACTTTTGGATGATGGCAGGGACTGTATGTTATGGAACTCAGCCTTACTCACCATCATGGAAGGACCTGAAATAGAAAGTGTAGCTAAAACTGACCTTCAGATTCAACCAAGTGAAAGAAAAGATTTGTTTCAATTCATTTGTTTGGCTTTTATTGGGTTTTATTTTTTCTCTACCTTTTCTATTTTAGCATTTTCTTTAACATCCACAAGTCTACAAATATAAAACATTTACTACGTGCATACTTGATAAAGAAATGGGTGAACCCTTAATATCAAATAGCTTAGAATAAATGTGTGTGTGTGTGTGTGTGTGTGTGTGTGTGTGTGTGTATTGCTGTGGGGCTGGGCACAGAGAGGAAAAGGAATCCACTGAATAAAAAAAATCATAGTCCAGTGGCAAGAACTTTTGACTCAAGAATTACGTTCCTAGATTACAGAAATATAAGAAGCCTTATGCTTCAATTTCCACATATAGAAGTAGGGTTAAAAATCCTAGATTGCTGCATTGACCTTTTTGTTGGTCTTCCTGTCTCCTGTTTTCCCTGGCCAGGTTCTTTTCTCCATTTTCAGAAACAAATGTATTTCTTACATGCATTTCTCTCTTGTCCTCCTCCTTGATCAATGAGCTTTAGGATAACATCCTTAGCTTAAGATCATCTTGTCTCCCCTTCTCTCTCTAGTGACTGTGGCCATTGAGTTATAATCCCCACTTCCTGCTTAGCTCTTTCATAGCTTAATGTCTACATATACTGTTCCCCTGCCTAGACTGACCTTCTTCTGCCCATCCCTAGCTAACTTCTAATTCATTAAAGAGCTTTTTAAGATCCCACTCTGTTATCCCCTCAAAATATACTTTGTTTATTCTGCTCCAGTAAAAGACTGGTTATCTGCTCCTTTCCTGTACTCTTACAGAACAATGTGTTTATATTGTCACTGATTATCAGGACTAATGTTAGGTTGAACCATATGAAATTGCTGATTTTTAGCAACTTTTTACTTATGAAACAGTAAATGACTATTTCATATTTTTAAACTAAGCATAATTATTATTCACATTATTGTTTTATTTTTTTAAAAAGTTTTTAACTAAACTCCTTCTATGAATAGGTAAGAAGCACTGAAGTCTCCACTACAATGTACAATTACATGAGCTGAGAATTTTCACGTTCGCATTTTGAAAAGCCTTTATCAAGCTGTATTTGTTGGTTTGATTTATCCCAATCACTCTCTTTAATTGACTAGGATATCTTATTTCAGTTAAAGATGTAACCCCCTGGGGCTAGATCTGGACCTAGAGAGGGAGAGGGAGGACTAGGAATAGAAAAGTACCGAATGCTGAGTCAGAGTGGGCAAGAGCGTATTCAAGCATTTCCCCTCTCCTCCATCCATCAGAATGCCTCAGCAAGGCCACCTGAGGAGGAGACCCAGGAATGAAGGCACCTGGGCTAGGAATACAAATATGCAAAAGAACACGGCTGCAGAGGGAGGTCTAGTCCCTGATTGTAAGTCCCTTCAGAGACTGCCACGCACTGTGAGTTGGCAGTGCACCAAGTCTGGTGTGGGGAGGGCAGCCTCCCCCTGAGGCCTGCCTGGTAAAGCCTTTGAAATTGCCCATGGTCAGGCCTGAAAAATCACAGATAGATTTTTAAGCAGGACTTGGGCTCCTCGGCTCCACATTTGGTTCATTCTAGCCATTTTCTTCTGGGCAACATCCTTAGCTTGGCTTTAGGAGAGTTCCTTTTTGTGTTGGGCTCGTATCTCTTCCATCTGTTCTCCAATTAACTCTGGGAATGGGATTAGTTCTCAGGGCAGCCTTCTCTTCTTGTGCTGCCATGAGAGCAGGGAGCCAATGACAGACTCTCACACTTAGTATCCTTTAGTCATGGGCCTCCAGGGTTCACAACTCAAGGTCTAGTTGGTCCCACCGAAGCCCTTCACCTTGGCCTGGATGAGAAAGAGCAGCACACATTCCCATTCTCCACAGGAGGGGTTCTTATGCCATAGTGAATATTTTTCCAAAGACATTTTTGCTCCAAGCCCCTTTAACTTCAAGAATTCTATTAGTACGATATATGAGACAAATATGGATCAAAGGGTTATCAAAAAGTATTTCTTCTGGCCATGTCCTGCATAGAAGGCCTAACCCATACTTTTTAGATATAAGAGTATTTGCTACTGATTATATTCTGTTCATCCTTTTGGGAAACTGGCCAAAATGGAAACAAAGTGTAAGCATCCCATTATACTTACAAAGCTGCTGAGAAGGAAATAATGCTATTATCCCATCCTGGTTTTATAACTGAGAAAAAAATAAGGCCTAAAGAAGTAAAATAATGCTTAACCAATATTACGCATACATTTTATCAGGGTGCTGGGAACTTGTCTTGATTTGATTCCATTAGCCATCCTCATAATAGTTTTACTTACAGTATGACTTGGGGGTTGGGGAATAGATAATGACTTTGAGCCTCATTTTCCTTACCTTTACCCTAATTTGCTGTGAGGATTAAATAATGTAAGTAAATCTACTAGCAGGAAGCTGAGCCATTGTGAGTACCCAGAAAGCACAAGCCTTCTCTTACCACTTTTCTCTATGCTCCCTCCCTAAACCCACACATATTTCTAAAAATTCCTAATATGGTTTTTTTTTTTTTTATTTCAGCATGTTATGGGGGTAGAGATGATTAGGTTATGTATGATGCCCTTACCCTCCCTCCCCCCCAAGTCCGAGCTTCAAGTGTGGTTATGGTTTTAAAATAAAATATAAATTCCCATACCTTTTTAAATTTGAAATTAGAATAAATTTTGATACTTCTTGTTCTAACATAGGTCGCAGGGCAGGAGGAAGATGCCCAAAGGCAGAGTGAAGGTTGTTGTGTCTGAATGTGAAGAGAGGAATAAATATCATACAACAAATCCTATGAGGGCCAAAAATTAAAAGAGAAATGAATGTCTGGGATGGAGTAGCCAATGGCACTGAAGGAAATAATCTCAGTGTAGCACTTAATCTGTAAAGGAGTGGAGAAACCAGTGAGCTTGGGCAACTACTGATGAATTTACTAGCAGGGCTCCATCGATAAGTAAATGACCTAGGTCAACATTAACTTGGCCAGTTAGAGCTCTGAATACACAGATGCAGATCAATAAATGTAAACTATTAGACAAGAGAACAGAAGCATGACAGTGCCTGGAAGGTGTCAAATGCATAATTTATTGAGTAGATGACTTATATGCACTACAAACAAATGTCATAACTCAGTAAGTGGGAACAAATTTGATTTCTTGATTATTATGTATGTGTATGAGATTATTATACATATGTACTCTGATTGGAAGGAGAAGGTTATTTTTTGGTTCTACAATTCTCACTGCTGACCTGTGGAGAAAAGATTTTCTAAGAATTACTGCCCAGTGGGAAATTTCAAGTTTGTAAAATATCTGGTCATCATTTCAGAAGAAAGATGCAATTCCAATGTGAAATTAATTCTGAGCTTGTATTGCTCCTGGTCTTAAGTTTCTCCCCAGATGTAATTAGGCACATCAGGAAATGCTCGTTATATCTTCCTGAAATGCCAATTTCTTTGTCAAGCCTTGATCAAATACCTACTATTAGTCCTTTTGACAGTAAACCCTGTCCAACTTGTTTGTCTTTTGATGCCCTCCATAAAATGGCTTGCTAGTTCTGATGAAGCTATATTTCCTGATATGCCTTGTCTTTCTTCTGTTCCATTCAGAGATGCAATATATTGATGGCGTGAGACTAGTAGCTTCTGAGTGTTGATTCAAGAGTTGATTATTGGTCTAAGTTGGTGCCAGTCACGCTTTTCCACATGGAAGCAGTGGAGGGGAGAAAGAAATCTGTACTTGATTTAAAGAGGCTCCATATGGACATTGGACAGTACTACAGAGAATTTGGGGTTGGCTCCCACCTGATTTCTAATTACAATATCCTCATAGTCAGCTCAGAGGACTAGGAGTTCTGTTCTCAGAGGGCAGGCTCCCAAACTCTGATCTGGATGTCTAGACAGTAGACAATTCTTAGGAGTTGGACGGATTGTGCTTTCATACCAGGAAATGTCACCATACAATGGAAGTGAGTAGAGGGTTGTGGGGAATAAGATAGCAGGACTCCATCCCTTTATATATAATTTAAGATGAGGACTTTAGTCCTCAAGGGAATATAGGAATCTAAGCAACATTATGCACAAAAACTCTGTTGTACAACCTTGGCTAGCACAGGAAAGACAGTCAGAATTTACTTTCTCCAGATACAAGCTGGGTGCCCAGAATGCACACTAGCACAGAAAAGGCTGTTCTTGTTTGTCAGTAATGAAAATCCACACAAGCCGTAGGTAGGTTCTGTAGCTGTGGCTGGGACCAGGCCCATCCCTAACAACAGGGGGTTCTGGAGCAAAAGTACAAATATGCAGGCCTAATACTACATGTCTAAATATTTAAGTCAGAATCAACTTAAACATCTATTAAATAACTTGAGCCCATTGCCATCCTTCTATCTTGAAAAATATTTCTTTCTTATGCTTAAAATGTTTTTAAATGTGCAAAGGATTACATTTTTATGGCTAAAAGTCATCAAAATATAAAAACCTAACTCTATTATTTTATGAGTCTAAAGAATTAATAAAGTGATGATTTACACAGATAAGACATATGTGACTTACAATAACAATATATTTATATTGAAACTATGAAATTTATCTTTACTGTAACTCCCACAATCAGTCGTTATATTGTTATAATTAAGATTTCCACATCATCTTTAAATACTACTAGTAGAAATGCCAAATTATACAACCTTTCTTCAGTCATTAGAATTTCAATCTGGAGAAACCACATTGCAGGAGCAGAAGCAACTGGATTTGTCAATAAAATTTTAAAATGGTAGACTTTAAAATGAGCTAGAAATTTATTTAAATGGTATTGCATATGAGAAAATATAATTATAGAAAACAGATAAAATATTTCATCCTATATATACATTTGCATCACTCATGTCACAATTTTTATGTTTCTTAAAAGCAACATTTAAAGTCATACATTATTTCCCTCATTCTCCTTTGGAATATTTCAATGCTGGAATATTAAAGAGAAAATTGTGAATACTGGTGGATTATCATTTTTTTACCAAATTTGTCTTCAGAGACTAAACCTTGACCTCAAATGGCAAATATACTCTCTTTAGAAATTAGTTTAAGTAGTATTTATTTGTCAATCTATAATAGTCATAAAGTGTTTTATTTTCATGCTTTGATTGGTATGTGACATTTGTTGCATATTTTACATGGAATTTCTTTCGATTAAAATGATTTTCTCCAAAAATTAAAAAATATATGTTTATAATATATTTAAAAATGTAAGGGGGACTTTCATTTCTCAGCCAATGAATTAGATGTGCTTTTTCCTATTTCTTCCCTATGTACACCTGAAAATACTGGACATCATATATAAAACAAATATAATAAGACTCTGAAAGGTAGATAAAAGATGGCAGAATTATTAAAGACCTTGGCTTCTAAAGAATGACATGGTAGTAAGTTCCTTAGGTTTTCCTTTCACCTCATATATCCCAGGCTGAGTGCTGGAGAAGTCAGCAACTCAGAAATACCATCTGGCACAGACAAAAAGAAAAAAAAAAAAATGAAGTCCCTAGAAAAGCCTGTTTTCTCTAGCTAAAGAATCTTGAAAGAGATAGCCTCACAAGACAAAAAAAGGTGTAACGAAATAACTGTTTCATTGCATCCAAACATCACAGAAAAAACAACTGTGGCCCAAATTCCAACACCACCAGAAAAGGGCCTAGACTTCTACCCTCATGAGGCCGTAATGAGGTTCTCCAAACCCATGACTAGGATAGTATCAAAAAAGACCAAGTAGGAAGCCAGGACTTTCATCCCCACCAGGCAACAATAAGCCCCCAAATCTGAAGTGTCAGTCAAGTCCAAGTGGGGAGCTTTAACTTCCACCCTGGCCTGGCAGTGATGATATACCCTCCCCCTATGCAGGGTTGGTGGCAAAGGAGGCCAGAGGAGAGTCAGCACTTCCACTACTGCTCAGCAGTCAAGAGCACCCCCTATGCTGGGGGTGGGGGGGTTGGTAGAGGCCACATGGGGAGCAGTAATATGTGCTGCCCGCTCTTCCCAGGCCCTCTTCCCAGCCTGGGTGGTGTCCATGCAGGCTAGTGGAGGCAGTGAAGGATGGAACTGCTACCCGGGCCCAGTAGGAGGAAAGATCCTCCTCCTTGGGTGTTAACAATGGCTGAAGCAAGAACTTCAGCCTACTCAGGATAGCAATATAGACTAACTAGACACAACGGACATAATAGATATCTATAGAACACTCTCTCCAACAACAGAAGAATATACATCATTTTCAAGTGCCCGTGGTGCATTCTTCAAGATAAACCAAATGTGAAGCCACAAAACAAGTTTCAGTAATTTTTTAAATTTGAAATCCTAAATGTATTTTTCTCAGATCAAAGATCACAATGAAATGAAATTAGAAATCAATAACAAAGAAATTTGGAAAATTCACAAATATACAGAGATTAAAAGGAAAAGATTGTTAAAGAATCAATAGGTTAAAGAAAAAATAAAAACTTTTTTCTCACAAGGGAAATTTGAAAATACTTTCAGATGATGAAAATAAATCCACAACATGCCAAAACTTATGAGATACAAAGAAAGCAGTGTTCAGAGGAAAATGTATACTTGTGAGCTCCTACATTAAAAAAGAAGAAAAATGTCAAACCAGTAATATAAACTTCTGTCTTAAGAAACTAGAGAAACAGTGGAAATTAAACCAAGAAAGAACATGTCTGAATAGATCAAACTTTTAATAAAGAATGAACACCAAATCTTCTCAAACTCTTCCAAAAAATAGAAGAATAAATTCTAACTCATTCTATGAGGCCAGTATTACCATAATACCAAGCTAGACAAAGACAACACAAGAAAAGAACATTTCAGAACAGTATCACTTACAAAGATAAATTTGAAAATCTTCAGTGAAATGCTAGCAAACTAATCCAGTAGCTCATCAAGGGATTATACACTATGACCAAATTAAATCTATGTGAGGAATGCTGGGTGGTTCAACATAGGAAAGTCAACCAATGAAATGCACCATGTTAATACATTAAAGAGGGGAAAAAGTCACATTATTATCTCAAAAGGTACAGGATAGGCATTTAACAAAACTCAACATTCTTTCATCATCATCATCACAATAATAAAAAAACCTCAACAAACTAGAAATAGAAGAGAAATTCTTCAACCAGATAAAGGGCATTCATTAAACACACACACACGTGCACATACCACACACACACACACACACAGAACCTATGGTTAACACTAAACTCAGTGGTGAAAGACTGAAAGCTCTCTTCCTAAGATTAGGAACAAGACAAAGGTGTCTGGTTTTGTAAATTTATTAAACACCACACTACAAGTTCTAGTCAGGGACTTCAGCAAGGAGAAGAAATTTTTAACATACAGGTTGGAAAGAAAGAAGTAAAATTAATTTGCAGATGACATAATTTTATATGTAGAAAATTCTAAGTAATTCACAAAAAATATCTAGTCAAGTTGCAGGTTATAAGATCAAAACACAGAAATTAGTTGTATTATACTCTACCAATGAACAATCAAGAAATAAAAGTTAAGAAAAACATTCCATTTAAAATAGCATCAAAAAGAATAAAATACTGGGAATAAATTTAACCAGGTACATGCAGAATTTGTACATTAAAAAGTATAAAATATTGTTAAAAGAAATTAGAAAAGACCTAAATAAAAGCAAAAACATTCTGTTTTTATAGACCGGAAGACTTAATATTGCAATTAAGACTTAAGATGGCAATACTCCCCAAATAAATCCATAGATTCAATGCAATCTTTATACAAATTTCAATTTTTTTTTGCTGGAAAAGATAAGCTAATCCTAAAATTTACATGGAATTATAAGTGACCTCAAAGAGTTAAAATGATATTTAGAAAGAAGAATAAACTTGGAGAATAAACTTTCCCCAATTTCAAAATGACTACCAAGCTACAGTAATTAAGAAAGTGTGATACTGGCATAAAATAGCCATATAGATCAATCAAATAAAATTGAAAGTCTAGAAATAAACTCATATGTCTATGGTCAGTTGATTTTTCAACAAGAGTAGTAAGACCATATAATGAGGAAGAAAATCATCTCTTCAACAAAAGGTGCTAACTCAACTGGATAACCTCATACAAAAACAAAGAAATTGAAGCCTTATCTCATACCATATACAAAACGAGCTCAAAATGTATTAAATATCTAAACATAAGTGCCAAAACTATAAAATGCTTTAAAGTAAACCTAGGGCTAAATCTATATGAATTTGGATTTTTTCAATGGAATCTTAGATATGATACGAAACACACAAACAATAAAGGAAATAAGACAAATTGATCTTCATCAAAATTAACAACTTTCGTGTATCTAAAGGCACTATTAAGAAAGTGAAAAGACAACCCACAGAGTAGATATTTGCAAATCATATATCTGACAAGGGGCTAGTGTCCAGAATCTATTAAAAAAACTATTACTACTCAACAACAAAAAGGAAAACAACCCAATGAAAATATAAGTGATGGACTTGATAGACATTTTCCAAAGATGTACAAATGTCCAATAAACACATGAAAAGGTGCTCATCATCATTAATCATTGAGGAAATTCAAATGAAAACCTAAATGACATACGAGTTCATATCCATTAGGAAACATGGAAAATTACAAGTGTTGGTGAGAATGTGCAGAAATTAGAACCTTTTATACACTACTGGTGGAATGTAAAATGATGTAGTTGCTGTGAAACACCACTTGGTGGTGATTTTATATTTTAAACATGAAATTACCATATGACTCAGAAATTCCTCTCTTAAGTATATACCCAAGTGAATTGACAAATGTTCAAACAAAAACTTGTACATGAATGTTCATTACAACAATATTCTTAATAGCCCAACAGTATAAACAACCTGTATCTGACTGATAAATGATAGAAACAATATGGTGTATCCATACAATGAAAAATTATTTAGTCACAAAACGGAATGAAGTCCTGATACATGCTATAATATCAATTATCTATGAAAACATTAGGCTACGTGAAAGAAACCAGACACAAAAGGCCCCTTACTGTATGATTCCACATCTATTAAATGTCCAAAATAGTCAAATGCATAAAGACAAAAAGATTAGTGGTTTCCAGTGGCTGAATGGGGAGGGGTGGTGATGGGGAATGATGGCTTAATGGCCATGGGGTGATGAACATATTCCAGAATTAGGTAATGGTGATAGCTACAAAACATTGTGAATTATTAAACACTGCTGAATTGTACACTTTAAAATCTTTAAAATGGTGAATCTCATTATTTGAATTTTACCTCATTTTAAAATGATGCTTACTATATGCAGTGTTATGAAGAGCGACGTGACAGGGATGCACAGCCACTGCTGGCAGATGGTCCTCCGACTGGCTGTATCACATTTCCTATCTCAGTAATGTAAAAAGCCCACCACTGAAACATGCACCAAAATTAATAACTTTAAATTTGAAATTAGTTCCTACTAATGACCATAATAGATTTCATCAAGAGAGAGGAAAAAAAATCCACGTGGAGTCATCAGACGTTTTGTGTTAGTTTATAGAACTAAACCCTCATTTTTTATATACAATTTTGTAGTTAACTAAGTATTTTCATATGAAATATTAGGAGGTAGGGAGATAAAATAGAAAGAATAAAGTATTTGAATCTTTAATTGGAACCCAATGAATGCTCAACCAGCCCTAGTTTTGTCATCTGTGGAATGGGAATTCACAGTTCTGATTTAATGGGCAGACACGGCCATCACAATTTTTTCTGTTACTGTTTTTTATCTACTTTTACCTGTACAGCACAGCAACCTTGAGAGTCAAGCTGCTTAGTTTTTTTTTTTTTAAACTAATTTTACTGCTGTTATATTGTAACTGAGAGAAGATACTGTCCACAGCCACAAAGCCTGTAATTGGAGGATCTAAGACCAGGTTTACAGCTTACTCTTTCTATTTGCCAGCCTCCACTTATAGAACGTGTAGAATTCTGCCACCTGAGACAAAGAAAGTCCCAGATTAAGGGCACATTTTTTTTTAATTGGGCACAGTGTCCTGAAAGCTTTTCTTATTAATCTAGTAAACAAGACTGTGCCACCCAGGATGCTCCCACTCACTGATCCCCACTTCCTCTCTCCCCAGGACCTTTTCTAAATCTAGAGCAACTCTTTGGAAATTGTGAGCACATGCTGTGTTGCAACCAGTAAGGATGAGAGCTATGCTCATGGTTGTCTGGGGATCAGAACAGGTTCCTGGTGAAAAACTCCCTCTAAGTAACGGTGCACTCCAGGAAAGTCTTGAGGTGTGACACATCACAGTAGAAAATGACATTGACTGTATTTTGCTAAATAAGCTTTGCCATTTTCAAAATTGTATTAAGGGCAGACTCTGACCCAGCTCTACTGATACCATCATTAATTCTACTTCAGTGACAGCTTGATGAAGGAATGATGACCCACTGTGTATAGTGAGAAAAACTTTGGCTTGGGGGGTCAGACCAAGTCTGAGTAATGGTTCTGTCATTGCCTCCTGGGTCATTTGAGGTCTGGGTTGACTTAACATCTGATGCCTTACCGTCACGGGCGATGCTAATCTTGGAATCTAAGGCCTTGTGTCCAGCTTTGGGGAGTCACTTTGGCACCCTTAGTTTTTTTACCTGTGAAATAAAATGTATATAATATGATACCCAAGATCAATTGTAGATTCTATATTCTAACACATAATAATGCATTAATATAATATCCTCATATTAATACAAAATTTTAGTCAAATCTGAGTGACATATTCTAGGAGGGGAATTTGAGACAATAATTTTTGAAATGTTTTTATATTTTCTTATTTCTAAGATGTCTTGTGATATTAAGAAACACCACTGTTTTAATAATAGCTTATCCAGGAAAGAATTATTCTCTCTTAAATAAACAAAAATATTGTCCAATTAGCTGGCAGCATCATGCATTTGTATAATTAAATATTGATTAAAATTTTAATATATCTTAGAATCTAAAATTTCTCAGAATCTAATATATTTCAATTTAGGTTCTAAAATAAAATTACTTTTGATTCTTGGCTGTTTTGCATGGCAACATGGAGACATACTACTTTTTTAGGTGATTTGTGATTGTGAACCATTTAATATGAATAAATTAACAGGATAATTTTGTGTTAAAATGAAGATTAAAGTTTTATCTACATTTCTAATTTGAGTAAAATAATTGTTTTCTTTTTTCCCTAAATTGAATTATATAGTACTGAAAATTAAACAGCTTTTCTTGAGAGGCCACTGGGAACTTTTGACAGGTAGATTTTCAGTGCCTTGCTAATAGTCCTTCACTATGCAAAAATCAGCCAGCCAATCTCTTCAGTTTTGCAAATACTTGATCTACTCTGAAAGGTTTGACAGTTACAATAGCCTTTAATTGCATTGCCTGGCATATGTGTCAGGAAACACTTTTGTAGTTATCTTAATGAAAAAAGTGCTACAGTTCTGGGTGTCTTATCTTTTCTTCTAAAGTCCTATGAAGTGTTTGGTTGTTGCTTTGTATTAATATTTTGAAAGTTGGTTAGTCTTCCAGGGACACAAATTTTCTTTCCTTCTAAAAGTAAAATTATCTTTCTTGTTATTTCAATTTTATTCTCTCTTGTACTTATAGTATTTCATATATATTCTACTTTTAGTCTTGTATCTCAGTGTAATTATTGGTAAAATATTTTCAGTGACAATGAAATACAAATCTACATTATATTTCAATTGCATGTGGTGATAGTTGTGCAAATAACTGAACTGAAGGAGTAGTCTCAGAAGCAGATATCATTTTCACATGTCATAATTCATGCATGCACATCCCTGAAGCCCACGTGAGCACTTAATTCTTCTTTCCAGGGTTGGCAAGATTATTTTGACAGGAGCTTGAAGACATCTCCTGGTTTGGATATAATTAAAAGGTGATGGAAAGAGTGTTTTAAAATCAAGAAAAAGTATGTATGTGTGAATATGTGTATGTGTGGGGTGATTCATTGTATATCATTATTATTTTTGAGCATACAATGCCTTAATCATAACATTGATGATAATTTTCAATAAGACATTATGGCAGGTCTCTAATAGTTGTTAATGGACTAGGACTCACTTTAGGCAAAAAGGTGAGATATTCAATTTGTCTTTAGTAGCTATATTCTTGCTATGTAGCCTTTGCAACCACCTCATTTTTTATGAAACATGCATATTCCTTCTCTGAAACAATCTCTCACAAATTTCAGTGTTTCATTTTCTAATTCATTCAATATAGAGCTACCCACAAGCTGTTTAGGACTAGACTTGCAATAAAATAGATTCAGAACTCAATACTTGAGACTTGTTTCAATTAGTGTATTTTCTTTTAAGCTGTGTTTCTCTATACTTGGTTAGCATCCATTTTCAGGTTTCCAATATGCTGTTCCTGCACTAAAAATTTATTTCTAATCCTGGAAAAAGTTAGAATCAACTGAAAAAGCGAGATATGTAATTAAAAATTCAAGTGAAAAGAAAACAAAAGGCGAGGTATATGAAATGTACAATATCATGGACCTAAAGAAGAATTGCCCCCATCATATATCTGGTAGTTCCTGCCTTTGCAGGCTAAGACAATATCTCACCTTTTACTCACAGTTTCTGAACTTCCACTAAATGTAACCTAAAGATGTACCAAACCATTCATACAGTTCACACCTACCATAGGGGAGGAGAAGAGAAATGGCTGTTTCCAGAGTGTTAGATGCCATGCTATTAACCCATCACAAAAACCAAAAGCAAAGGGAAACATACATAAATCAATTAGTTTGCTTTTGCCTTTTAAAATGCAGCAGAAATAAATGAGGACTACCTAGATGAGATCAAGCACAGGGTTTTTATTCAGAATTTGTTATAGCAAGAGGGTCAGCCAATGTCAGCTGAAGTTGGCAGAAATTCAAAGGCAGGCAGTGGGATGGGAAAGCTAGCTACTGGACAAAAGGGAAGGCTTCGGGATGTACTGATTGGAGGCTGTTGGTGTGAGGAAGTTGGTGGATGGGCTGACTAGAAGCGGAGCATCCTGTGTGACTGGTTTCAAAGTATATTTGGCTTTCTGTTTGTTTCTGAGTTTGGATCAAGGGCAAAAATTTTGGAAACTGAAGAGTCCTAAGCATTTCGGGTTGATTGCTGGCAGAGGTTGTAGTTTGGCTTCCTGGGCTGGTTGCTGCAGAGATTATGCATCAGATTTATATTGTCATATATGGCCTGGCCATTGTCCATGTGTATATTTAGCCTATCGTACATGTCCATATAATTTAAAATCTGCCCAAAATTTCTCATAATGATGTTGATACTATATTTGACAAAGACAAAACAGCCTGCAAACTTTTCAA
>NW_012145856.1:3601529-3603024 GCF_000956105.1 Propithecus coquereli
GCTAAATTTATTCAGCATACTGTAGTAAGGGAGACTACTACCTGGGCAGAATTTTAACATGTCTTAGAAGGGAGGAATTCAAAACACAATATTTATAGAATTAATGCTTGGGTAGGGTCATTTATTATTATTATTATTATTATTCAAAAGACAAAAAAGTAGGTCTTGCAAGGCAAGAGATTATTTGGAATTAGGCAGAATTTATAACAAAACAGCTTTGGAATAGTAGGTGAAATAAGATGAGGATTTAAAGTGATTATTGACAAGCAAGCTGCTATTCTTGATGAGTAACCTGTTTAGTTGGTTCATGTTTTATTTTTCAGAAACGAGTATTTCCTGAAGCAAATAGTCAAGTTATTTTTTCCTGATTCCAGCGTTGTTTGGCAAAAACAAAGAGTACTTTGTTCCAGAATTATTAACATAAGAGAGGCACAAAAATGTATATTAGATTCAATTCTCAGTACCTACACACAATTGAGTTATGAAAATTATCTTGAAAATGGACATGGCATAGATTTAAGTCTCTAGTGCCTAACAGTGCCTTGCACAATGTAAATGACTGATTAAAAAATACTGAATCTTACTATTTGATTTTCATTTTTAATCCAGAAGAATTTAATTAGCTGAAAACATTGGCAATGTTTCATCATCTTGATTTTCAGTGTTTCATCATCTTGATTTTCAGTTAAAGGCTTTATGAATAGTAATAAAATACATGGAATTAAATGAGCAGTACTTTAATTTCATACATAAAAGCATTTCTGTTTTAACCTGAAGTTTGTTGGGGGAAAAATGTTCCTTTTGAAATCCAGGTCTGCTTTCTTCTTCTTGTCTCTTTCTCATTGGGAGGGAAGTGTTCTAGCTCTACTCATGATAACACCAGTGAAATGCACCAATACTCTGCTATAACATACAAACCTCCCAGTGAAAGAGTTGCTTACAGGTAAGAACAGGAGGTGTCATTAGCTTAACCTATTCATGCTGCAATCTGAAAACGCGAATCTCTCAGACATCTTCATCTCCCCAGATCCTCTTGCTAAACCCCAATTTAGAGAGAAAAATCTATTTCTTATATTTTGGAGTGGAAATGCTTAGCTGATTGTAGATAAACTGTGCACCATCGCTGTTAGTAGTATGTGTTATAAAACCCCAGGAAAGGCTCTTTATCTCACATGTCAGTTGGCTTTGCCTTGGGTAAGCTGCACTCTAACAGCAGGTAATTGTGTTTCGTTTTTGGCTGCCTCTAGCAATGCATTCTTTCCCTCCTTGCTACGTACGGCCCCACTCCCTCCATAAGCCCACAAGCACACAAACTTTTCTCCTGAAAAATAGGGAGAATACATCCCAGGGCATTATTTTTATAAACCAAAGGGCTAAGGCAAAACTGGAGTGAGACAAAATACCTGAAGGATAAGTTCAGAATAATCAAGATTTTTTTTTTTTTAAAAATTAGAGGTTTCGCTATGAGGATTCCACACCATGTCAAATTTAATAT
>NW_012145856.1:3614929-3616826 GCF_000956105.1 Propithecus coquereli
CTCTAGGTTTGATACATGTGTAATAGGAACTTTTTGGTTTAATGAAGATTCTGTTTCCCAGTACCCCTTTCTTTCAGAGCTAGTGTCTGGGCAGAAAGTGAGTATCTTATCATCAAGATTCTAAGGACGGTCATGGGGGGAAAGGGATTCATTGAATTCTGAATCTCTTCCCTGTTGAAATTCAGTGTTACCAGGACTGTTCTAAGGTGGTTGAGGTTGACTGGCAAGAGAAAATGTGGAGGATCTGCAAAGAGTATTTTCCTGTGAGGGAAGGGGAATGGCTTTGGTGACAGTTTCAACATTAAGGCTGAGAGGGTTGTGGATTATGGCTGGTTTTGAAACAGTGAGCGGCTGAGACTGGAAGCTCTATACAGATCCAGTCCACGTGAATTTTCAGGAGGACTCTGGGAATAGTGGCTGAGAAAGTAACACAAACTAGTGAGCAGTAACATTGAGGACCCAGCATGAGATTCTTCTCTGTCCAGTGTAGGAATCTGGACCAGTTGGGATGCAATTGCAGCAGTGAAAAAAAGAAAGAACAAAATTTTTTATGGGGTGAGTTTTCAATAGCAACTGTGTGGAACTGTTTCCACTAGAGAATGAGCCAGGGATGGATGAGACACAGCTCTACTTTCCCAAATCAACTAGAGGGAGTGGGACTTAGGAAAAAGGGATTCTGGAGGCTAGACTTCTTGGGTACACACACACATGTGTGTATGTATGTGTATGTACCTGTCTATTCAACACAAAAGCATTCATTGGGCTCTGTATGATGATACAGGCATGCTCTTAGTGGCTGATGACATAGAGATAAATGAGAAAACACACAGTGGTCCCTCACACGTGTGCACACTGAATGCCAATTTATAATTCATTTTTACTTACATGATTTCTTCTAACCCCATAACATTATCCCATTTTAAAAATGATGAGACCAAGCCCCAAGTAATAGACAATCAATGGCAAGGGGTGGAGAGGGGAATAGAACTGAAATCTGCTTATCAAAATTGAGTGTTCTAACTTTATCTGCAACATTACACAAATCTAATCAGATTATTCCTGTTTTAGGAATTAAAACAAAAAGGTTGTCTGTTATAATTAGAATAAACCCCAAAATATATGAGAAAGATTAGCATACCTGGTCCCTGGTAAATGCCTCAGGCTCATGCCTATCCTTCTTCCCAACTCGCCCTCCTTTCACGGGCTTTCATTCCGTCCCTCAAATATAAAGCCCATTAGCATGTTGTACTCCGTCATGACGCTTGGCACACTATTAGTTTTATTATTAATGACTACTGCTTTAATATCTGACTTCCCAGCTAGCTCATAAATTCTGTGTTGGCAATCCCACATCTATGTTTGCCTTGTCTATACTCAGAGCTCTGCACAATCTCTCACATATAGGAATTGCTTATTACACGTTTTTAAATTTACACACTGCAAATAAGAAAATCATCTTTCTATGACCTTGTGGACCCCTGTTCCTGTGCTGTCTTTCTGATATCGGGCAGATTATATCTGTCTCCTTTGCTCAGCCTGTGTAACTTCTGCTCATTCTTTCAAATCCTACATAGACTCTCAAGGACAGTTATTTCTCCTTTTTTCCAGCTTCTCACACATTTGCTGTTAGAATCACACAGTCGACATTTGATTATATTTATTCTTTCCTTTTATAAAAATAAATGTATTTCATGTTTTCTTTTTTTCTATAAGATACTTTAAAAATAAATTCAGAAAGTCTTTTTTTCCCCCCATTTCTTTACAGAGCCCTGTTCCTGCTGAGTGTCTTCAAGGTGATAAGTAACTAACTTGCTGACGTTGATTTGGAAGATACTGAAGAATAAGGAGCAGTTAAGAGACAAAGGTTTTTGACAGATAGAGTGCTTGGTCTGGAGCT
>NW_012145856.1:3616931-3618332 GCF_000956105.1 Propithecus coquereli
AAGATATGGAAATAATCCAACTGTCCATCGATGGATAAATGGGTAAAGAAAAGATGTTATATACATACAATAGAATATTATTCAGCCTTAGAAAAGAAGGAAATCCTACCATTTGTAACAGCATGGATGAACCAAGAGGACATGTTGCTAAATGAAGTAAGGCAGTCAGAGCAAATACTGTGTTATTTCACTTACATGAGGTATCTAAAATAGTCAGGGAAGCAGAGATTAGAATGGTGATTGTCAGGTGCTGGGGGAGTGGGGAATTGTTGTTCAGTGTGTATAAAGTTTCAGTAATGTAAGATGAATAAGTTCTAGAGGTCTGCTCTCCAACATACTACCTATAGTTAACAACAGGGTATTGTGCACATTAAAATATATTAATAGGATGGATCTCATGTTAAGTGTTCTTACTGCAAAAAAGCAACAATAAAAAACAAAAACAAAAGTAAGCACAGAACATGAGAAAATTTTTGGAGGTGATGGATATGTTTAATACCTTGACTGTAGAAATGGTACAGGTATGTGCATGTATCCAGAGTCATCAAAACATATACATTCAATATTTGCATTTTTGAATATTAATTAACCCTGAATAAAACTTAATAAAAAAGGAAAAGTATCTATTCCTGAATTTTTCAATCATGAACACAATCTCTAGGACTTTGCCTATCACTTCATCAGCATGTCATTAATCTAGCTAAGCTAATAACATTAAATGTAGAATGAATAATGAAAGAATTGTTTCTGAAAGCAAAGCAATAGGGAGAATTCATCACCTATGCTGGATATGTATAGAGAAGTCTCTCTTAGGGCTCTGACATTGAAAAACAGGTTAATTCCTTACCACTGATGCTATGTCAAAAAATCAGTACCCGCACCAGCAGCTATATGCATCCTCGTCCCTGCAACAACAGGAGCCATTTGTAAGAAATGAAAAAATACCATTACTCTTTTGAGCTGAGGAATGAATGTCATCAGGCAGATCTGTCATCCCTCAGTGAAGGAAACATCTATTGCATTTTACAGATTTGGATGTCCAAGCAGCTGTCATTTATAGGACTAATGGAGATACTAGAAGAGCTGTGAAGATAATCCTTAGATGGAAGGAGTTATATTTGCTGGTTAAGAAGGTTTCAAAATAGATTCTGCTAACTAGACCAGGGAAATAGTTGCTTACTAGAATTGTTTTGTAGAATTGAACAAATGTTCTTTATACATACAGGTATAATTATTATAAAGGCTTAAAGGAAGCTGAAGACCTCATGGTTTTAAAAAAAATTACTCTAATGGGAATGCAGGAAATACCAAATTAGATTTTGACATAAGATGAAATCAAAGTACTATCAAGGTCTATATGGTTGAGATTAATATAGTTTTAAGAAAATAAGCTAATTTATT
>NW_012145856.1:3620138-3621535 GCF_000956105.1 Propithecus coquereli
CCCCCATTTCTTTACAGAGCCCTGTTCCTGCTGAGTGTCTTCAAGGTGATAAGTAACTAACTTGCTGACGTTGATTTGGAAGATACTGAAGAATAAGGAGCAGTTAAGAGACAAAGGTTTTTGACAGATAGAGTGCTTGGTCTGGAGCTGATCAAAGAGAAGGCCTAGGGAAGACAGCTTTATTATCATTATTTTTTAAGAGGCTGCATGCCCAGAGATTGTGGTGAACACTTCAAAACATATCTCAGAAAATAACAGGGTAGATACTTGTCTCTCAGGATGCATTCACGAAAAATGTACTGACAAAGTCCATCTGAAAACTAATAAGAAAGTCAAGGTTAATAGGAGACATACTGTTTGAGAACCCCAAATGGCATTCACAGAGGTTCTAATAAGATATAAGCAACACAGAAAGTGAAGGAAATCCACTGGAATTTAAATCACAATAATCTGCATGTTTGGCCCCTTTCATTCAAATATTTTTTTAGTTTTCAAGCACTGAATTTAGTCAACCCAACAGTACAGAAATTGACAATCTGACAGAAAGGGAATAATTGAATAGACTTTCTTCTTTCAATGTGAATATAACCTGTGGACCGAGGAAAACTATTTGTTCCCTATTCATTCCATGTCATAAATCTATAGAACTGAACAACCTTGTTTTGAAAATCCTGTTTGGACAGGGAACATGGGGCTCTTAATCTCAAAATCCTGTGTACCAATCTATATTAGGTTGATAGGTTTGCTTTTTTTTATTGAACCGTAAATTCCTAGGGTCCAGAGAATTTTTTTTTTTTGCACACATATAAACTATATAGCATATGGCTTATACAAGGTGCTTTTTTTAAAGTGAAAGGTTAAAGAAAAAATACAGGAAGATGCCATTGTGAACAATATTTTCGAAATTATATTTGGAAAAATATCAAAATCTTTCCCTCAGCTACAGTTCGGGAAAATGCATTTTTAAACAGACTTGACCTAAAGTAGGAACAGAGATGATGAACCCCCTACCTCAACATATTTTCAAAATCTGCCTTCTAGAGTTCCTGACATTTCATTTTTATTTCAGCTTTGGGTTAAGGCATAGATGGCTCCTGTTAAAGTATTAATGTGGTATCTGAGATATTACTAATGAGTAATACATTAAACCAATATCAGCTACATGAATTAACGTGTCAGAGATACCAAGACAAAACTAGTCGAGGAATGAAGACATAGATAAGTTTTTATAAGAGGTTACAAAGGAAATCGTGCTCTGAGCTTATCCTCTGAGAGAAAAAGGTTTATGACCACTACAAGGCTAGGAAAATGTTGTTGAAAGGAATAGAGGTAGAAAAGCCAAACTACACTGTTCACACCATGCATGCATGGTTCAGTTCAATAGTGTGACTAAGTTC
>NW_012145856.1:3621585-3623519 GCF_000956105.1 Propithecus coquereli
TATCTTTCAGCATATACAAAAATCAGCTCAAAATGGATTAAAGATTTAGATGTGAACCTTAAAACTAAAAACCCCTTGAAGAAAACTGGGGGGATGTTTCAGGACTTTGGTCTAAACAAAGATTTTTATGGATAAGACAATAAAAGCACAGGCAACAAAAACAAAAATAGATAAATGGAACTATATCAAATTAAAAAGCTTCTTTATAGTAAATGAAACAATCAACAGAATGAAGAGAGACCTTGGAGAATGGAAGAAAATATCTGCAATCTATTCATTCAACAAGGGACCAACATCCATCCTATACAAGGAACTCACACAACTCAACAGGAAAAAAGAAAAAAGAAACAAACAAATATTCTGATTAAAAATGTGCAAAGGATCTGAATAAACATTTCTCAAAAGAAGACACAAAAATAGTTAACAAGTATATGTAGTGTATAATAAAAAATATTCAACATCATTGATCATCAGGAAAATTCAAATCAAAACCACAATGAGATATCATCTCACCTCAGAATGGCTATCATCAAAAAGACAAAAAATAACAAATGCTGGCAAGAATGTTGAGAAAAGGAAACTTTTATACATTATTGGTAGAAATGTAAATTAGTATAGCCATTATGAAAAACAGTAGAGAGTTTTCTTAAAAACCAACAAATATAAATACCTTATGATTCAGCAATCCCATTACTGGCAAATAAAAGGAAATCAATATATTGAGAGATACCTGCATCTCTATGTTTATTGCGGCTCTATTCACAATAGTCAAGATATGGAATCAACGTAGGTGTCCATCTACAGATGAATGGATAAAGAAACGTGGTATATACTCACAATGGGATACTATTTAGCCATAAAAAATGAAATTCCGTCATTTGTGGCAACATTAATGAGCCTGGAGGACATCATGCTATTCAAAATGTTAGACACAGAAAGATAAATACTGCATGTTCTCATTCATATGTGGGATCTAAAATAAACTCATAGACATAGAGAATATGATAGAGATTTATTAGAGGCTGGGGAGGATAGGGAGAAAGGAGGATAGGAAAGGATTGGTTAACAGATACAAAATTACAGCTAGATATGAGAAATAAGTTCTAGTATTCTGTTGCTCTGTAGGGTAAATATGGTTAACAACAATTTATGGCATATTTTCAAAAAGCTAGAAGAGAGGATTTTGAATGTTCACAATGCAAAGAAATGATAAATATTTGAGGTGATGGTTATGTTGACTATCCTGATTTGATCATTACACATTGTGCACATGTATAGAAATATTACACTGTATCTTGTAAATATGTGCAATTATTACATGCCAACTAAGAATAAGAGGACAAAAAAATACCCACAGGCAACAAAATCAATAATAGACAAGTGAGAATATACCAAACTAAAAAAGCTTCTTCACGGCAAAGGAAATATTCAACAGAATGACATGGCAACCTATAGAATGACAGAAAATATATGCAAACCATGTATCTGATAAGGTGTTAATATCCAAAATGTATAAAAATATCCTACAAGTCAAGAAAGAAAAACCAAATAACCTGATTAAAAATGGGTAAAAACTTGAATAGACAGTTCTCCAAGAAGATGCACAAATGGAGACCAGGTGTAATTTATTAAAGCATGCTCAACATCGCTAATCATCAGGGAAATGCAGACCAAAGCCACAGTGAAATATCGCTTCACGCCTGTTAGGATGACTGTTATTTAAAGAAACAAAAACAAAACAAACAAATGATAATACATGTTGGTGAGGCTATGGAGAAATTGGAATTCTTATATACTATTGGTGAAAATGTAAAATGGTATAACCATTACTGAAAACACTATGGAGGTTTCTCAAAAAATTAGTAATAACACAATCACATGATCCAGCAATATCACATCTGAGATTATATTCAAAATAATTGAAATCAGGATCT
>NW_012145856.1:3635349-3636823 GCF_000956105.1 Propithecus coquereli
GGTCTCTATTTGCTTAGGAAACTGCCGTGATATGAGAAGGACTTATAGAAATGAGAAAAACAGCATGCTAATTCCCTTATGGAAATGTTATTATAGTGGTATGGGAATATATGTTATCTGTCCAAGAGTTTGTGATATGCTACTTTTGTGATTGCCTACTCAGCACAGTTATTTTTCCATCTTTAAACCTATTTAAAGCTAGAATTAGACCATCTGGATAAAGTGTTCACAGTAAGTGTTGGGGCTGGACAAAGCATGGATCACATGGATGTGGTCATTCTTGGTCTCTTCATGAAATAGTGGTTAAAATCTTTCCCTGGTTTTACTTTTTCTCTAAACTCCACTCAAAATTTACATTATCCCTATACATTGTTCCTTTCTTAATGTAGATGATTTTGTGGATCAATTATACTACACTTTCAGCAATTACAAAATATATTCTCTCAGAAATGTTGGGTTTTGACCCTTCTCTGGAAGGCTCAGAAACCCTCTTAAACATATAGGGGAGCGGAGGGGAGAGGGAAAGATAAGCAAAAAGGCATACATTTTTCACCTGTCTGTGGCCCTGCACCAGGTGGGAAGAAGGAGAGGATTTAACACCATAACAACTGTGGTGTATAATTACTATACAGGACTGGGCTTTCTAATTGTCAGATGGAGACTGTTTGCAGCTTCTAGTGGCGATAATATTGTCATTGTAGGAGATGACCACAAATACATCTGTAGACAGCCCTGTCTATTCCTCTTACCCATCTATTATTTCCCAGAGCAAATTGATGGTGTTAGGTATGGTTCATCACATGCAGCTGCGAGGCCGGAGGTGGAGCACTGCTTACCCGACCACGCCCTCCCCGCGTCCATGAGCTATAAGATGCTGCGATGCACAAACACACACACCAGGGGGAATGATCTGCATGGCCCTGCATCTTTCCTTCTGTCCTGCTGTCAGTCCCTCCTTTACTGTCATCTGGGCTACTGAAGTAGCCTTATAACTCCTTGCTTCAAGATACCCACACTATCCCTCATCCCCTTTTTAATACCTCACCCAAAGGATATTTCTAATGCTGAATTTTGATCATACCATTTCCCTCACTCTAATCTCTCACTAGCTCTTTATAACCCACAGGATTAAATCCAAACACCAAAGCAAACATACAAACCCTTCTTAATCTGTTTGTGTGTGTGCTTTTATTTTTTATTATTATTATTTCATTTTTAATTTTTATTTTAAAATATTAAGGAGATACAAGTGTTTTTGTTACATGGATCAATTGTGTAATGCTGAAGTCAGGGCTTTTACTGTGCTTGTCATCAGAGTAGTGCACATTGTACCCGATAGAGGAGTTTTTCTTCCTCACTCTCCTCCCACCTTCCCCCCTTCTGTTTCCAATGTCTTTTACACCACTTTATGACCCTCTGTACCCATTGCTTAGCTGGTCTGTTTTTTTTTTTTTTTTTTTTTCCCTTCCTCTTT
>NW_012145856.1:3637818-3653789 GCF_000956105.1 Propithecus coquereli
ATATTATTAATTAAAAATAATATTTATTCTCTTAGTTGTAGTTTATGACAGGCAGAGTTAAGGAAGTGGAGATCCCATGTGTGGCCTTGGCTCTGATGGTAATTTGTTAATATAATGGTTGAAAAGCAAAAATCATACTGAGGACTTAAGACAAACATGTATACAATAAGATAAATGAACTAAATTACCTCGAAAGCACTTTGCACCTAAAATAATAAACAGAGTATCTTTTATCTCTTGAGTTCTTAGTGCAGGCATATGTTTTCAGAGATATATGAGTTTTGTTCCAGACAGAAGCCATAAAACAAATATCGCAATAAAGAGAGTTGCATGAATTTTTTGGTTTCCCAGTGCATACAAAAGTTAAGTTTACACTATACTGTAGTCTATTAAGTGTGCAATAGCATAATGTATAAAAAGAATTTTCATACCTTGATTTAAAATATTTTATTGCTAAAAAATGCTAACAATCATCTGAGCCTGCAGTGAGTCAAAATCGTTTTCTGGTGGAGGGTCTTGCCTCTATGTTGATGGCTGCTGACTGATCAGGGTAGTGGCTGCTGAAGGTTGGGGTGACTGTAGCAATTTCTTAAAATAAGGCAACAATGAAGTTTGATACATTGATTGATTTTTCCTTTCATGAAAGATTTCTCTGTAGCATGTGATGCTATTTGATAGCATTTTCCTTACAGTAGAACTATTTGATAGCATTTTAGCCACAGTAAAACTCCTTCTGGAGTCAGTCCTCTCAAACCCTGCTGCTGCTTTATCAACTGTTTGTGTAATGTTCCAAATCCTTTGTTGTCATTTCAACAATGTTCATAGCATCTTCACCAAGAGTAGATTCCATCTTAAGAAACCACTTTCTTTGCTCATCTATTAAGAAGCAACAGCTTATTCATTCAAATTTTATCATATGATTTCAGCAATTTAGTCACATCTTCAGGTCCCACTTCTAATTCTAGTTTTCTTGCTATTTACACCACATCTGAAGTTACTTCCTTCGCTCAAGTCTTGAACCCCTTAAAGTCATCTATGAGAATTGTAATCAACTTCTTCCAAACTTCTGTTAATGTTGATATTTTGACCTCTTCCATTGAGTCATGAGTATTCTCAATGGCATCTTGAATGGGGAATCATTTCCAGAAGATTTTCAATTTACTTTGCCCAGATCCATTGGAGGAATAACTACCTATGGCAGCTATAGCATTACAAAATGTTTTTATTAAATAATAAGACTTTAAAGTCAAAATTACTCCTTGATCCATGGATACTATGTTAGCAGGTATGAAAACAACATTAATCTCCTTATACATCTCTGCCAGAGCTCTTGGGTGACCAGGGGCATTGCTAATAAGCAGCGATATTTTGACAGGAATCTTTTTTCCTGATTAGTAGGCCTCAACAGGGGGCTTAAAATATTTAGCAAACCATGCTGTAAACGTAAGTGATATCATTCAGGCTTTGTTGTTCATTCACAGAGCATAGGAAGAGTAGATTAAGAATAATTTTTAAGGGTCCTAGGATTCTTGGAATGGGAAATGAACATTGGCTTCTACTTAACGTTTCCAGCTGCATTGGACCCTGACAAGAAAGTCAAGCAGTCCCTTGAAGATTTGAGGCCATGCATTGACTTCTTCTCTCTAGTTATGAAAGTCCTAGATGGCATCATCTTCCAATATAAGGCTGTTTCATCTACATTGGATATCTGCTATTTAGTGTAGTCACCTTAATAAATGATCTTCTGGATAACTTGCTGCAACTTCCACATAGTACTTGCAGCCTTCCCTTGTACTATTAAGTTATGGAAATGACCTCTTTCTTTAAACTTCGAGAACCTACCTTTGTTGGCTCCACATTTTTCTTCTGTAGTATCCTCACCTCTTTCAACCTTCATAGAATTCAAGAGAGTTAGGGCCTTGCTCTGGATTAGACTTTGACTTAATGGAATGTTGTGGCTGACTAAAACTTTCTCCATATCTGCAACAAGGCTGTTTCTCTTTCTTATCATTCATGTGTTCACTGGAATAGTACTTTTAATCTTCTTCAAGAACTTGTTCTTTGCATTTACAGCTTGGCTAACTGTTTGGTGCAAGAGGCCTAGCTTGGCTTTCAACATACATTCCTCACTAAGCTTAATCACTTCTAGCTTTTGATTTAAAGCGAGAGACATGAGAATCTTCCTTTCACTTGAACACATAGAGGCCATTATAGGGTTATTAATTGGCCAAATTTCAATATTGTTTTGTCTCGGGAAATAGAGAGACCTGAAGAGAGAGAGAGAGTTGGAGGAACAGCTGATCACCGGAGCAGTCAGAAAACACACAACATTCATCAACTAAGTTCACCATCTTATATGGGCATCGTTTGTGGTGCCCCAAACAATTACAATATTAACATCAAAGATCACTGATCACAGATCACCATGACAGATATAAAAGTTTGAAATATTGTGAGAATTACCAAGATGTGACACGGAGACATGGAGTACACACTGTCAGAAAAATGACACTGACAGACTTGGTCAACACAGCGTTGCTACAAACCTTCAATTTGTAAAAAATGCAATATCCAGAAAGGTGATAACGTGAAGCACAATAAAATGAGATGAGGTGCGCCTGTATATTCCAAGCACTAGAGAAAACTTTCTTAATTTAAAATTCATAATCTTAAAATTTGGCACTGCTTCCTCTTGCAGACAAGAAAACTGAGATTTGAAGTCAGACACTCCCAAACATTCTTATCACAGTACTCTTAGTGACTTATTCATTTTTTCATGGCTGCTAGGTCAAAATAAATGCCTAACAGTTTTATTCATTAAGTAGTTATAGTTCCAAACAACTTAAGTGTTTATGTTCTAACAATTTAGTAGCTGTTGAAAAAATACACATAAATTAAAAGGAAAATAGTATATGGATTTCAGTTTCTTAAATAGTGAAAATAAGATGCTAATGGGATGTGATGTATGTGCCTTTTGGTCACTTTCCACTTCTCAAATCTTGGAACCAGATGGATACACCAATCTCATTTCCTGTTCTATATTGATCTTCCTGTTTTTTGTTTGTTTTTGTATTCAGTTAATTGATATTACACACAGCTTCAGGAAAGATACATCATAGAAAAGAACAGAGTATACGGTCTAATGTTAAAACTGTGAACTAACTTAAGCCAGTAATTGCCCAGATTCTGACAGATATTGAGTATCATTGTGTTTCTCTTGGAATATAAAAATAGCCTATATTACTCCTCTGAGTTTGCTGTGGAGCCTCAGCACACTTTGGACTGTGGAATTAAGTAACTTATTCAAGATATTATGGGCAGAGAATGGGTAGAGCTGCAATTTCAACCCGATTTTCTGTGAACCACAACCAGAGTTTTGAGTCTACTATAATTTCCTGGCATCACATAGGGAGGTCAAAGGATGCCAGGGTCACTGGATAACTATAGCCAATTGTGTTGGGGAAGACTTCATGGATACTAGTGCTTTCGGTAATTAAAAACATTAAATTGTGCCTAGTTAATCCTTCTACTTACTCAAATCTTATATTAAATATTGTGGAGTCTCTTAGAAAGTACTTTAAAAAGCCCTTATTTTTCAGGAGTTTGTAGTCTCTAATTGAAAAAAGAACATGAATTTTCAAAATTTAACTGAAGCAAACTCAATAAGTACTCATAAGCTAAAGGACTTTGTGTGCCTCATGTGGAAGCATTTTTTAATTGTGATTTTGCTTGCAGGAAAGTAATATTTATGCCCATAATAAAATGCATCGATTTAATTAAAAACACTGGACTTTAAACAAACAACCATTTTAATTTCTCTGGTTGCTTATTTGTGATTCAGTGGTGGTTGTTAAAAAATTTTTGTTGTTTTAATAAATATTTGTATTTTTTTTTGGCTATCTCATGCATTTTACTCATTTTAATGTTACTTGCTTAAAAAAAAAAAACAAAAGCAAAAGAACTGGAAAAAGATCTTTGTATTTCAGAATATAATTGCTTTAGTAGATTTGCTGAGGCAAAAGTAGCCATAATAATGAGAAATCCCATGGTGTTCAGGAAAGTGTTGATCCACTGCCAGTCTGCTGTATAATTTGATCATAATCAAACTATTTTCCAAATAGTATTATTATTAAAATATGGGCATGAATTCAACAGATTTTTAAAAAGTTTTCCTGCATCACCCAATGGAAAGATTTAATATATTCTCTTTTTTTGTAATGTAATAGATATCAGTACCTCTTCAGCAACTTTTCTAATACATTCATTTAAAGTAAAATTCGTTCATCTAAGTGAAATAATGACTACTCCCTTACAAATTGATTCTTCATAATATATAAATGTGAATTCCCAGCACAGTGCACACAGATTTGAGAGGGAGGAGCGTGAACAGGCATTATAGAACCTTCAGGATCATTTTTACTTAAAATGCTAACCGAGAATTGCAATTTCAATATTTATAAATATGGAAAACAAATCTAAGTATAGTACCAAGTTCTGCAGCTTACTTTTAGGAATTAAGACTGAATAAGGTGCATAGTTTATGCAAGGTCTCAAACTGTCTTTTGTAACCAGATCAATAGATTTAAATAAAATCATTTATTTGTATAATTTGTATGGTATTTATTTTAGGATTTAAAATAATGATACATATTTTTGTATCCCAGAAAATGTTTTTTGTAGCTATTATTAGTAAGCTGTAGTATTTATGTACATTAAAATATCAAAATAAATTATTTTTATAAAAAGAGAATGTCATTGGATCAGTGAGTTAATCAATAAGGGACTATAGTTGCTTGTGAGACAAAAGCTGTTATTTTTAAATATTTGGCTTTATTTAAGCTGAATTGCACTTTAAGCTAAAAAAAAACAGCTATAAAAAAACTTACTTTCAAACATAGAGGTCTTGAAAGGCTGACAAATGAAAGATTATTTGCAGATACCTTCTTAGAGAGTAGAACTCCAGTAGTAGCTATAATGCAAAAGCACAAGTTGGCTCAAGTTTCATCAACTCCATTTCATAAGAAATCCACTGAACACTAAATTCATGATCCCCATTTGACTACTCAGAATTAGCCACCTCATGGGAGTCATAACTGGCTCTCTAATAACTTCTTGGTTTTGTTTTCTTTCATACTCATGTCCCTGTTGACAGCATAGGATTTTTCTTTCCTTTCCTTTTCCTTCTTTGCAGGCTTTGTTGGTAGTGCCTTCCATGAGCACGATTATAGCTGAAAACTAATGGTACTATCTTATCCATTTCTTGTCTTTTGCATCCATTAAACAAATGTTTATTCAACATCTATTATCTATAATTCAAGATGGCCAGTATGACACAGTATAGCACAAGGCACAGCCACTGTAGCATACAGGAAGAGAAGAATATTGCAGGATAGTAAAGCAAGAAGAGATCCTATAATATGGCCATGATTACAAAAAGTGGTCTTGTCTGTTTGGGCCATGGGCTTTCCCACTACCCCTGAAAACTAATATAAAATTCATATTTTTACTATGCTTGTTTCTATATAATTTAAAAACTTCTCTCTATACTTACATTTCTATGAAAGATTTGTTAAACTCTACAAGATTTATGCCATGTTTGGGACCCACTTCTACTCAAATAGTACAGAATTCAAACAATTCTTTGTTTTTGCTAGTGAAGTTCCATGACCTAAGTCAACTATGACCATTTATAATTATTAATCAATGTCTATAATGGCTAAACTATAGCACTGACTTGATCCCATCCTAAAATAATTAATTCCTTCAGGATATTTTATTTACTGTGGCCTTGTTAATTACTTTCCTGTTTGTTTTTTCATTTAAGAAATTATTTCTTTAATTAGAGAATCTTTTTAAAAATAAAATTGGGGAGCACTGTAATGTAGTGGAAAGAGTACTCACTAAGGAAGGATTGGGGATACCTGAGATTTAGTTTGCATCTACTTAGTGTATTAGTTTGTTAGGGCTGCCATAACAAAGTACCATAGACTGGTTGGTTTTAACAATAGAAATTTATTTTCTCATAATTCTGCAGGTTAGAAGTTTGAATTCAAGGTGTCAGCAGGGTTGGTTTCTTCCAAGGGCTCTCACATTGGATGTAAGTGGCTACCTTCTTCCTGTGTTTTCACACCATCCTAATTTCTTCTTCTTCTTCTTTTTCTTCTTCTTCTTTTATTTTTTTTTTTTTTGAGAGACAGTGTCTCACTCCATTGTCTATTGCTGGGGCTAGACTGCAGTAGCAACATCATAGCTCACTGTAACCTCAAACTCCTGGGCTCAAGTGTTCCTACTGCTTCAGCCCCTAGAGTAGCTGGGACTATAGGCATGTGCCACTATACCTAGCTAATTTTTCTATTTTTTGTAGAAATGAGGGTCTTGCTATGTTTCTCGGGCTGGTCTCAAATTCCTGGCTTCAAGCAATTCTCCCACGTCAGCCTCCCAAAGTGCTAGGATTATAGGCATGAGGCACCACACCTGGCTCTAATTTCCTCTTCTTTTAAGGACAATAGTCATAATACATTAGTTATCACTGTAATATCCTCATTTTAACTTAATTGCCTCTTTAAAGAGACTATCTCCAAATACAATTATATTCTGAGATACTGGGGGTTAGATTTTCACATATGAATTTTGGGGAGACACAATTCAGCCTGTGACAATTAGATTTGGTGAACTTTAGGACTTCCATGGATTTAGTTTTCTCCTCACCTAAAAAACTGAGTTCTTAGTCTCTACGTGGTCTCATATCTCTGAGTATCCTGGTGATCTATGACTCTGTGAATCATGCATTCCATTATATGGGAAATTGTTGAAAAAAATTAGATTTGGAGCATATTCAACATGTTGACATTTGATGATCCTATTGGCAATAAAATGTGAGATCAATAAATGACTTCTGAGTCAATAAAATTAATGCATATACATATATATTAACTAAAATAGCTGATATTTAATATGTACATGTGCATTACAAGCTTAATAGTTTGTAATGGATTTTTTACATTTTTAATTTATTGGCTTGTCACAGATATTGTGATTTTAGAAGGACAAGCATTACATCTGTTCAGTTTGAGAGATAAGTAAAAAAAAAAAAAAAAAAAAATGGTGTGAAATATCCAAGATCACACATTTAGTGAATAGCAGAACTAAGATTCAGTATTAATCAGATGTCAAACTCTGTGCTTTATCTACCGTACTATGCTCACTCTTTGGGGGAAGCAAAAAGAAAATGAGGAAAATTTTGAACAAACATTATCATTTAAGTCCTTAACAAATTTAGATGAAATATTTACCAAAAAGAAAAGGGACTTAATTCATAAAAGGAAAAATGAGATATTAAATTGATAAGAGTTGGGAAAAGATGGCATTGTTCACTAGAACAAATATATACAGAAAAATTCTGTTACTCTCAACTAAGGGGTTAAAAATCTCAAAATTGAGTGCAGAAAATGGTAAGAAAAATATAAATTGAAATGAGGTAGATAAAATCAATGTATGAGATTATAAATGAGAATTTTAATATTAACCTGAATTACAATATAAATGAAAAGACTAAAATCAACATATCTAGTTAGCTAAGATTTGTTGCAGATGGAAAAGGAAATCAGACAAATCCGTACTAAATCTCATGCTTATTATCTAGGGTACAAACAAAATGACTCCAAAATATCATTAAACTTCCTCCGTCTGCAAAACTTGTTTATCACATTTTGTTTCTGTGCATTCTATGAGAAAAATGTTCCCCAAAGAAATACCATAATCATTCCATTTTTTACTAGCTGTCAATCTATTATCCACTGAAATACACTAAAATTATTTAGCAATGAATAAGTAGCTATCATGTATTATCAAATTATGATCTCCTTTCCTGATTCATGATGCATTCTCTTCTTTGCATGTGCCCACTTCTTCCTCCCCCCTGGCCCCCACTAATGGCAGGTGCTCCAAATGGTTGTACCTTATATTGGTACTAGTGTTTGTATTTGGTCTAGCAAAAGATATCTTTATTTTTTAAGTAAACCCTCATAAAAAGCCAGGTGGTGATTTTAGTCTTTATAAATATTAACTCATTACAAATAATAATGCATGAGTCTTCTTTCTCAGTAATTTTGGATAGAGATTTTAAGATCTCAGCATAGCCATGCAATTCCAAAACAGCTGATCTTGCTGATTTTCCAGCATCCTCCCTTTCCTGCCACCCCTGAATGGTATTTTATCACTCCTCAGTATATGTTAGGAGGTAGGACATGTAGCAAAGTCAGGAAGTGCCCAGCATGTTTGCTTTGAAGATTCTGAAAGCTCTGCTATGTCATTTACAATGACAGTATCAGACTGCCTCTTCCTCATTAATTATCTAATCAAGATATGAATGCATAGCGTTATGACACAGTGCAAGCAACAGTTAGCTATGGGAGACAGCTGACAATTGTGAGTAAGAGTTGAAGAATGGTCAGACCCAGAATATAGAAAGAAGAACCTTCTGAAAAATAATGTGCCCAATTTGGAATAGAATGTGTACCAGTAAGGAACCATGATCAAGATAGTTAGGTAAGGCAGAGATAGGCACTTCGTGATATCATAGAACTAACTAGGCAAGCAGGCTGACTAGTCAAGGAACCAAAGATGAGAGAAAAGCATATGTGAGTAGGTCACTGGGAACGTATTCCCCACCGAGTCCTCGTTCTTCTCTCTCTGTCCATGTCAAGGCCACAGATTTCTTCCTTGTCTTTTCCACATGAGTATTTGCCTGCCACTTGTTCTATTCCCTTGGAAATCTTGTTCTTTGATATAACTAATTAAATAAGTTATTAGGTGACATTAGTGGTTGCCACTAGCTCCATGTCTTTCCTCTCTGGAATGCACTTCTCTCTCCCTCTCTCTCTCTCTCACACACACACACACACGTGCGGCATGTGTATATATATATATATATATAAAGCACTGCAATGTCTTTACATAGAGGAGAGCGGTCAGGCAGGCAGGACATGAAATACTTTAGGCAAAAGGATTTGCTTTTCTTTAGAGAAGGCCTACACTGTGTTGATTGGTACTGAGGGGTGCCTGTCTCATGCCAGTGATTGAACAGTGACTGGAGAGAAGGAGTGATAAAGGAGGATAGGGAATGACACTGGGAACTGCAGAAGACATGGCTCAAACTTTTCAGGCCAACTAGACTTTCTGCGGGCTTATTGATTTTCTTTTTGAAATGCCATTTGAAAAGCTTCTCTCAAGTTTGTGAGTGAGAACACTTTTAAGTAAGGCTATGGCAAAGACGTGTTTACAGTTGACACTATCTCATTTCCCAGTTTATGGTACCTGTTTGGGGAATATGTTTATATCCTTCTTACTGCTGGCATTTACCAAGCAAAGATGCCACTTGGAAAGGGTGATTTATTTTTTGCACCATTATATTTTGAAAGACTTTCAGGTTACAAGAAACCTTTGAAATTAGAGCCCATGAGTTTAAGATTAATAACAGTAATTACAGGACTCTGTTGTAGCAAAGCTGTAGCTTGCCTGTGAGATTGACTATGAAAGGTCCCTGGTCCAAGGGAATAATAAAAGCTCACTTTTCTGCAAGGACAGCCAGTAACTGGAAGACACTGTCTCCCTGGAAAATACATGGGGGTCGTGAAGGTTAAAGCTTTTTTGAAGCTATGGTGATTCTCTGTAATCTAGCCCTGAAGACCAATTCAGGTCATAATCAGTTTTGTTTGATTCTTTCTTTTTTGTGATGCCAACACTCACCTGGGAAATTAGGGTTGTTTTGATCCTTTCTCCCCAGCCTCATATTTCAAACTTTGCTGTGATTTAAAATGTTCTCTCCAGTAGCTGCAGCCAACAGAACTGCAATCTGGTTAGGCAGCAACTGCAAGGACATTCATTTCTCTTGATGAGTGGCCAGAGTTGGGCAGAGACTGGATAGTCCATCCATATTTTGGGGGAACAAGGAACTGTCCCCCCTAAAAAATCCTTTAAGCATTTATAATGATGAAAAATGGCAATATTAAAAGTAACCCTAATGATTTCTCACATTAACTTATCTTTTAAGGGTGCCCTTTTGGAAGGAGGAAGGAGGAAAAGTAAGACCAAATAAATGGGGTTGAAGAAAATATAGGAAGTGAGATACGATGGCGTGAATGAAGGGACAAGGGTATAGAAGAATATATGGAAAGAGATAAAGAATGAGATGTAGAGATTGTGAAAGGGACAAAGAAAGGATGACAGGGGAAAGGAACAGACCTCGAGAGGAAGGAGAAGTAGGAAGACTAACAGAATTGATTGACAGGAGGTACAGAGAGAAACGAAGAGGGGATACAAAAGAAGGGACCAAGAAAGGTGGCCAAGAAACGTAATTATTTTATCTTTTCCATCATGTGCTTCATTCAGAAGAAGGACTGGAACCATAAGCTCAAATATTCTGAGGGTTGTATCAACCACGCTCTTTAATAAGAAAAGTCACATTTGGAAATATGAAAACAGAAAGCTCGTGCTTGACCCTGTTCCTCAGGATACTCAAGAAAGATAATAATTCCAGGTATGGAAGTGCCTCAGGGAGCGTGGGTTTGGAAGGTCACACAAGGTTCTCAATGACTGGAAAGCATGTTACCTGGCCACCTGCTCAGGAGACTGAAATCCCTCCATGGCGCTTCGGCATGAGCACTACCTGGCCAGCTTCTGCATCTACTCCTGCCCTTGTCCTTGGCACCAATCACCAACACTAGATCCAATCATTCTTGCTTCCTCTTCTATCTTTTTCATCTGTGATAGATTGCATTAGGGTTCCCAGTTGCTTACCTGCCCTGTATCCACACCCTTTGCCATGTGACACTTAAATTCTTCCCACCAAAGACAAGGTGTGCACATTTTCACCCTTTGACTTTGGGCTTGGCCGTCTGACTACTTTGAGCCAATGCTATGTTGGCAGATGTGACACAAAAAGTGACTTCAAAAATACTTACACCATTGGGCCTGCCCTCTTGTGTTTCTGCTGTTCCCATGAGAAGAATGTTCCTCACGTTTCCTTCAGGTCCTCAAAGAAGGACATATATGGAATAGACCTGAACAGGGGGCATAGAGCCAAGCACGCAGAGCTTATGCAAGATCAGCAGAACCACTCCAACCAAACCAAAGTTGCATGAACAGGAAATAAATGCTTATTATTTTAAGCCAGTGAAATTTTGGGGTTAGTTGTTACAATATAGATATTTTTTTAAATGCCGTCTCAACCCAGTTTTGAGTCCCTGATTAGAGACAGGTGCGTTCCCTTTCTTGAGCAGCTAAGTCCACACCTCAACCACTTCCCTTATTGTACTCTCGCATGCAATCACCCTAATCACCCTGGCACCAGTCACCAGACAACTAGGGCCAGCCCCATACCCTAGCGTCTGCATAAATTATTTAAATTAGCCAATCCACAAGAGGCTTGAGAACCTAGCTAAATGTGTTCAAGTGTCAGTGTGTTGTGTTCCACCATCAAACAAATTTTAAATCTTATAAAACAGTTGTTAGACAATATTATCAAGGCAATATATACCTGATACAGCAACTCACTATTTAAATACTTGAAGAGAAAGTATTTTGTTTGATTTAGCCAGTGTCTTGCCTATTAAGCAAAATTCTCACTTCGAACAACCTCGTATCTTAAAGGCCAGCATATCAACTGGTAATTTTTGATCAAACGCTATCCAAAAAGACAGGGGAGTGGTAACGTGGACTTCTATGCTGAAGGAATGTCCTAAAACCATTCCTCTCAGCATAATTGGCTCATATAACAAAATCACTGTGCTTTTTTCCCCCTTCAAATCTCAAACACATTTCCTATCACATGTGATTTGAATTTTGAGGCATTGATGTAATGTCCTAATAAATAAAATATTAGGAAGCCTAAAATAATCATAGAAGATTTTATCTATATGAGAGAGATAAGAAAACAATTAAATTTCTTTCAACTGATAGCACAGATCAATCGCTTTCTTTCCATCCCTCTGACTCCTGTCTTTTCCATAGCATTAGGTAGAAAAAGTCCATAGAGTTGGAAAATCTGACTGTACTTCACTTGTTCTGCTATGAGTTCTGGTACTGTTGATAGGCCACTCACCCTGGGTTTTAGTTTTCTAACAGAACTAATATTACAAATGTGCATAAAAAGCCTTTGTAAAAGCAAGAGATAAATAATCAGTATTTATAATTATGGGTTAATAGGTTATTCATTAGATTTAAGAATAAATACTTTCAAAAAAAAGAATAAATACTTTCAAGAGTTGTACTAATTTTTTATAGTTTCATTAACTACTTACAATTATGATTAGTATGTCACTCATAAGGTGTAAATGTGAGTGCTTTTAAGAGTTTCATATACTGGATACTTCCTTCTAGAGCAAAAAATTTGCAACTAATTGAAAAGCCGACGTAATAACAAATGCCACGCAGCTCCCTAATGTGCTTACTGTTTATACGGGAGTATCTGACAACCTGGTGGACCTAATTTGGCAGGAAAATTTCTCCATCCACATGATTTCAAATTATTCTACATGATCTTTAATCTAGTCCCTGGGGGAAGTCTGAAATGAAAATGCAATTTAGGAAGACGTTGGATGGACCATCTCAGTTGAGTCTTTGATTTCACCTGTCATGCGTTGATGGCTCAGAATTCCATCATTTGTGTATGTGAAGGCATTAGTCTCACATTTTATTAGGGACACACACCTTCTGTATACTCAATGCTCACATAAGGAAAGAAGAGTCACATATTTTAGTGGAATGGTTTGGCAGGAAGGTGCCTGAGATTTGGACTTAGATGTCCTGTATTTTGAATTCTGGTCATGAAATTTACTAGTTGTAGTACCTTAGAAAATTTACTTAATTTTTCTGAATATATTTTATCTCATCTGAAAATTGGGATAATAATTCCTATGTCACAGAACTATTGAGGGTAGTAAGGGTTATGTGTAGAAAATAAATGTTCATTTTTTTAATGTGTTTTTTTCCCTTACAACTAACCGTAATTGACAACTTGTGAGAATATTGTTGCATGGAACACATTTTGTAAAATGTTTTTATAAATAAAGGTAGAAATTAATAAGCAACATAGGGCGAGGTCCCTGAAGTGGAGTGTTACACTCATGAGGTAAGGACAGGGGAGAAATTTCTTGTCTCCAGGAGAAATGGCTGGGGGGATTATAGAAAGAGCCATATTAGAGTGAAATTTGAAGTGTGGGTAAGGACTGCAGGAAAGAAATTGGCTGGAGAAGTGTCTAAATTAAAAGGACAGATGAAGTTTAGAAAATCTATGAGGCCCAAAATATCAATCTATCATATATAGAAAAGGCATGTGATTTATTTTTTGTGGCTTTACAGCAGTCGCAGGAGACCGATTTTTGAATAAATTTGAGGACATTCTAATAAACAGAACCAAGTTTAAATTGAGTAGGCAGTAGGTGTCCTGATCCTCAAAGTGTTCCAGAGGAGGCCAGACAATAGGCTAAACACACATACAGACTCATGTGTTAAATAATTGGAGGATAGTCAACTCGAAGTCTTCTTACGAATTTAAAATTTATTCAGTCAGCTCTGATGATTAATCTTGTAGTTCTGTATAGGATGTATTAGAAAAAGAGAGAAAAGCAGGAAGACAACTTACAAAGAATCATATACAAGCACCATTATCATCCCTTCTTTCCCACCAACAGAGATGCTATTCAAATTCCTCTTCCTGCTTCCCAAGGAAGAGAGGGCCTTCATGATAGAACTGGGATGAAGGGTGGGTTTCAGTTCATTTACCTGGCCTTTGGAGAAATCCAATCTGGAATTTACCATACGGTCTGGTAGAAAATAGGTGAATATTAATTTAGGATTTGTGGCTGATATAACTTTGTCCCCATCACAACATATTGACACAATAAAAAATATGATAAAGTATATCAAGACACTTAAAGCACATTTCTCATATTGCATATTTTATAATAAAATGACATATGCAAATACAGAACATGAGTGATGAAGTGAATGAACATTAACAACATGAAGTATATCTTTTAGTCTCTGTGAGATTCCATTTCCTTTTGTGAAAAAAATGGTGATAATTACATATTCCTTAATAATTATAGTTATCTTATATTGAATGTCCACTCAGTATTAGGCACTATGCATGGTACCTAGTATTTATTATTACATTCAAACTTTAAAATGGAAATGAGGTTTAAAGTACACATGAGGTTAAGCTAAGATTTGGATGTATTAAAGTAAAACACTCTTGACACTGAGAAAATTACAGAACAATTGCAGAGTGGGACTCAGGATGTCATTTTGTTAACGGTTGCATAAAAAGATAAAGAACTAATTTTGGGCTTGTTAGTAAAAAAATAACTTTGTGATCTTTAATAAGCAGATTAGGAAACTGCCTAGGCTTAAGACCTAAGGAGGGTCTTTTTTTTTCTCTCCTCTAATGGTTTCCTGAGCTCGCATAAACATGCCTAGAAAGAGGCAGTATTATCTGCCAACACCCTCTGAATCAGCATATATTACCAACCAGAGTGGTATCTGTTTACCAATTGCAGTATGCTGGAGCAGTAAACATAAGTTTCTTGACCTGGTAATTGGTTTCAGAAATTTTCAGAAAAAATTACTCACTGCCAGCTGTTCAAAGAACAGCTTCTCTGAGCTCTTAGTTGGGGGAAAGGAGAGATTTCCCATTTTCCTTCAAACCACATTAAACAGAGGGCCAGTCATATTTGTAACCTTATGGCTATTAACTTTAAAGCATAGAGAATGAAACCAAAAGTAATTGTCCTATTCCCCACTTGACAACCCCTGATCAGTACTTGCTATGTGTCAAGAATTGCAGTAGGGTGTGGCACCCATAAAAATCAGGTCACCAAGGAACAGTCAAGCAAAGAAAATTATTATGTAGTTAAGGTTCATCTACCATCTCGTCAAACATTTTCATTTTACCCATCAAAAAACAGAGGAGCAAAGAAGGCCACTAACTTAGCAAAAGTCACAGGTAAAGTTAGAGGTGGATTGAAATTAAAACCCTCATCAATCAACAGCTGGGACAGTGAACTCCAAATTTTAGGGCATGTGTTAACTCATCTCTCTTATCCTCTGCCTTCGCTTTTGTTTGTTGGAAAGCCACTTTCCTTTCTGCCCTGTACTGATCTAATTCTCACCTGCCTTCGTGATTTCACTGCCATGTTTCCGATGAACACTTTGAGCCCCTTCTCTCCTCATCTGTGTCCTTAGAGTTTCTTGAGGATCTATTTGCTCAATCACCATGTTTTGCTAGTACCTCTGCATGATTAGGTTCACTCATGCCCATATGTCATTGTTTCTAGGCTGATTGAAGATAACTACCTCATTTTTTTCAGAAGTGAGAAAAAACACACGTTAAATAATAACTAATTACCTTACACTCATCTGTCTTAACCATGCAGTCTTTGATACTTCCCAGTCCTTTATAATTACAAATAAATTATTTCTATTTGTTTGTAGAAATATTGCTGCTTCATTGGACATTGTTCCAGCATTAAAAAACAATCACCATGCACATTTCCATTTCTGACTGAGCTGCCTGTCCTGGTTTTGATGTATATTTCTTTTTGTCCCTAGGAATTTTTGTTGCATGTACACTCACTAGTCTTACGATAATCATCTGCTCTTTCTTTTAGTTTAGTAAGCCTATTGTTCAATACTGTTCAATAGTTAAGAATATAATACAGACCTCACTTTATAAGACTGCAAATGCAATACAATTACTTGAGCCCTTCCTTTTGGTCTTCATACAACATATACCTATTAACAGGAAATATAATATTTATGGTGGACCAAGAGATAAAAGACATATTTCCTATATTCAAGTCTTAAGGCAAAAACAGACAAGTAAATTAACAATAACTCTGCACTGTGATAAGTGTTATGATGGAATTAAAGACAGAGTGCTATAGGGAAACAGAAGAAGAATAACAGATCCT
>NW_012145856.1:3657054-3659299 GCF_000956105.1 Propithecus coquereli
GCCTCGGCCTCCCAGAGTGCTAGGATTACAGGCGTGAGCCACCGCGCCCGGCCCAATCTGTTTTTTACTTTTGAGGAACCACCAAACCATTTTCCACAGTGGCTGAAACATTTACACTCCCAGTTAAGATTAATTTTGACCAAATATAATAGAATACTTAAAAAAAACTCTTAGAGAAAATAATTTTTCTCTCATAAAAGTACAGATATGTGCACAGAGGAATGTAAAACTCCGTGGAAATCAACCAGGAGAGGGGGGCCAGGGGGAGGGACAAATACCTGCCTAATAGATATAATGAACACTATCTGAGTGATGGGCACACCCATAGCCAGAACTCCAGCTTATAAAAGCGATTCGTGTAACTTAAAACATTTGTACCCCCTTAATATTTTGAAATAATAAAAAAATACAAAGATAAGCCAGGGATTTTACAACATTCCTCTTTTTTGACAATCCAGCCTTTTTCTATTTCAGACATCAACAACTTATTGTGCACAGCTGCCTGTATGTGTAAATTAAGTTTATTGGTATAGTCATTCCCATTCATTTGTGTTATATGGCAGAGTTGAGAAGTTGCCACAAAGATAGTATGGCCTACAAAGCCAAAAATGTTTACTATTTGGCCTTTTAAATAAAATGTTTGTTAAATTCTATGTTGTTTTGCTGGCCTGTCATCCTTAGCTTGGGCTTGCTACTCATAGTCCTAGATAGCTGTTCAAGCTCTAGTCATCATGTTCTCCATCCAACAATCATCAGGAAGAAAAAGCAGAGAACAGGCATGCCACTCTCTTTAAAACACCTCCCTGAGGAACTCAGTCACATAAAGATCTCCTAAATTAGTCCCATGCTCATAACTAGCTGCAAAGGAGCCTGGGAAATGTAGTCTTTATTTCAGGTAGCTAGGAACCCATCTAAAAATTGAATTGATCAGTTCCGGCTCAGAGACAGCATCCACTAGAACAGCAGTCCCCAACATTTTTGGCACCAGGGACCAGTTTTATGGAAGACGATTTTTCCACAGACTGAGGGTTGGAGGGGTGGGGATGGTTTCCAGATGATTCAAGTGCATTACATTTATCACATTTGCAGTCACTCCCCAGCACTAGCATCACCACCTCGGCTCCACCTCAGATCATCAGGTGTTAGATTCTCATAAGGAGGAGGCAACCTAGATCCCTCACATGCACAGTTTACAGTAGGGTTTGCGCTTCTGTGAGAATATAATGCCGCTACTGATCTGACAGGAGGTGGAGCTCAGACAGTGATGATGACAGCAATAGGGAGCAGTTATAAATACATTAGAAGCTTTAGCTTGCTTGCCTACCACTCGCTCACTTCCTGCTCTGCGGCCTGTTCCTAATAGGCTATAGACTAGTACTGGTCCACAGCCTGCGGTTGGAGACTGAAGTGCTAGAGGAACTGTCATATCCCCTAGATGTTTCCAGAGTCCCCATGAAAATTGTAGAATCTGGGCAAGCAGGTAGGAAGGGAAGTGTTCTCCAAGACCAAGAATCCAAGAACCAATTAAGGTACTTGTTCCCCATCCTGATCATCTCACAACAATTAAGAAATATGTAGATCATTAATAAATTTGTCTTCCTTGATAAACTGAGTGATTTTTGAGTTCACTAGGCTTTATTTTCTGGTTAATTTAAAAGTCTGATTAAAACTTTACCTCTCATAATTGAGATCAATGTAGCATAATCTCTAGTTCTAATTGGATTTTCAAGATTTTGCTTATGGAAAGGGATTGAAATTCGGGGAAGCTGTCAATGCCACTCTTTGTAGGATCAAGACAATCAATACTGATTTTCTAAAAGGGAAAGACTTTAAATGTTTCCACATCAATTTAGGGGAAATATCCATATATGAAATAAGAATGATAAAAATTATTGCAAAGTACCATTAAATCAAACACACGTTTCAATGTGGGCACAGATTCAGTACTGTCAAAGTAGATTATACTTATACTTAGATTCCACAGTAAATAAGTTAAATAGAGCATTCATAGAATTTCTTCTCTTCCATTTATTTAATTTTCCTTTTTTTAATTTGCCACTTTAACAAGAGGTGAATTTTTATGTAAAGAGGTAAATTAATTAGAAATGGAATGCTATGAGTTCATAATATGTACATAGTCTATCACTAGGTAGAAAAAAGAAGAGAGTTACATTCTAAAGAAATGTGAGGCTCAGAGGTTTGTTGATTTATTCCTGCCAGGATCACTCTATTTCTAAACTCCGCT
>NW_012145856.1:3659349-3661212 GCF_000956105.1 Propithecus coquereli
TTATTAAATATAATGCTAATAGGATGCTGTTGAAAGAAGACACTGAGAATTGGCATGGACATAGAATGTAAGATTACAAGGAATTAAAAGGAAGGGTCCCATGGTGGCACACTCTAAAAGTGGAGAGGAAGGAATGAAGACCTGGGCAGGAAATAGTGAGGTGAGATCACAGTACTTGACCCTGTCTATGTAAAACAGCATAGCAACATTAGAAAGTGATAGTCCTAGGAGAACTAAGGCTTCCATGGTGGGTGAAGGAAGCAGAGACTAGTCAATGTGCCTGGCAACAGTCACTGAACAGGTAGAAGTGGGCTAGCAGCAGTGGGGGTCTCTTCACACTGACAAAATATATACCTGACGTGGTATGGAGCCCACGTTAAAAGTTGCATGCAGTTATTCGGCTTCTGGTGCAGGTCTTTTTCATTTTCTTTTTTCAAAATTAAAGACAGAGAAAAAAACTATAAAGGAAATGGTCTTATTTCTGGCATTACCAAAGACGTGGCTCTCTCTTAACTTTCCTTAGGTTACTGGATTACTGAACTGCTTATTTAAATTTGTATCAGATAGCCCATCTATTTGAGCTGAGAGAACAGTGTTCTCATAACAACGAAATGGAAAGAGAAGACATCCTGGAAGAATATAGCCACCTTATTTACTCAAGAAAGGTTTAGTCCAATTATGGATGATTTGAGAGAGTAAGAGAGAACAGGAGAGCAGTAGAGCCAGAGAAGCAGCATACCAGAAAAATATATATATATTTTCTCTGAAAAAGGATATACTATTAGAACCACATTCTGTGTATATTTAAGATGACTGAACAAATAAATATGGAGTCTACGACATATGAGATGAAGAAGAGAGAACATGGTAGCCAAGAATCTTTGATTGCAATTTATTGCAATCCATCACAGAACAGCTTAAGCCAAATAGAAAATGTATTGGCTAGCTTTACTTTTAAGTCCAGAGAGAACTAATAATAGTCATAGCTGGGTCTAGATGCTTAAATTATGACCTAGGGATAGAGTACCTTTCTTCTATGATAGCACAATGTGACAAGGAGGAACAATGTAACTTTACCTGATGAAACTAGGTTGCAGTTATTGAACGGATGTGTGAGAGGATATGACATTGTTGAGCTGGATAGTAAAGAATACATATGTCTCAGGAATACTTGCTAGGTAAGATGTTGCACAAACAGGAAGCAACATGTGTAAAGGATGGTTACATGAAACAGCCTGATGTTAATTAACTAAACATAATTAAGGCAACTCTGATGCCAAAACACTTACAGGCCATGTAAAGAAAGAGGGATATATTAGTTAGGATTCATTCTTTTTGCTTTTATTTATTTATTGAGGTAAAATTCACATAACATAAAATTAACCATTTTAAAGTGAACAAATCAGTGGCATTTAGTACATTCTTGTTATTATGCAACGACCACTTCTTTCTAGTTGTAAAACATGTCCATCACTCCAAAACAAAACCTTGTACCCATTAAGCAGTAACTTGCATTGCCCCCCTCCTCAGATCTTGGCAACCACCAATCTGCTTTCTGTTCCTATAGATTTACAGATTTTGGACATTTCATATAAATAGAATCAAACAATGTGTGACATTTTATGTCTCAGCTCTTTTACTTAGCATGTTTTTGAGGCTAATCCACATTTGTTGTTCATCGCTTTTTATGGCTGAATAATATTTCATTGTACACATCCTAAAACCAATACTTGCACACAATGGACACTGTATAGTAAAAGTATTGGTTTTATTTTATTTTAATTTTATTCTGTTTTGTTTCATTTCGGAATGCATAATCGGAAAAAAGTATTTTTTTTTTTTTTTTGAGACAGAGTCTCACTG
>NW_012145856.1:3664194-3666030 GCF_000956105.1 Propithecus coquereli
TCATCAGGTGTTAGATTCTCATAAGGAGGAGGCAACCTAGATCCCTCACATGCACAGTTTACAGTAGGGTTTGCGCTTCTGTGAGAATATAATGCCGCTACTGATCTGACAGGAGGTGGAGCTCAGACAGTGATGATGACAGCAATAGGGAGCAGTTATAAATACATTAGAAGCTTTAGCTTGCTTGCCTACCACTCGCTCACTTCCTGCTCTGCGGCCTGTTCCTAATAGGCTATAGACTAGTACTGGTCCACAGCCTGCGGTTGGAGACTGAAGTGCTAGAGGAACTGTCATATCCCCTAGATGTTTCCAGAGTCCCCATGAAAATTGTAGAATCTGGGCAAGCAGGTAGGAAGGGAAGTGTTCTCCAAGACCAAGAATCCAAGAACCAATTAAGGTACTTGTTCCCCATCCTGATCATCTCACAACAATTAAGAAATATGTAGATCATTAATAAATTTGTCTTCCTTGATAAACTGAGTGATTTTTGAGTTCACTAGGCTTTATTTTCTGGTTAATTTAAAAGTCTGATTAAAACTTTACCTCTCATAATTGAGATCAATGTAGCATAATCTCTAGTTCTAATTGGATTTTCAAGATTTTGCTTATGGAAAGGGATTGAAATTCGGGGAAGCTGTCAATGCCACTCTTTGTAGGATCAAGACAATCAATACTGATTTTCTAAAAGGGAAAGACTTTAAATGTTTCCACATCAATTTAGGGGAAATATCCATATATGAAATAAGAATGATAAAAATTATTGCAAAGTACCATTAAATCAAACACACGTTTCAATGTGGGCACAGATTCAGTACTGTCAAAGTAGATTATACTTATACTTAGATTCCACAGTAAATAAGTTAAATAGAGCATTCATAGAATTTCTTCTCTTCCATTTATTTAATTTTCCTTTTTTTAATTTGCCACTTTAACAAGAGGTGAATTTTTATGTAAAGAGGTAAATTAATTAGAAATGGAATGCTATGAGTTCATAATATGTACATAGTCTATCACTAGGTAGAAAAAAGAAGAGAGTTACATTCTAAAGAAATGTGAGGCTCAGAGGTTTGTTGATTTATTCCTGCCAGGATCACTCTATTTCTAAACTCCGCTCGTTTTTGAGCAGAACAAATGGGAACTTTTATAAGACTTGCAAAATCCTAATGTTTTCTTTGCTTTTTAGTTTTTAACTTACATAATGTAAGTATCACTCTTTTTTGTGTATAGTTCCATAAGTTGTGATAAATGCACAAAATTGTATAATTAAAACCATGACCACCACCAAGATACAGACTATTCCATCACCCTGCCTCAAAATTATCTTGTGCTGCCCCTTTGTAGCTACTCTTTTCTCCCACAATATGTAGCCTTTTCAGTTTGTCTTATTGCATTTAGCATAATGAATTTAAGATTCACCCATGTTGATGTGTGTATCAACAGTTTCTTCCTTTTATTGCTGAGTAGTACTTCTTTGTATGGCTGTATCATCATTTGTTTATTCATCATTAATTAAAGAACATTTACATTGTTACAATTTTTACCAATTATATATAAAGCTTTTATACACACTCCGATATAGGAGGTTTTCATGTAACATAAGTTTTTATTTCTTTTGGGTTAACAGATAGGATTTATCACTGAATCATATGGTAAGTGTATTATAAACTGTGTAGGAAACTACCAAACAGCCATAGTGGGTGTGCCATTTTGCTTTCTCACTAGCAATGTATGAAAGTCTCAGTTGCTTCACTTCCTCCCCAGTTCTTGGTACTGTCAGGTCTTTTTCCTCTTTTCTTCTCCCCCTTCCCCTTCCTTCCCCTCCCCTCCTCTCCTCCT
>NW_012145856.1:3667651-3668690 GCF_000956105.1 Propithecus coquereli
TTTTGGCTGTTCTAATTTCTTTGCCTTTAGATACAAATTTTATAATATGCTTCTCAATATCTTTAAAACCTACTTCCACGTTTTTGATTAAGAATGTGTATAATTTATAGACAATTTTATGGGAATTGGCATTTTAACAATATTGAGTCTTCCTATTCATAAAAATAGTGTGTGTTATGTTGTTACTTATTTATTTCTTCCAATTTTTTTTTTCTTTCACTTGAGGAGATTATTGCCTGGAATCAATTCAATACTAGCCTTTGTTCTATTAGTTCTCTGGGATTAGGGATTGTTATAGTCTCCTAGTATCCTTCACTACTGATAAACTCTATGTAATAATAATCTGCATTCTTTCTTTTCCTACTATATTTTTTTTTTCATTTCCCCAGTGTGTTATATAATATTTTTATTGGGGGAGAGGAGTCTTGTCTTCTCAGTTGATGCCTAATATGGGAATGTGCCCTAAAATATTCTTTAATAAGTCTGTAGATATTGGATATTTTTGTTTATTTTTTTCAGCATTGCTTAGGTGGGAGCTATATGTCACAAATAATGAAAACTGAATGAGAGTTAAAGACCAGGTGAGCCTCCAAGGGCTAGCATTTTCTCATTGGTATATATGGCACATTTATAGGTTTATTCCTCCAACTGCTTTTCATGGATTGTAGGTTTTTATGATGATTATAGGTGGCAGTGAGAATAATAAAACAGGAAGGTATTTTGCAATGTCAATGGAGTCTTAACTTGTGGGGAAAAATATGAGCTCACTTGAGGTAGATATCAGACATGTACTGCTTGTGAAGCCAGTTATTGTGAGGTTGCGAGGTTTGCAAAAATAATTACATTACCCTAGATTTCGTAGATTAGTTTTTTTTCTATGTTACGCTGAAACCCCAATAAGAAAAAGCTATAAATAAGGGGGACAGGTAATGTTAATATTAACCACTAGTAAAGCACAAAGTTTTTTGACATTTGCTGTTTGATTTCTGAGATAATTGCATGTGGATGAAGAAATGAATCTTGGGCATGTTAAGGTACT
>NW_012145856.1:3670655-3672402 GCF_000956105.1 Propithecus coquereli
TTCTGCAATAATATTCACCACAGAATAGAATGCAATAGAAAGGAATAAAAGAGTAAGAGGAAATCGCAGAAATTTCTAGTGGCTGACACTTTCATTTCACAAATAAGACTATGGTCCAGGACAAATCCTCATCTATTGGCACTTAAGCCCAAGATAGTTTCGAATCCATGTAAAGTATCATTTATTTATACTGCTTTTTAGGATTCAAAGTGGTGTAGGAGCCATTCACCAAGTAAGTAGGCAACGGAGTGCCCCAAACAAGCACAAAACTCCAATAGGAGATGCTTGGACACAAGAACAACCTGGGGTGTAAGGCACAGGGTGAGATACTAACATAGACAAGAGAGAAATAACGCAAAGCAATGCAAAAGGAAAATTACCAACTGAATCAGTTTTTTGCCACTGCCTCTTGAGTTCTCTATGGTGCCTGTAAAGCAGAACTTTTCTTATGGACCAGTGATCAGCAACACCTGGAAAGTGTGAAATGTGCAAGATAAGAAGCCAGTTTCTACTCTTTTGAAACTACTGGGACCTTGGGGGCTCTAGGTCTTGCAGGAGAGGACATTGTCTAGTTCAGGTCTTGCTCTCAGCTATCAGTGTTAACTCTATCTAGGTTATCCCCCGGGGGTATAAATTTTCTATTGTTTAAGGTGAATGAATTGCACTTGCAGTTTCTGATAATCTGTGTTTTATGTCCTTCTCTGATTTCTTCCAGAAGTTGAAATTTGCCCTTTTCCATACAGAACAATTTTGTAATGCCTGGCTTTTAACCCACTTTCTAAGAGTGAATTGAGACTGTCATCACTTGAGCAGAGCTAAAAGAAGAAAGAGATTTTTTGTTACTTTCTGCTACTTGTAATATCTGTTAGGATGGGGGTGGGGTTCCTTCCTGCAACCTCATATTAATAATTTATTAGTCCTTTCCTGAAGAGAAATTCAGTGAGGACTATCTGCCCCTCTGCCTACTGTGTTCTGGAGGAGGTGGAGTGACTGATGTGCCTGGGTTCAGGAGGAGATATTAGGTATGTATAGACAATTCATTTCTTTCTCCTTACTCCTGCAAGTGAACTGCCTGTAAGAAGTGTGTGTTCTGTTATTCTATTGTACACATCCATGATGTCGGACTGCTGTATGGGGGATCATGCAGCAGTCAAGCTGTGCTGTGTACAATTCTGCTATTTCTGGGATTCAGTTATAAGATGTCATCACCCCAAGTATAAATACTTATTTTAATAATAGCTTGGCCAATAATATAGGAATAATTTTGCCTCCCCTTGTGTGCTTTATTTCTGTGTCTTACCATTTTTTGTCAATTTTGAGATTGTAATTTATCTGAAATTGAGATGCATCTTGAAATGAATGACATATAAAAATGTCATTAGGAGCATTTTCTTTCTTAGCAATCAATAAAATGATGGTATTTCTAACAGTTGGTGATGCCCATGATCTGGCAAAATATAATCATAATTGGTTTAGAAATGGGGTAGGAGTCAGGTAGTGCAAAATTTTGGCCTCAGTAGCGCCACGTCCTGGGGTTAATAAAAACATTCAGCTTCCATGGGGTGGCAAGCATTCATGTGGAGTCACATTTGGAAATGAGCTTCATGTCCAGCCAAGATGGCCACGTTTTATACAAAATGATAATTAAATGGCTTAACTTTTAAGACTGTATTCTCATTGTTTCCAAATGAGCACTGCACCCTGCTTACCGCTCACTCCCAGGTTTTTAATTCATGAAAATGCTGTT
>NW_012145856.1:3672452-3673646 GCF_000956105.1 Propithecus coquereli
TCACAGCAACCTCAAACTCCAGGGCTCAAGCAATCCTTCTGCCTCAGCCTTCCAAATAGCTGGGAGTACAGGCATGCACCACCATGTCCAGCTAATTTTTTCTCTATATATTTTTAGTTGCCTAGCTAATTTCTTTTTATTTTTAGTAGAGACAGGGTCTCGCTCTTGCTCAGGCTGGTCTTGGACTCCTGAGCTCAAACGATCCTCCTGCCTCAGCCTCCCAGAGTGCTAGGATTATAGGCATGAGTCACTGTGCCCAGCTTATATTCTTGAAGATTTAATTTAAGGTCCATGATGATCATGAAAGATATATAGAACTTGCTAGCTATCTCATTCATGCAGCAGTATCTTGAATACTTCTCTAAATATTTATTGAACACCTACTATATGCCAGGTACAGTTTTAGGTCTTGGGGGTACAGTAAGACAAATACTGTCATGGGTATGCAATCTAATGAGGGAGACAGAGCAGACATATAATAATTAATTAGACATATACTGCATTAGATAAAAATAAATACTATGTAAAAAAAAAAGGAAAGAAAGTATGGATGGAAGGGAGACAGGAAATTTTGTAGGCTGCATTTTTAAAATAAGGTGACCAGTTATGTATCTGAATACATTCCTGAGGAGATGAAGGAGTAAACAATTTGGAGATCAAGGGAAAGAGCATTTGCAGGCTGAGGGAAGATTCAGTGGAAATGACCATGACCTGTGGTTCAAGTGTCCCTGTTATTTCCAAGGACCAGCAGACCAGCAAGAAGGCTCTTTGTGCTGGAGTGGAGGGAAGGAGACTGAACACAGTAGGGAGGGTTGGAAGAACTGTCACAGATACTCAGGAGGTGGCAAGCTCATTCATATGGCTTTATTGGCATTGTGAGGATTTTATGTTTCTCTGTGAATAAGTTGGGAAGACATTTTTGAGCAAACGGCACACTTAGTTCTTGTTGTTATTCTAAAGTCAAATGGGAGAGACAGACGTTGATAAAATAATCATAAAAACAAATCTAAAAACAAAGGAAATAAATGCTAAAACCAAAACCAGTTAAACAGATTATGCTGATTTTAAGAATTGACTTTTGTGCTTGAATATGAAAGATGAGTAGATGTTAACTAGTTAAAAGGTGTAAGTTTATAAATAATGCCTTATTGAATGTTATCACTCTAAGAAGTAGTGTTTTTAGCACTTTATTTG
>NW_012145856.1:3673696-3674210 GCF_000956105.1 Propithecus coquereli
TTTTTAAAAATTTAAATTAACATAAAAGGAGAACATTTTCAGATATTAAAGTGAAAAATGGGAGGATATACCATGTTGAGTTGCAGTTGAAACCTGAAGCTACAAACAGTACGAAGTGGCTCAGGATCCTTGACCTCAGCACCTCTGCAGAGTGTGGGGACCATCTCTGTAACCTGTTTATTGCAGGGGGTGAAAATTTGACTCACGGATAAAGTTAGGAATTGCCTATCTATAGATGGGAAAAAAAATACCTCTAGACTTTATCACTCCCCACATCCCACTTATATCCACACTCAAACTGAAAACCAAGTTACATTATTATAATTACAACATTATAATTGACAAAGTGATAGTCTACAGATTATATAAAAGGTACCTAAAAATTCATGAGAAAAAAATGTCAAACGGAAAGTAGTTCAAGGATATAAATAAAATATTCACAGAAGAAGAAATCCAATTGCCTATATGTGTATATGTTTACCCTCTCAGGTTTAGGGAAGTGGAAATTACTGAA
>NW_012145856.1:3676377-3676993 GCF_000956105.1 Propithecus coquereli
TATTAATTTACACAATATCCTCATGGTTACAGGACCTGAGGAAAATATACCAACAGTCTAACACTGATTGTATGTTATCGATGAGGGATTATATTTTTTCCCTGATATCACTTTATTTTTCATATTTTCTACCATTATCATGTATTATTTCTGAAAGTACTTTTTAAACATACTATTTCATTGAAAGCTACCAAAAATAGAAAATATCAAGGTTTTTCCCTCTTACACATTCAATGATCAAACTCAGAAATAATTACAACAAATACGTATGGTCTTTTAACACAATCATGCTGTGTACAATTGTATCATCTCCTGTGTTCTCCATTTTGACATACCTATGAGTTGGCCAGGTTAGGTTGGATGACTATGGCCATGGAACAGAGCCAGGTTAGCCAGACTGTGAAAATTACTCCCCCCAGCCTGTTACCACAGTTCAGGACCCCACCACTGCACAGTACCCAAACAGACATAGACATAGAGCATATCAAGACTGAAGAGCCTCTGCTCTAAAGAATATCTACTATATATGCTGCCTATGTATTTTATCATCTCATACTCATTTTATCATATTTTTTACAGGGACTGGGCATTTTGAAATATATAACTTAATTAAAAA
>NW_012145856.1:3677043-3679623 GCF_000956105.1 Propithecus coquereli
GGAAGAGGATATGTGAACAATGTAGGGAATAAAAAAACCTATACGAAAGACACTTGTGCATTGACTTAAGAAGTCTGAACCATGGTTGTACCAAACATTAACAATAATATTATAATTCTAAAGTAATTGAAACAATGTAATATGATGCAAGACGAAAAAGAAAACGGTATTAAATGTCCTGAAATGAACTGGATTCTATTTAAAAGATAATTATCTAGTTACCATGAGAAAGGTTGAGTTATTCTATAAAGGACCGATTTTTATCTATTCCTAAAGCAAAATTTAGATCCTCACCTCTTAGAGTACACTAAAATAAATTTGAAATATCTTATGTTGTTAAATCTCCAAAGTAAAAACGTTAAAACACCCTGAAATATAATATGAATATTTGGCCTCCAAATATAGGAAGCCTTTATAAGTATTAAAGGAAGTCATCAATTGATTGGCCTAAGGCATTGTGTGTAGTATTTTCTGGCAGGGATTCTAGTTCGAGATGGAACAATGAGCTCATCTTTACCTCCTTTTCCTCCAAAAAATTCCTCTGAAAGGAAAATAAAAGGAGTTAAAGATAATATATTCATAATTGTGCTAAGAATGGAAAGAGAGGACATTAGTGGATTAGGAATTTGACAAGTTCTGGGAAATAGAAAGTGGATTGAATCATGATGGACGAATCAAAATGAGCACATAGGCCAGTCCAGATACTGAAGGCTGCTGTACATTCAAGAACTGGCAAAGCCCTGGAGAGACTTCAGTCTCAGAGTTACAAGTTGACAAAGTAAGAGCAGGTAGTAGTGATAAGTATAGCAAATAGTTGAAGGAATGCCTTTCTGGGAAGGATGCCTCCGAACTGCGATGACTATTACAGCAAAGACATACACTATAGCAAATAAATAAGTGCCTAGAGAAACTCTGGTCCCAAAATGAAGCTTTCCCTATTTTGTCTTTGGAATAATGAGAAAAAGGGGTGAAGAGGCCAAGCCTTTGTTTTCTACACACACACCCTAATGTGAAACCTGACAGTTGGTAGACAAAACCCACAACAGTCATAGTTCGAGTCTCTCATTTAGGTAAAAGAGTTAGTAAAGAAAACAAGACTTCTCACATGGCAAGGAAAGCTATCTACTTACTCTTTCATTCATACATATAGATAGGCAAAACATTTTTTGGGAATTTCATTGTTAAACTAGTGAAATAAATTCCCCCTTTCTTTTTTTTTTTTTTTTACCACTTCTTGTTTTGACAATTACTAAAAAACAAGGTCAATGAACAACAGAAACAGATTCCATTTTGGATAAAACAAGGAAATACAATGAATTATAAGTTATGGAGATTAAAGTAAGAGAGAGTGGAACTTCACATAACAACTGGAGAGAGATGAAAAGCAAACAAGACTCTTCAAACGAAATAAATAGGAATAAATACTCCTCTTCAAGTTACACACACCTACAAAACTTCAGATGGAGAATATCAGTTTCTGCACACTGTGAGCTGAGGAGTGGAGTTGGATAAGAATAATTTAGATCTCCAGGTCTTTACCTCTATCTACTACCACATCTCATCCAGTAAGACTGATTGATTGTCTTTTGCAACCCTACAGAGTTTTAAATTCTTGACAAGATTGTGTGGCTTCAGAAGAGGGAAAAACATGCACAGCAACAGGCTTGGATAAAGTAACAGACTGAAAAGACAAGGATTTATTTCTATTTATTATCATGTCAGATTAGCTTGATGCAGTGCTATCTTCATGCACATAATAAATAGGAAAAAAATGCAATGCACAATATGAAATCTGATTGAAGGACATGGAAAGCTATCAAGGCACTTAGAAATCACAGGGCCAAGAAACCTCCCCACCAAAAAAAGGGATACACAGAAAAGTGAGTCTGCTCTTCAGTGCTGCTCTTCTTCTTTAACATTTGCTGACACACAGTTGTGATTGAGAGATGGAGAGGATAAGCTGACTCTTTACAGGATCTCTTGCTAAAGGGACAAAAAATGGAGATCAGGGTACACCAAGAAGCATCCTTGGTAAATATCTCAGAATTTTACGTGGAAGCCTCTGAAGAATAATTCTATGGTCTGATTGTGCCCCTCCAAAATTCATGTTGAAAGCTAATCCCCATTGTGGGAATATTAAAGGATGTGGGCCTTTGGGGAAGTTATTAAGGCATGAAGGCTCTGCTCTCATGAATGAGATTAGTGATCTTATAAAAGAGATTGAAAGGTGTGTGTTTGCTGCTTCTGCCATATGAGGCTACAGCAACAGGACACCACCTATGAAGCCCTCACTAGACATTAAGTCTGCAGGAACCTTTATGGTGGACTTCCCAGGCTCCAGAACCATGAGCAATAAATTTATGTTGTTTCTGAATTACTCAGTCTAAACTACTTTGTCATAGCAGCCTGAATGGACTAAGACAAATGACAGTGAAGGTGTAGGGCAAACCTGACTTGAGGAGCCCTAATAAAAACTAAAGACCTGCAAATCAGCTCAGATCATGAAATGTATTGAGGCCATGTAGCCCTATGTTAACTTCCTAACGGAAGCAGAAGTCAATTCCTTTTGTAGCAGAGAAA
>NW_012145856.1:3679673-3680650 GCF_000956105.1 Propithecus coquereli
AGAATTTTGTCTCTAAGGAATCTATGAGGTCTGTATTAAGATTGTGTTCTTCCAAAGAAGATTTACTTTGATTCTGCTATTTGTCCACTTTAAGTTTTGGATAATGTGCATAGTATAAATTCAGGCTCTAAATCCACTGAAGGCCTGACCTATTAACATACAATCTAGGGAAAAATTTGATTTCTTGTATCCAGAGTCAAGGTAGATGGGTCTCCTAACTGTCTATCTTGGTGATGTCTTTTTCCCCTGATAGAAGACTGATCATGACTTGGCCCACTATACATTTAGTAGTTTACTTGTTGTCGCTGCGCTTCATTCTCTGCCATGGACCCAGTGCCCAGAGTGGGGCTTGGCACAGAGTGGGATGGGAAAAAAAAGTCCTTGAATGAATCAAGTATCTTTCTATTTTTAGACATAAATGTAACTCTCAGAGTTAATACAGATTCAGTAATTAGTGACTCAATATAAAATAATAAACATGGATTATTTTCTTTAGATATCTGAGATCAACTCTACCACTCTACTAAGAAAATACAATTACTTAATTATAATAGTTGAAGTAGAGAGAAGATAGAAATTTGGAGCTGTCCCATTGAATATGACTGCTCTTAGCTACATGTGGCTATTGTAATTTAATTTTAACTTAATTAAGATAAAATGAAATTTTAGAAGTCAGTTCTTCTATCATCCTAAGCACATTTCAGTTACCCAAGAGTCACATAGTTACTGTATTAGACAATACAGAATATAGAATATTTCCATCACCGTAGAAAACTCTGTTGTGCAACTGTGATTGAGGGCATGCCACAGGATTAGAGGGAGTTGCAGAGGGAGAAATTTTTTTGCAGTAGATCAGTGAGAGTATTCAAACACCTATTCTAAAGGAGCAAAGGAAGGGGACTCCAGGATGAGGGGAGGTACAGAAAAATCCCACCTCTTTCCACTTTTGCCACAAGACAACTTGACAAAAATATTTG
>NW_012145856.1:3683185-3683657 GCF_000956105.1 Propithecus coquereli
ATTTGTTTTGAATCAGAGACTATGGGGGTTAGAGATCTTGGGTAAGAAAGAAGACTTGAATTCTTGTTTAGAGTAAGTTATGCAAAAATCTTTTGGATTCATTCTTTCCTTTCCATCTCCTCCCCTCAACAGCTTTATTTTCCACAGATTTACACCAAAGATCTCTAAAGTAAGATTAATGCACTCCTAAGAGTTCAGAAGATTATCCAGTGGGGCTATGAAGAAAATCCTAGAATTTCTATAAACATTTATTCTTTATCAAAAAATAAAGAAGAAACGAAGCTTACGAATCTAAAAATATGTATTTACAATCTTTAATGTAAGATACGTAACTTATACATATATTTACATATAATTTATGTTACGCACATTTATCCAGTTATGGTATTTGATGTGTAAATTGCCATTGGTACCCACAGTCAGTTTCTATGTAATATGGCCCTGTGTCACTTAGAATAGCCAAGATACCCTG
>NW_012145856.1:3685754-3686101 GCF_000956105.1 Propithecus coquereli
ACACTTTGGTTACATATATTGCCTTTGCACAACCCAAGTCAGAGCTACAAGTGTGCCCATCTCCCAGACAATGCGCAGTGCACACATTAGGTATGAATTTACCTATCCCTTCCTCCTCCCTCCAATCAGCCCGACACTTGATGAATGTTACTTCCATATATGCACGTAAGTGTTGATCAATTAGTACCAATTTAATGGTGAGTACATACAGTGCTTGTTTTTTCATTTTTGTGATACTTTACTTAGTAGAATGGTCTCTAGCTCTATCCAGGATAACACAAGAGGTATTAATATTAGTTCACTATTGTTTTTTTATGGCTGAGTAGTACTCCATGGTATACATATAC
>NW_012145856.1:3686151-3687705 GCF_000956105.1 Propithecus coquereli
AAAATATTTATTTTATGTGGCATATTAACTATTCTTATAGCATTTCTCTCCCCATGAGACAGATGTAATGATGTTAAAATTATAGAAATAGTACATAAAACATTTAAAACAATATTATTTATAGAGATACAAATATCCCAACTATAATATTTTCAAATTAAAACTCTCAGCATACTCTAATAAGACATCATAAACAAATTATAGTTTATCAAATGAGTTAAATGATACTTTAATATTATTATTATTATTGCCTTAAGTAGCTAAGGAACTACATGGCCATTTAGTCATAAACATTGACATGACATAGATGCACATATATATAAAATGTGCTTGTTTAGTAAATAGTCCCTACTTGCCTAGAATGTATCAGGGGTTGTCACAGCACCTTTAGTCTATGAGGACATGGAGCAGTGAATAGTCATAATCCAGTGACATAAGTGCATGACTGGGGGAGCTGGTGAGCACATTTGCTGTAGGAGTCCATAGCTACCTCACCAAGACCCCTTCCATTGTGATAGGAGAAAAAGGCATAAAGATGGGTGGGGTTGCAGGTTAATTTCTACACTGGGGGAGGAGGTTGAGACAGGAAGTTGAGAAAGGTAAATAGGTCAGATGATTTGCTGAGAATGAGAACAGAGATGAGGTGGAAAGTGTGAGTAGTGGAGAAGGTTTGAAATAGTTGTTTTGGGGAAAAGGAGTGCCTTTAGCAGAAAAGAATAGCTACTATTTACCTAGAGTTGCCACATTTTACACTTGTTATACTTACTTCACTTGAGCCTAACAGCCTGGTTAGGTAGGTAAATGTTGTGTAATACAGAAGAATAGCCGGCGACCTGGGGTTCTTCAGTGCACTGAACCAACAGGGAAAGAATACAGGGGTTTACTGTATTGGCTGGAATAATTGATCTCAGTTATTTAGGGGGAATGGGTTGCTGCTATAGAGTAGGGGAAGGGAAGATTCTGAGAATTCTCTGGGATTTTTGGGGGTGCCTTTTTGTTCATGTTCAAAGATAAAAGTTAATGGAAAACTATAGCAGCCCAATAAAGGTACCACCACTGGTTCAGATCTTCCAGGAATAAAGATTACTCTCCAGGTAAAAAATCCTTTCCCTGCTACTGTCTGAGAGCAGAGGGAACATGGAATAGATGGTAGAATAAGGAAGTTATAAATATCAATTCCAGCCTCAGGAGTTACAGATGGACATGAGGACTGTAGGAATGCTGTGTATTTTCTTTCTAGCTTCTGCTGGTAACTAGACTCCAAAGATGGCCCCAGTGAACCACCTCCTGCTGTTGATACTTGTTTGTAGCTCCCTCACACATTGGGATGGGCTGGCTAGTCTGTGACTTGTGTCAACCACTTAAATGCAGCAGAAATGAAACTGTGCCAATTCTAGACCAAGCCCATAGGAGGACTGTCAGCTTCCACTTTCTCCCTCTTGGAACACTTGCTTTCAGGATCCCTGAGCCACCATGAAATGAGTGTACCACCTTGCTGGAGAGATACTGTGGAAAGACTGCATGGAAAGGCAAAGAGGCTCTGTTAGAGTATCC
>NW_012145856.1:3690880-3692589 GCF_000956105.1 Propithecus coquereli
GACAATTACCAAATACATGGATAACAACATTTGTTCTGGGCCACTAAAAGAATATCAGAGAAGAAATAAGGAAATATCTATCCAGATAGATTTTTAAGAGTTGTTTCTTTGACAAATGCAATGCTTTGAGGAACATTTTAATAAAAATGACTACTAGTGAAAAAGCTAGCTTGTGTGGAATTAAAAATAAACAAGAATGCCAAGCACTAACAATGACTTCAGACAAATTTCATTGCTCCCACCTTTTCTATATTCCAGTCTTTCCTTCACTAATACTCCCAGAAGCAGATAACTTCTTAAAGCTTGTCTCCAATCATGCCATCATCTTACCCATGTGCGGGAACTGCCTCTCTTCAGAAAAGTATAAGCTTCCCTATTTTGTGACCCTACTTATTTCTTCTATTCTTATTTTCCACATTTTACTAAATGCATTATTTATTCTTGCCACATTAGACTATGTATTTCCGTACATACCTTTTCTAAAAATCGTAAACTTCTATCTTCCTTTTCTATATGTCAAATCTTCTGCATTTTTCAAGTTAATCTCAAATGCTGCTGTCTTCATAAATCCTTTCCTGCTCTCTCAATTGAGATTTTATATCTCCTTCCTTTATATCCCCATTTGCATAGTTTTCTTATCTTTTTACATCTCTTGAGAGAAACGACTTTACCTTATTTGTCTCTTACTAAGACTTTTGGATGAATTGAATTGGCTCCTCTTCCTCCAAACTCAGTCGAGGGCCCACCTCCTCCACGAAGCTTCTCTGACTATTTGTTCTTTATCTGGGCCTAGTAACTGAATGTCTACAGCTCTTTAGCGTGAAAACAAAATCATTTTTTAAAATTTTACAGCTATGTTTTATATTTAGATATTTCTTTTGAGAACTCTCATAAGGTAAGTGTATATCCTTCTTGTGGAATCTTACTTTTTTGGCATAAAATAACAACAATTAATAATATGAACACCAAAAGTTCTATTTTGGTGCACAAAGCATACTGCTTAAACCCATTTGTATTGTCTTCAATATGAAGTCAAATTCATAGACATTGTCAAGACAATACCCACCGAGACGTGAAGGTATTGGGCTATAGAAGAAACTATCAAACATAAAGATTCAATTTAGGTAACAGAATGTATAACAAATCAATGTGCATTTCATATAAGTTCTAGCATAATAAAGAATTAGCTTTCAAAGAAGAAAAAATGCCAAAATATTTGCTTGTTAAAGGTACCCTTTAAGCTAAGTGCTAAGTACAATTCATTCAAACGCTTTCCAGTATTCATCTTCTTCAAGCTGTCTCAGCCACATGATCAGCAGTCATTGTACCAGAAGACAAATGTATCCATCAAGTGGGTGTTGGAAGGAAGGAAGAAGAGCAAGATATATGTCTATAAGTTTAGGACTTAACACAGTAAGGAGAGAATCTAGAGTGGGAAAGACGCACTACGAGGACACACAGTGGAAAGATGGACGGGGAACAGGTTTATCCCTGAACATGAGACACAGAACTTTTTAAACCAGCATCGTTATCACTTATTCACCAGGGACCTTCATAAATGTCAGAAATTATTTGTGTCTCTTGCTACCTGCTCCTAACAGACTTTCTTAATACTGGTAGCTTCCCATCTAGTCTTACTCATCTTGTTCCACATAAGAGTTACCTAGTTAAAGCAACTCATTTCCTTTAGCAGTAAAAACTCCCCCCCC
>NW_012145856.1:3692639-3693924 GCF_000956105.1 Propithecus coquereli
TTTTTATAAAGGGCCAGATAGTAAAATACTTTTAGCTTTGTGGTCCATATTCAACTCTGCCCACCACTGTAATATAAAAGTAGTCATAAGAAATATGTAAATAACTGGCCATGGCTGAGTTCCAATGAAATTTTATAAGAACAGGCTACTGAGCATTTGACCCATGGGTCATGATTTGCTGAACCCTGTACTAGAAACATTCTTCTGATCCTTAAACTCATGAATGGACAGTTAGAAATACTCCCATGAAATTTAGGAACAAGCTATATATATCCACAGTCTTAAGTCCATTTGGGCTGCTATAACAAAACACCATAGATGGGGACCAAGTGGCTTATGAACAGAAATTTATTTCTCACAGTTCTTCAGACTGGAAAATCCAAGATCAAGGCAACAGCACATTTGGTATCTGGTGAAGGGGCCCCTCCTCCTAAACAGCTATCTCCTTACTCTAACCTCACATGGCAGAAGGGGAAGGAGTCTTTCTTGAATCTCATTCATAAGGCGTCTGTCCTCATGACCTAATCACCCCTTAAAGGTCCCATCTCTTAATACCATCAACGTGAAGATATTCCTATGTATTTCAGTGTAGGAATTTTGGGGGACATAAACATTCAGACCATAGCATTACATCCCTGAATCCCAAAAATTCATGTCCTTCTCACATGCAAAATGCATTCATTCCATCCTGAAAGCCCCAAAAGTCTTAACTTGTTCCAGCATCAATTTTAAAATGTAAGTTGCAAGCCTCATATAAATATCATCTAAATTAGATATGGGTGAGACTAAAGGCACAATTCATTCTGAGGCAAATTGCTCTTCAGCTGTGAATCTGTGAAATCAAACAAATTGTGTGCTTCCAAAATATAATGATGCGATAGGCATAGCACAGATATTCCCATTCCAAAAGGTAGAAATAGGAAAGAAGAAAGGAATGACAGGTCCCAAGCAAGTCCAAGACCTTAAGCCTTGAGAATAATATTCTTTGAGTTGATGCTCTGCCCTCCAGGCTCACTGGGGAGGAGGTCCCCACTTTTGAACACGCTGGGACTGGGAGCAGCACACTACACACCTGCTTGAACTGCACCTGGGTCTACAGAAGTGTAGGGTGATGGGGTGCTGGACTCGAGCCTGCGCCTACACGGTGAGATGGCACTGGGCAGTGGGGCCCCTCATTTGAAATAATTCTGCTGCTCAGGCCCTTGCACTCTGGGCTTGTGGTTGGAGGGACAGCCTACATTATTTCTGAAATGCCTTTGGGGTCATCCTTCCATTGTTTTGGACA
>NW_012145856.1:3695544-3697089 GCF_000956105.1 Propithecus coquereli
ATATTATATCTTTTGAATACATTTCCCACACTTTGATAATTTCCCATGTCTAAATCCTGCTACTCCAATGTAAAATTAAAAACAAAACAAAACAATACAATAAAATAAGCCAAAACACACTACCTACCTTCCCTTGTTTGTTGCTTCTAAGTACCAGATAATTCTAGTTTGGCTTCTATCAATCAATGAACACATATAAGACTTAACTCAGGACTGAGTAACATGAAAAAGGAGGATGGACCAAGGGCAAGCATTTTTACTGTCTTGGGTTTAGCAAAGTCAAGTTTAGAGCCAGTGACTGGAAAGACAAATCCCTGATTCTATAACTTTCTGATCATAAGAGAGACAGCACTGGTAGTGTACCTGGCAAGAGCAACTGTGGCTTCCAGTTCTTGTAGCTTCCTAAGCATGTAAGAGATAGTCTAAGCCTAGAAACAGTGGCTATGTAAGCAAATTCTTGAATCAGAACTTTGTAATCATGGTGGAGACAGCAGCAACCTTGCCTGAAGTCTCTTGGGATGCCTCTAACGAATCTTTGAGTTCTCTCTGTTTTTCAATAAATACCTTTCTGATGAAGTTTCCTACAATGGATTCCATTGTCTGCAACTGATAATTCTGTCTAATACACCAAACTATTGTGAACTTAGTAATATCAGAACTGATGAGATCCACCCTACTTCAAAAGAAATAGCTTTATTATGATATTATTACTATTATCACATAGATGATTTATGCCTAATTAAAGTTGCTCAGAATTGTATAAAGTCCTAGGTTCAGGGATAAAATTGGACTATGGTTTTTTGTTTTGTTTTGTTTTTGTCCTTAATACCCATTTCTACCTCAACATAAGCACCCTTTCTGAAACGATATAAGGCGCTGATACTAAAGCCAATGTTTTTGGTTTTTACTTGCTATTCGTAAACCTGGTTTTGTCACATAGTATGTTCTTGATCCTTTCGCATAGGACTGGTCTCTGCCTAACGAGAGACAAACTGGCAAGGAGTATTCTGAAGGTATTAACTTTATTTCCAGTTTTGCCCTGTATTTCATGTTCTTTTCATTCAAACTTCCTTACCTACAAAATTACTGTAGATAATTTATTAGTCAGCATAGCCCCAGGGCCTTTAAATTGGGCTCTTTTTGCTTCTTATTTAAGCAGATTCCCAGGACAAAGAAGGGGGTCTTATCTGTTGTAGAAAGATTTCTGTCTATCCTTAACAATTCATCTGGTCTCTCTCTCATCTTTCAGGAGTGGAAACCAGCTGTGTAACTGAAACAAACACATCACATAATTCTCATCACATTATGTTAACTTATTCAGGTAAAAGAATGGTGACACACAACCATGGCTTCAAGATGTTATATTGTGAGCCTGTAGTTTGCCTCAGTTTTATATTTTGTATGCCCAGGCTAAGTTAAATTTTTTACAAAGAATGTGACAATTTTAAAAGTGGTAACATATCATGCATCCAGAAGAGCTATGACAAGTTCTCTAACTCATCTCCAAAATAATTATATGAGAAAGAATTAGAAAGTTGTCTGTGT
>NW_012145856.1:3697139-3698721 GCF_000956105.1 Propithecus coquereli
AAAGTAGCACTACTGAAAACATTGTGGACTTTAAAGTTAGAGAAATTACATGTGACATTATTCTGACCCTGAGTTTCAAGATTGTTGAATGTAAGTTTTATCATGTATCATCTGTAAACTGAGAGTGGGCAACATTTTATTGGGTTGTTGTGAGGATTAAATTGCCCATTTTCTGCATCCCCATTGTCTATAATTTTGCCAGGTACATAGTAGGGCACTCTATGACTATTAAATCAAGGTATGAATATATGCATACATTCATGAATGCATGCATGGATAAATGAGTGAAAAGGCATGGTATGGCCCAAATGTGGTTAATAAATATTTGTTCCATCTGCTTTTACTCCTTCTGCCTTCAGGGTAATTATAATGACTAAACAAGTCAACATAATGTGTTTAAATCATAAGTAGCTACTGAAAAAAATGACTTTTAGTTTGCTTCCTTTCAGCATCTCTGCATATGTCTATATATATTGATTTATATGTACTTCTAAGTTTTTCTACTGAAAGATATGTAAACACTTAGAAGACAAAGTAAGATGTGTATCAGATTAACTGCAAGTTGAATATATGGATATTTTTTAACATACCTAAAATAAAGCTATTCATGAGGTTTTCCATCTTCTGAGTTCCACAGCATGCCTAGTGTGTATGACATAATTCAGCACTCATTCTAGGCTGTCACAAACTCCCTTTGTTACACTAGGTATGTTTGCCAGCCCTAACTTCCTGCTGGACTATAAGTACCTTGAATGAGGGGCTATAATTTCTCTTTTGCCATAGCATGTAGCTAAATATGTTATAATACATTATATCAATTAGGATGACATGAAATTAATATTCCATGATATGTCTTTTCTCACTCCCCATTAACTATACATAGAGAAGTAAAAACAGCCCCAAAGACGAAGGAGTGCCGTGGTTAAAGTGTAGGCTCTGGAGCCAGACTGCTGAATATGAGCGTTCTCTCCACCAGATGGAAAAGGATTGTCCAACATGGAATTAGGACAATCCTGTGCCTAATTAGGTAGGATTAGTAACTGCCTCTTAAAATTGTTCTGTGGATTCAATCTTCTACTACACTTAAAGCCCTTAGAACAGCTCCTGCCCATAGTGAGAGAACAATAATGTTAGCTGCTGTTGTTACCGCCATCATGCAAAGATCAGAGGCGATAACAAATATAAAACCCAGCCATTTTTGAGAGACACATCTGAAACTAAAGGATGTCAAAGACTTGGAAATAAAAACATATATAATTCACCACCACACAAACAATGACAAAATAAAGTAAGATTAACACTATAAATATGACACAAAGGAAAATAAGAGTAAAAAATTTCATGGAATAAGGAGAGACATTTATGATTAACAGACGATAAATTCCATTGGAAAGATACAGCTGTTACAAACTTTTAAGAACCTAACAAATGCAAAGAATATAAACATATCTATGATCACAGTGGCACATAGATTAGAAATTCACTCAATTAGAAAAATAGAAAAAGCAAAATGAGCAACATATCTGTCATACTTCTGTAAAGACATGTAGATATAGTTAGACATGAAATCTGTGTGTATTTG
>NW_012145856.1:3698771-3699178 GCF_000956105.1 Propithecus coquereli
TGATTTATGCCTAATTAAAGTTGCTCAGAATTGTATAAAGTCCTAGGTTCAGGGATAAAATTGGACTATGGTTTTTTGTTTTGTTTTGTTTTTGTTCTTAATACCCATTTCTACCTCAACATAAGCACTCTTTCTGAAAGGATATAAGGCGCTGATACTAAAGCCAATGTTTTTGGTTTTTACTTGCTATTTGTAAACCTGGTTTTGTCACATAGTATGTTCTTAATCCTTTCGCATAGGACTGGACTCTGCCTAATGAGAGACAAACTGGCAAGGAGTATTCTGAAGGTATTAACTTTATTTCCAGTTTTACCCTGTATTTCATGTTCTTTTCATTCAAACTTCCTTACCTACAAAATTACTGTAGATAATTTATTAGTCAGCATAGCCCCAGGGCCTTTAAATTG
>NW_012145856.1:3699228-3701213 GCF_000956105.1 Propithecus coquereli
TAATTTACTTCTCAGTAAGTTGACGTTCATAATTTGAGGTGAGACAAACATCCTCTGATCATCTTTACCATGACTCAGACTTTTACCATTTAGCCTATCCACTGAAAAAAATAAGAACACAAGAAAGATAAAGGGAATTAATCTTTAGCATCATATTTGTGTCTCTATCTATATCTTTGTATGTAGTATTTTATATTTGTTTTATAGTAAAGTTACTATTAACTACCATTTGAACTTTTTTACATTTTATGTATATCCATTTTAAATGTATCTAGAATTAAGGATAACTTGACTACCTGGGACTACAGTAGTCTCTAATAAGCCCCACAAGACAGACAAATGTCCAAATGGTTTTTCACTCTTCTAGCAGCAGCCCTCTAACCATGAAAATAAATTATTATTGGTTTCTTGTCCTCCACCCAACATTGGTAAGTGGCCCCGTGTAACAAGCAGCTACAGACCAGCAGCTGACTTCTTTATATGGTTCTCTTCTTACTGAACTTTGGCCCCTCAACATCATTGCTTCAGCAGCCCTATGGTGCCTTTGTACTTTAACTAGATTTTTTGTTTGTTTCATAAGGAGAGTTGGTCAGCCATAAGCTAGCTATTCAATATTACTGGGAAATGGAAATTGATTTATGTAAGTTTAACAGACATTGATATTACTGTACCTCAAAAGCATTTGGGCATAATTAAGTAAAGTTGCTTTTAAACTAAACTGTGTACATTGGGAGGCATCAATTTACCAAACTTTAAGCTATACTACAAGCCTATAGTAACCAAAATAGCATGGTACTGGCACAAAAACAGAGACATAGTATCGGGGGTTCGCAACGCCCCTGATATAACCGGGTCCCCGGGCAGTGTGCATTGCAAGAGATGGGAGAGACAAAGACAGGGACACAAAAAGTAAGGTGAAAGGGTGTGGGGAGGTGAGGGGACCACCAGAATTCCTGTGAGCCAGGTGGTATTGCCTGAAGTCTAGCACCCGTTTTTATTCTCTTTTTCATGTTATAGTATACAATGATTTCACATGAAAAGCTCGTGAGTTAGCAGTAAAGTGTATAATCTAAATGGGAACAAAGAGACTACGTACTTCTTTCTACTTTATCTAGTTCCTCATTTACTGAGACGTGAACTCAGGAGAGAGATAGGAATATTGCCTCAGGCTTAGAGTAGCAAACTGCTCTTATCTGCTGGGCTGACATCCTATGATCATTCTCTCCACCTTTGGATGACAAGCCCTGTCCGTTTGCAGACATCCGGGCTGTAGCTCTCAGACTTCAAGGCAGGGTCTGTTTGCATACATCCCTGATTGGTCGAATGTCCCCCTCAAGGTCAAGAAGCTTTTGCTCAGTGAACTGACATGTCCAAAGGTTGCTCTTTGGCAAAATCCTGTCCCATTCCCGTGGGTCTCATGTCTCTACCCTAACCCTCAACAACATAGACCAATGGAACAGAACTGAGAACCCAGATATAAAACCATCCTCATATAGCCATCTGATCTTTGACAAAGCAGACAAAAACATACACTGGGGAAAAGAATTCCTATTCAACAAATGGTGCTGGGAAAACTGTATAGCCATATGTAGAAGACTGAAACAGGATTTGCACCTCTTACCTCTCACAAAAATCAAATGATGGATAACAGACTTAAATCTAAAGCACAAAACTATAAAAATTCTAGAAAAAAATTTTGGAAAAACTCTTATAGACATTGTCCTAGGGAAAGAATTTATGAAGACCCCAAAGGCAACTACAACAACAACAAAAATAATTAAATGGGACCTGCTCAAATTAAAAAGCTTCTGCACAGCCAAGAAAACTATCACAAGAGCAAACAGACAACCTACAGAATGAAAGAAAATATTCGCATGCTACACATCTGATAAAGGGCTGATAACTAGAATGTATATAGAACTCAGAAAAATCAACAAGAAAAGAATCAAACAACTCCATTAAGAAGTGGGCAAAGTACATGAACA
>NW_012145856.1:3701515-3702661 GCF_000956105.1 Propithecus coquereli
ATTTTATAGTTTCCATTTAAAACTATTATAAGACAGTGTTGTTTCTGTTGCATCAAATTCTTTTTGTAAATTAGGCTTTCAACAAAAAGTAGCTAAAGATTACCAGATGGAGAGGAGTTGAACATTAGGCCTATAACCACAGTAATAAAAGAGAAGATTTTAAGATAATATTTTAGGTGGTGCATTCTCTGCAATGCAAGGGAAATAATAGACAGATGTCTCATTAGTTCGTGCTCCTTTTATATTCTTCATCTGTAATTCCTCAAGGCATCAGCCAGCATTCCAAATAAGCAGAAGAAGGCCAGTTGTGAAATGAAACACAACAATATAGAGAGTTTCCTGTGTTCATCTTTCATTCCAGACGGATGATTGTCATTCACTAGAAAATACATTGCACCCAGTTTATATCACATTGTAATTTAAATGTGCATGGCATCTCTCCAGGGCCACCAGGGAGTTGACTTCAGCATTTGTGAACAAAGCTGAATTTACTGGAAGTGATACTTGAACTGGTGTGACTTGGGCTAGCCCCATTCATAACTTTATTATCTTTGACATAATCCTATGCATACTAAAAATTTTCTAACTGGAATATAACAGGTGCTATTTAGTTTTAAAAGTCCCCAGGAAAGTATCACTTCACCAAGGATTTTTAAAATGCATTCATAACTAAGAAACTCGAAGTCTCTGAACAGATTAATACTGAGAAGATGAATTTATTGCCACGCAAGTGAGGACTTTGACTAGCAAGCATTGTCTGTGTGCTTCTCAGGCTCAATAGCTTGAGTGATCCCACCAGTTGGCCTTTTGTGATCTTTTAAAAATGCACGATGATGTCTCTATTCTAGGTTCTTAAATTCTGTATTTTTTCTTTTGATCAGGGATATTGGAATCAAAATGAGTTTCATTAGCATAATTTCTCCCACAGCAATTGATAAGCAGCGTTTTCAATCTTCCCATAATTTTAGCGTAAATGAAACATTTTGAAGCCATTGGAATGAATGATGGGGGTACAGTATTGGCTAAAACAATTGCTTAAAATTGCCTTTCCACATGACTGAGAAACACAGAAAAATTCAATACCTTTGACTTTTTGTTGTTACATGCACATGACAGTCAATAAATAATAGAAAAAAACATAACTAA
>NW_012145856.1:3703138-3704819 GCF_000956105.1 Propithecus coquereli
TTAACTGAGAAGTCAACTTCTAGAAAATTGTACATGAAGGTTTACAAAGCAATTATTTTAAATTTAATACATATATGTATGCAAGTTCTTAGATAACTATACATTTAAGCAGTATATTAAAAATTATACATCCTATTGATTTTTGAACCTTATATTGCATATGGATGAAATTGTTTTTTTTTCATGGAAGAACCAAGAACACAGCTTTGGTCTGATCTCATTTGAAACTCCTCTTCCTGTCACTTTTGTTGTCGATGAGCCATTGATCTTTTTCTTTTTCCAGACCAATCCATGCACTATTATGATTAATGGAAAGTTACTTCATACTGGTCATTTTCTAGTTAGTCCATATATCAGAGTTGGGATTTTGCTTGTAGCTTATTATAAGGCTTTGTCTATAATTTCTCAAAATTAGTAGGGTTCTGTACTGAGTGTCATATACTATCCTATTAGTAGTCTATTTGCTATAAAAATGAGTACTAATACCTAGTATTCTTAATGCACATTTATTACTTCACATAGTTTCTGCAGGTCAAGAGTCTGGGAGTGGTGTAGCTGGCTGGTTCTGCCCCAAGGTCTCTTGAGAGGGTGCAGACAGGCTATGGGCCTCTCCGCAGGCGTGCTCACAACATGGTAGACTGCTTCTCCCAGGAAGAGTGATCTGTGTTTTAACAAGCCCTCTAGGTGATTCTGATACATGCTAAGGTTTGAGAACCACCAAACTTAAGGATTCTTTTGAAAATATATTCCCATTAAAAATTCTGATGTACACCTAGGTGTTGATCAGTTAATGCCAATTCAATGGTGAGTATATGTGGTGCTTGTTTTTCTATTCTTATGATACTTCACTTAGTATAATGGGCTTCAGCTCTATCCAGGATAATACAAGAGGTGCTATATCACCATTGTTTTTTTGTGGCTGAGTAGAACTCCATTATATACATATAGAACATTTTATTAATCCACTCATGTATTGATGGGCACTTGGGTTGTTTCCATATCTTTGCAACTGTGAATTGTGCTGCTATAAACGTTCAAGTGCAGATGGTTTTTTTTTTTATGGAATGTCTTTTTTTCCTTTGGGTAGGTGCCCAGTAATGGGATTGCCAGATCAAATGGTAGTTCTACTTGTATCTCTATATTACTTTCCACAGAGGGTGATCAAGACTTATTTGCACATATAGTAGTAACATTCATCAGGGCTTGTGCAGTTGGGAGAAGGGAGAGAGGATGGGTATATTCACACCTAATAGGTGTGGTGTGCACCATCTGGAGGATGGACATGCTTGAAGCTCTGACTTGGGTGTGCCAAAGGCAATATATGTAACCTAAACATTTGTACCCCCATAATGTACTGAAATAAAAAACAAAGAAATAAAGAGAAAAAAAATTCTGATGTAATTTTCTAGTGGGGAAAATCATTCTTCTTTTAGTTATCACCTTACTTCTGCAAGTATTTATATTTAGTTTCATGGGGTCAGGAATAAAGGAAGTTCTCTTTTGTTCTCAGCTTTGTTTTACCTATTGAGTTCTGCACAAATCCTTGAGAATGCAAGTTTTTAGGAGGCGTACACCTTCCACAAATTTCTTGCACCATTTGTTCCAAAATGGTTCCTTTATGCAACAGGGAGAGGAGGTGTTTGCTTGTTTTGATGCACAAACTGATCCAGGATGATTATAA
>NW_012145856.1:3704869-3706088 GCF_000956105.1 Propithecus coquereli
TTTTGATTCTTATGCCAGCAGAAACAAACAAACAAACAAAAGAAAACAAACACTTCCCTAAGTGAATTTTTACTCATTACATGGAAAATCTTCGGATATTCATGTTTCATGTCCTGGAACTAATTATTGTCACAACAAAAAGTACATAAAAAGCATTTCATGTACATCAGAAGCCACATCTGCTTTAATATTTATCAATGGTTTTTCATGTGTAGTATTCTAATTATTCATTTAGTTTCTGATGTTCTGGTTTGCTTTCTTCATTGAAAGCTATGTTTTCTGTGACCCTGAGTTTTTGTCTTGTTTCTAATTATCTTGCCAGCCTGACAATGTCTTTGGAAATTCGGAACACACACCTATATTTAATCTATTCATTTCCTTTTCTGTTCCTTTGTCTCCAGCCTTATATTGGGTTGAATTAAAATCCTTTTACCGACATCAAGTGTCATCATGTATATTTTATGGTATTTTATGGTTCTGAAAAGCCTGTGGCTTTTCTGGCTCATGTGCCAAGTAAACACTGAACCCCAATGTAGTCTTTGGATAATGGTATAGTATTTGTTAATGAAAGCTACCTTAACTAGTTAGGTTAATAATACTACACACACACACACACACACACACACACATATTAAGACCAATCCAATATGACTGGTGTCCTTATAAAAAAGGGAAATTTGAACACAGACACACACACAGGAAAAATATTAATACTACATGAAGATGAAGATGAGTGATGTTTGTACAAACCAAGAAATACCAACAATTGCCAAACCACTAGACTCCAGGCGAGAGGCATGGGACAGATTCTCCCTGACAACTCTCAGAAGGAACTGACCTTGCCCTCACCTTGATTTCAGACCTCTGGCCTCTAGAACTGTAAGACAATGAAAGCCCTGGAAAACTAATGTATGAGATTTAGGTTATAACCTCTAAAAAGTTAATTCCAGAACCTGGAACCAAGAGACTCTAGACTCCTGTTTGTGTGTCAGAATATGCCTGCCTCAAAGGTAGCAACCTTCTGTGGTTCTTTTCTCTAACCCTTTTGTGCACTCTAACACACACAGGTAACTTCCCTATTCTGGTAAAAAGGAAATCTCAAGGTGATTTATAATATTACACATATATCATTATCAGAAAAGCATAGTCATGGATTCATATTAGATTTACACCTATCATTATTCAAGGATTATAGAGCATATTTTTATCATCCAAACAA